>NW_026585895.1:56942789-56986525 GCF_907164565.1 Psammomys obesus | reverse complement strand
GAAGAAGAAGAAGAAGAAGAAGAAGAAGAAGAAGAAGAAGAAGAAGATACTTTCTTACTCCAAGAGAGAAGAACCAGAGCACAGTGACAGTAAAATCAAATTAAAACCCAAATCCAACAGTTTAAAAAGGATCTCTGGTCCTCCAGGCAGGACCCAGCAGTGAACTCTGCTGTTCAGGCTGCTGTCTGCAACACACACAGCTTGTCTAGTAAGCTCAGATTAGCTCCACTGCATGGCTGCTGCTGTCCTCAGCAGGCACTCCTGGACCTGGCATTTTTAAAAACACTGGGGTCTCTGCAACCTCTTTTAAGCTCTCTTCAGAGACTCTGACCCTGCCACACGGTGACAAGCACCAACTTCTCTCCATGAAGTCTTCAGTCCTGGGGCTTTGACTGCAATTGAGGATGCACCTTCACCAATGGCTTCCTCTGACAACTCTTTAAAACTTTAGCCCTGCCACTCAGTGCCAATTCTCAGCCACTCTCCATGACCCCTTCATGCCTTCAAAACCAGAAGCACCTGTATAACTCTTACAATATCATTTTTTTTTGTTTGGTTGGTTTTATTTTGAGACAGGGTTTCTCTGTGTAACCGTGACCATGCTGGAACTTGCTCTAAGGACCAGGCTGGCCTCTCCATATGCCACCACCACCTGGCTTTACAATACCAAAATTGACTGCCAGCCGAGGTACAGCCTTGGCTGCCTCTGGACCACAGCCTCTGTATGCCAACCCCAAGAAAACACTTCCCAGGAGATTTTGCCTTACCATGCTTGTCTCTCCTCCTCCTCCTCCTTGTCTTCCTCCTCATCTTCTTCTTCCTCTTCCTCCTCTTCCTCCTCCTGCTCCTCCTTTTTTCTCCTCCACCTTCCTCCTCCCCTCCTCCCTCATCCTTCTTTTTGAGACAGGGTCGCTGTGGAGCCCTCAAGTCCTGGAACTTACTCTGTAGGTAGGCTGGCCTCAAACTCACAGAGATTCACCTGGTTCTTCAGGTCCTTGGATTAAAGGTGTACACCAACACTGCCCAGTTTGCTGGTCTCTTTGTAATCAGTTAATTATCCAGCCCCAGCTGACCAGCATCCCTTGCCCCAGATTTTTGAAACAGTGTTTCTTTGTGTAGCCTTGGCTGTTCTGGAACTGCTCTGTAGTATAGGCTGGCGCTTTAGTGGTTCTTAATTCAAAATATCACATGAATGACCCTGATAAGTCTATGAGGGACTCTCAACCTTCCCTATTAAATTTTATACAGCAAGCTTCCATTGTCCAAATTTCTCTCAACACTCTTCTCTTCCAAGCTCACATAGGACAACCCACTGGGCCCTAAGCCTCATCAGTTTCTCCAAAGTTCAGATGATACCACAAGCCTCCTGAAACAAATGTTCAAGTCTGTCAGTACCTCACTTCTAGGATCCTTTCTCTCTTAATTAATGAAGGCTTTTATTGCTGTGATAAAACAGCATGACCAAAAGCAACTTGGGGAGAAAAGTTTATTTCACTTACACTTCCAGGTAACAGTCCATCCCCGAGGGAAGTCAGGGCAGGAACTCAAACAGGGCTAGAACCTGGAGGCAGGAGTGGATGCAGAGGTCATGGAAGGACTCTGCTTGCTAGCTTGCGCCTGTGTGCTCAGCTTTCCAGGGCTGGCACTGCCCACAGTGAGCTGAGTCCTCCCACATCAACCATCAATCACAGAAGTGCAGGTCAGGCCAAACTAGTGGGGACAGTTTCTCAGTCGATGTTTCTCCTTCCAAAATGACTCTAGCTTGTGTCAAATTGATATAAAAATAGTTTGCACAGACACACAGAGAGAGACAGGCAGGCAGGCATACAGACAGAGGTTAGAAAGCTTTAGAGAAAGAGACACCCAGCATCTATTTCTGACTAATACATACCTACACACATAAATACAAACATACACATGCACAAAATAAACCACACATACACAAAATAAAAATTAAATTAAAAAGGCACAATTTCCTCATTAAACATAGCATAGAGTTTGTTGTCAATATTATCAGGGTCTCCTACACCCCAAGTTGCCCTTCCCTGCCAGTTTGCCTCATGCATGCTGCACAAGGTCCCTTTTATGTGCTCCAGAGTGTTTCCTGTGCAGAGGGACTTCAGTTAGCTCTCCCATGGAAGAGGATGGAGGTCTCTACTAATTTTGACTGACTGAAGATGCTATAAACATCCTTGCAGTGGTATTTTGAAGACTTCATCTTTGTTTACTCAAGACCACCCAAAGAAGAGTGTGGTGGTGCGCATCTCTAAACCCAGTGCTCAGGAAGCAGATGTGGGTAGAGCTCTGTGAGTTCCAGGACAGCTACATGGAACTGGCCTACAAAGAGAGATCCTATTTTAAAAAAAGAAAAAAAAAAAAAAAAGCATTCAAGAAAGGGATACTGGCATGCTTGGCAAGTCTCTTTAATCTGATGTAAAACTGTTCAGCAAAAAAGATCCAATTTTCAAAACTAGTCTCAGTTTTTACTTTTTACTTTTGGCATCAGTGGGGATTTTTTTTTGCTTTTGTCTTGGGATTGAAATGTTGGACATCTGTTCACAGGCCTACCTATATGTATTTATCATAACCTTCACTGAACTGTCCTCTTTTAATTCAAGTACTTACTTTAATACTCTGTTTAGAGGATATATAGTCTTGATACTGGTTCTTGAATAAGTGATTCTAAAATATTTTCTTCCAGAGTATTAGTTTCTTGTTTTGACAAAAGCAAGTTAAGGGAGAGGGGTTTATTTTGACTCATTGTTCATGTTGGAAAAGTCATGGCAGCTGGTCACTGTATCTCAAATCAGGAAGTCAGGCAAGGGCCAGACATGGTGGCTCATACCTTTAGTCCCAGCCCTTGGGCAACACGGAGGCAAGCCTGATCTACAAAGTAAGTTCTATATGGTGAAGAGAAAGACAAGCAGTGGTGGTGTTTGCCTTTAATCCCCAGTACTTGGAAGGCAAAATTAGGCAGATCTCTGTGAGTTTGAGGCCAGCCTGGTGTACAGACCAAGTTCCAAGACAGCCAGGCCTGCACAGAGAAACCATGTGTACAAGGGATCCAATGCCCCCTTGTGGCCTCTCACTTACTAGGAAAGTGAGAAAGAGCACCAAGTTGGACTCTGGGCTGCATCACACCCAGAAGACTCTCTGGGCTCAATGCACCAACTTCAAAGCCACCCATAGAGAAGGAAATTATGCTTGAACAATAAGAAAGTATCTTGTCTGAACATGGTCCAGGAATGGACTTATCTGAGACTTCTGAGTGCTTGTGAGAAAACTCCAAGAAAACAAGTCTTATGACCTCAGTCTCTTCAAAACACTTGTTATTAGAATGTGTTTTCATGCTCCTCCTAGGTAGCAGATTGGAGTGAGTTTAGTTCAAATTACTCATTTTGTTTTTCAATTAAATGTTTATATATTTCATATATAAACGCCATTATATACTTCTATGAAAAGACATGTTTTTACCAGGTGCAGCTTGTACATAGCCTGAAATCATGAGAACTTTACTCCTGTGACCATTTTTTTATTTTTTATTTTTTATATTAATTACAGTTTATTTACTTTGTGTCCTAGCTGTAGCCCCCTCTCTCATTCCCTCCCAATCCCATCCTCCCTCCCTCATCTCCTCCTTGCCTCTCTCTAAGTCCACTGATAGGGAAAGTCCTCCTCCCTCCCATCTGACACTAGCTTATCAGGTCTCACCAGGACTGGCTGCAATGTCCTTCTCTGTGGCCTAGCTAGGCTGCTCCTCCCACGGGGGGCTGGGGAGGTCAAGGAGCTAGCCGTAGAGTTCATGCCAGAGACAGTCCCTGTTCCCCTTACTAGGGAAGCCACTTGGATACTGAGCTGCCATGGGCTACATCCAAGCAGGGGTTCTAGGTTATAACCATGCATGGTCCCTGGTTGGAGAATCGGTCTCAGACAATCCCCTGTGCCCAGATATATTTGGTCATAAGACGATTCTTAACCATCAGAGTATAAATTGTCTAGCGCTCTTAATAAAGTTGGTTACTGCATGAGAATTTAGTCCACCTCATCAGCTCCATTCTCCCAGTTCCCACCACCTCTAGTGTGGTGACAGTACTGCTAAGATGTTTGGTCATCAAGAAGGTAGCCAGAGAGTCAAAGCGTACAGGAATGGGGATAACAAAACTTATAAACTAGGAAGCCAGTGGGTTGGTACGAAGAAGCCCTCAATCCCTAAGGTTTTATCATTAAAGGGGGCAGTAGAATAACTGACTTGGAAAAAATCTGGGAAGTGAAGAGCATGTTGCAGTTGACCTGAGATTCACAGGCCCCCATGCCTTAGAGAGCTGAGTGTGGTCAGGACATACAGCTTATTCCAGGGAGCTGATAGCTAGGAAGACTCCATAGAAGACATTGAAAAGACAGCTTCCAAGAAGAGGGCCACTGTTCCACCTGTGAATGCTGCACCAAGATGAAGCAGCGGATATGCTCTGCATTGATAATCACTATCACCACCACCATCATCCCAGACATCTTAAATGTAAATTACAAAATCCTGAGGGTATTTGGGGAATAAGTAAAGGAAGTCAATGAAAGTTAGCAACAGTGTGTCAAATCTTACTGGAGATCTCTAGGTGTCCTACTAACCCAGCCAGCCCAGAGCCACAGTACTTGTGATGGCTATACTACCTCCAAACCGTTTTGTTTTGTTTTTTTGAGACAGAGTCTCAGTAGGTAGCCTTGGCTCTCCTGGAACTTGCTATGTAGACCATGCTGACCTCAACCTCATAGAGATCTGCCTGCTTCCACTTCTCCACTTCCCAAGTTCCAAGACATGGCATGTGCCACCATGTCTGACTCTTACTTTTGGGGGAGTGGTTATGTATTATTTTATTTTATGTGTATGGGTGTTTTGTAAGTCTGTGCATCACATTTGTGCCTGGTGCTGTGAAAGCCAGAAAGTGTTGGATCCTCAGGAACTGGAGTTACAGATGTTTGTGGGCTGCCATGTAGGAGCTGGACATAGAACCTGGATATGTTGGCCAGTTTTATGTCAACTTGACACAAACTAGAGTCACTGGATAATAGGAAACATCAATTAAGAAAATGCCTCCATAAAATCCAGCTGTAAGGCATTTTCTTAATTAGTTATTGATGGGGGAGGTTCCCAGCCCATTTAGGTGGTGCCCTCCCTGGGCTGGTGGTCCTGGTTCTAGAAGAAACAAGCCACAGGAAACAAGTCAGCAAGCATTACCGCTCTGCATCAGCTCCTGCCTCCATTTCCTGCCCTGTTTGATTTTCTGTCCTGACTTCCTTTGATGATGAACAGTGATATGGAAGTGTAAGCCACATAAACCCTTTCCTTCTCAAGTTGCTTTGGTCAAGGTTTTTCATGACAGAATAGTAACACTAAATAAGATACTCTGTCCTCCATAAGAACAAGTGCTCCAAACCACTGAGCTGTCTCTTCAAGTCTTTCCTTTGCTACCACATCCTCTAGTTGATAATCAGTGTAGGCTCCTTGTAATCTCATTTATTGCTTCCTTTCCCAGTTCTCACTAGACATGGTCTTGGCACTGATCCTGTAGATAAACCTCACATGATCTTGCTTTGCTCCTGGAAGCTGCAGAACCTGTTCCCTTTCTAAGCAGCACCGCTAATGACTCAATAAATCCTTTATTTCAGAGATCCTTCTGTTTTGAGTATTTGGTTTAACAGTGTTCAAGCCAGATAGGATCAGCTTACTGTAAAATGAAGGCCTCAGATCATGGACAATGCTGTGGACAAAGAAGGCCCTTTAGCTTGAGAACCCATCTGCAATATGAGGACAGTTCAAGAAGTTTCATTAAATTTTTAGTCTCAGCTTCCCTAGGGCCTAGAAATGTTCACAGAACACCAACCAAATTAACAAGAGATGGAAAAAGACTGGAGAGAGTCCTGGACTAGCTCCAAGAAGTTGACAGTGTGGAAATTATCATGAAGAAATGGAGTAGACTGGAGAGGAAGATTGTGGAGAGCATTGACTGGCATGTAGAAAGCCCTGTGTTAGATCTTTAGCACCACAGACAGAAGACATGAGATGAATAAAGAAAACATTGAAGGAATGAAAGTCACAGAGAAAGGGGAGAGTTGTAGTGTCCCTCCAGGGTAGAAAATCTAGGTTATTACTGAGACATTTGGTGAATGATATGGATAACAATTGGCAGAGTCCTGGTGAGACTACTTAGAAAAGTGAGGATGAAGGAATTAAGGTGGAATCTGCAGGTGAGTTGGAATACTTGGACCCGTCCCTATTAGTGGCTGCATCCCTCTTCCCTGATTGTATTATAGGGTGGACATAGCTCTCACTGGGGACTGTTCTCTTACCTTGCACTGAAAAACAGAAAGCACAAAAACTGCCCTTCAAATAAAATTAACTGGACTTGCTGTGCGGGCCCAGGGAATCCTTGTGAAGCCACAGTGCAGAGCAGAAGCTGGAAGGGGTAGACTCTCGTTTGACACCCCTGAGCAGACAAGTTGCTGGGACTTTATGAAAAGCCTGTGGAGGCCAGCAGCAAATATTGGGACTTTGCTTTGGGACTGAGTAAGATTCATTGAATGAAGGCCATGGTAATTCTGAAACTGAAGCCAGAAGAACCACATTTTTTTTTTTTTTTGAGAGAGAGATTTCAGGCAAATACCCATGCCTAGAGGAATTCCATATAAAAGGGGGAATACCTGCACAGTAGAAATGCTACTCTTAAAAACTATTTTAATGAGTTTTTTTATTGCCTCTATCTCCATTTCAACCCTTTCCCCTAACCCCCGACCCTAGGTAGGAGAGAAAGAAGGTTAGAAGAAAAAGGGGACGTAGACCTCTTTTTTGTGTGTGTGAGGTGAACAAAAGCTCATGATTTTATTTTATTGTCTTCATAACAAAATTGCCACAGAACTGGATCACTTGGCCCTTTCTTTTCTTATCACTGCCCAATTCAAAATGCTTGCATCTCTCAGTAGCCACCATTCTCTTATATCTGTCATTGGGCTCAACACACTCAAGTCTCAACACAATCTTCTTTATAGTTTTAGACTTTTTGTGAAAAATAGGCTTAGTCTGCCCACCATAGCCACTCTGTTTCCTGTCATAATGTTGCTTCCCCTGGGCCTAAAAAGAAATCTTGACCTTCTTGTACTGTGTCGCTTTGAGGTGCTTGACACATTTCTTGCAGAATGTCGGGTCTTAGGACCATTTACCATGTTTGTAGGAACGATATCCGCACAGAAAGAACCAACATAGACCTCTTTAGACTTAGTTCTGGCTGGTTAGGGTCATCAGGTTTTTTGAGAAAACAACAATCTCAGTTGTTAGGATATCCTGCATCCAGCAGAACCAGTAGCCTTCTTTCTTCTCTGTCTGTTTCCTTGAAGCATTCTTCCTCTCTCTAGACTCCAGTTTGTTTGTTTGTTTATTTACTTGCTTACTTACTTACTTACTTTACTTACTTACTTGCTTATTTAATTATTAGTTACATTTTATTAACTCTGTATCCCAGCTGTATCCTGCTTCCTCATTCCCTCCCATTCCATCCCTCTCTCATCTCCTCCCTGCCCTTTTCCAAGTCCAGGGCTTGGGGAGGACCTTCTCCCCTTTCATCTGACCCTGTTTTATCAGGTATCTTCTGGACTGGCTGCAAAGTCCTCCTTTGTGGCCTAGCAGGACTGCTCCTCCCTTGGGGGGGTGGGGAGGTCAAAATGCCTGCCATTGAGTTCCTGTCAGAAATAGTCTCTGTTCCCCTTACCATGGGAAACCAATTGGTTACTGAGATACCAGAGGCTACATCTGAGCAGGGGTTCTAGGTTATATCCATACATGGTCCTTGGTTGGAGAAACAGTCTCAGAAAAGACCCCTGTGCCCAGATATATTTGGTCCTTGTGGAGCTCCTATCCTTTCCACGTCATACTAACTCCCCCTTCTTTCATATGATTCCCTGCACTCTGCCGAAGGTTTGGTTATGAGTCTTAGTATCTGCTTTGATACTCTGCTAGGTAGAGTGTTTCAGAGGCCCTCTGCAGTAGGCTCCTGGCCTGTTACTTGTTTTCTCCTACATCTAATGCACATCCCAATTGTGTTTCTAAGTGAGGGTTATACTCTGGTATTTATACCCTCTCAGAGTCCTCAGAATTAAACTAACTGTAGCTGGAAAAGAACACACCCCTCTCTTAGCCCACAAGGCTGTTATCAACTGTGGCTAAAACAAAAACATCTCCATATCCCACACTTGGGATTAAAACAAAAACCTGTTTACATACCATAACTGAGTTTCAAAAGAAACCAAAGCTTCCACTACAGTGCAAGGTTATGCAGCCTGATCTAAGGAGGTTCTCAGGAATGGAACACCCAGGACTTCTGGAGCTGTGGCTGGGTTCTGTTTGTCCTTGGATAGTGTCCTGTTCAATAGGACCTGACCACTGAAAGCTTCTAGGTTTGTGAATGTTTCTGTTCTGATAGAAGAAAGTAAACCAAGTGAGCCCCATGGAGACCTAGACAGAGGTTAACACCTATTTGGGTTTTTTCCTAATTTGTGGGCAATGGCCACACAGTCAGACTGAAGTATAAAGGGTGCACATGCTTTCTTTCCTCTTGCTAGGTGCAAAAACTCAGGCCTTGGAACCACAAGCAAAGGAGATTTTTTGTTTTGTTTTTTGTTTTTTTGGAAAAGTTTTTCTGTGTAGCCTTGGTCGTCCTAGACTTACTTTGTAGACCAGGCTGGCCTCAAACTCAAAGAAATCTGCCTGCCTCTGACTCCCAGGAGTGCTGGGATTATAGGTTGCACCACTGCACCTGGCTGGGTTGATTTCTAAGCAGGCAGAAACAAATATGTTCTCAGCCCTTCGTCAGAATACCCCAGGCTGTGTAACCTTATCTCATCAGGGAAAACTCCTCAACAGTGGATGCAGCTGTCTTACCTAGTGGGAAACATAGCCCCCTTGCCCTGAGATTGTGTAGCCCACCTTATCTAAACAAAGCAGACGGAGGAGATGCATCTGCCACTTGTATTGTTGCTTGCAATTTGGCCCAACAGTGGCCATACCTACTGTCCCTTAAAAAGGTAGGGTTTGTATTAATAAAAGAGACTAGTATGTAGCAGTAAAGAGATGAAAGCAGATAATGCATACAGGAAAGCAAAGGCTGTGTTAATATTCCCAGAGGCACAGAGCAGGAGAAGGCATTGTCTTCACTCAGTTGTACCAGATGATTGGACATGTGTGGCTGTTTGCCAACACTACTCCAGCTTCTGGAAAACTTAAAAAGGTCAAACGAAACATTGGTGGCCTTGCCTTGGGAGACATATTCACTATAATGAAGATTGTGACTAATTATCAGATGAATAGTATTCTACGAATATCCCAGCATCCCTTTGATGTGATGATTTTGTGCTCAAAAGCCAGAGGTGACCTGGGTTCTTATATGCAGTTTTGTTTTTCACCTGTTGTCCCTATTCTTTCCCCAAGACAAGCCATAGAAATTAGAATCACTGCCTAAAAACATGGAAGTACAAGGTGCAGATAGCTTTGGGTAAGTTGAGCACATGAAGGGCCCTCCCTTGAGCTTTGTCCTACATATCTTTTCATTTGTATCCTTTGTCAACATCCTTTGTAATAAACCAGAAAATGTTTCCCTCAGTTCTGTGAGCCACTCTAGCAAATTAACAAAACCAAGGAGAGGAACTGGGGTGCTAAAGGTGCTTGCCAACAAGCTCTGATGACCTGAGCTCAATCCCTGGATTCCATGATCAAAGAAAACAGACTCCTGCAAGTTGTCCTGTCACTTGCACACTGTGGCCTCAGGATATGGACACACACAGGTCTAAGAACCTGGGGGTCTAGCCAGTTCCTCAGAAGTCTGGAGAAATATAACTTAGGGCAAGGAATTGGAGGAGGGCAGCCTTAAGGACTTTTGTGCCTTCTACTCTAAGCAATGTGACTGCTGTGCATACACTTGACAGGCAAAGAGGGTTGACCATGTGAGTATACAGGGACAGATGGCACCTGCAAACAGAGGAGAAGCCCCAGAAGAACCAGGACCCTAACTCCTGGTTTAGCCTCTAGGACCATGAAAAATCAGTCTGTTTTCCTTTTCTTTTAAAAGATTTATCATTTTATGTGTATGAAGATTTTTGCATGCATGTGTGTCTGTGTACTGTGTGAGTACCTGGCACCTTTGGAGGTCAGAAGAGGGCATCAGATCCCCTGAGACTGAAGTTGCAGATGGCTGTTAGCTGCTATATCGGTGCTCTTAACCACTGAGTCATCTCTCCACCCCTGTCCTCTACTATTTTTTTTTTTTTTTTTTTTTTTTTTTTTTTTTTTTTTTTTTTTTTTTTGCTGGAACTTTTGAGCATTTTGAGCACAGCTTTACAACCTTTCCACACCTGTGTTCTTGTCCTTGGTGCCTGTCTTTTATAGTTCGTTAGTAGCAAAACAATTCTGGTTTGTAGTATCTTGAATCTTATTTTTGAGATTCTGATATTGAGTTTCAGCAATCAGTTGGCTGTGAGCTCAAGACCACTCCTCTTTCCCAGCCTTCAGGGCACTGTCTCATCTGGTTCCATAGTAGGGACCTATAAGTGGGTCAGATGGATAACCAGGATCAGTTCTTATTTCATGTAAATTGTGCTCAAGTACATCTGGAAGTGGAGCATGGTAGCTTCTGAAACTTTGCAGTTTCTTTTCTGCTTCCCCGACCCCATGTAAAGGGGTAGTTGGTACTACAACTAACAGACATAGGAGATTCAGCAAATGGAAGAGTTGGCCTATCTTCCTGTAGGTGCTGGGCCCCCAAGCAGTGTACCCAGCAGAGGGTGGGTGGGACTGCTGCAAGGCCTCCATCTACATATTTATTCTCAGAATGAGCAGTAAGGGAACCATATCTTGGCACGCCCTTAATGCTCCAAGCCCAATGGGATGGCTCCTATGCCAAAGGCTAGTTCTTCCTAAGGTAGGTACTCTGCTGGGGTGCACATGAGGTCCAAGGACTGCCCAGGGGATCCATTTGTAGTTGAGTGGATAACCTGAACATGTTATGTCACAGTGTCCATACTTGAGAGCATGAGGCCTGCACAGAGAACAGCATCAAACAAGGCACAGGAGAAGGCTGAATGACCTCTGTGCTGTTGTTCCAAAGCCTTTTGGACAATTAGGGAGGTGTATTCAGCAAGGCAGTGGACAGGAGACCACTGAGAGCCTGCAGCATTATCTAATCTCTTCAAACAGGTGGTATTCTGGGCTCTGGATGCCTTAGCCATGCTTCCTCTGGAGTCATAAGAACTTTGAATAGCCAGTGATGGTGGCACACCTTTTTATCCCAGCACTGGGGAGGCAGAGGCAAATGAGTCTTTGTGAGTTTGAGGCCAGGCTGGTCTACAGAGAGTTCCAAGGCTACACAGAAAACCCCTGTCTTGAAAAATCAAAACAAAAACAAAAAATCAACTTTGAGGGCTGGAGAGATGGCTCAATGGTTAAGAGCACTGTCTGCTCTTTCAAAGGACTGGGGTTCAACTCCCAGCACCCACATGGCAGCTCACAACTGTCTGTAACTACAGTTCTAAGGGACGTGATATCCTCACACCAACCAATGCACATAAAGTAAAATTAAATAAATTATATATTAAAAAAAACTTTGAATCATCACTCTACTTTTCATTCAAGACACTACCTGTATAACCTGGCAATACCCTGCTTACAGGGCACAGCATGGACACTGGGACAGTGGCCTCTTCACACAAGGTGCCACAGGATTTTTTAGTTGGAGAGTGTAGAGCATATCAACTGAATTTGCACAGCTGTTGGCAGTTAACTCTCCAAGAATGTCCTTTGTGCTGGTGTCTTTTAACTCATGCCAAGCCAAGATAACAAGGAACCATCACTACTGCTAGTGGTGACTCTTCTTGTGACTCTTCTGGTCATTTAGCTCTCCTTGCATTGTCTCTTCATGTCTTGGCTCATTTTCCTCTACTGGCTTGTGTGTTATCACTCTACAAATGCTTTTTAGGGGGCTTAGAGAGATGGCTCAGCTCTTGTAGAAGACCCTTAGTTCTTAGCATCTATTTTAGTCATGGTTTCTATGCAACAAAAGACCATGACCAAAAAGCAAGTTGGGGAGGAAAGGATTTATTTGACTTACACTTCCATATTGCTGTTCATCACTGAAAGAAGTCAAGACAGGAACCTGGCTGGAGGCAGGAGCTGATTCAGAGGCCACGGAGGTGTGCTTCCTGGCTTGCTCCTCATGGTTTGCTCAGTCTGCTTATTATAGAACCCAGGACTACCAGCTCAAAGATAGCATCACTCACCATGGGCAGGGTCCTCCCCCATCAATCGCTAATTAAGAAAGTGCCTTATTGCTGGATCTTACGGAGGCATTTTCTCAATTGAGCTTCCTTCCTTTTAGATGACTGTAGCTTGTGTCAAGCTGACATAAAACTAGGCAGGACAGCACCTATGTTAAGCAGTTTACAATTGTGTGCTACTTCTCTTCTGGATGGCTTCTGACTTCTCTAAGTACTTGCACGTACATGCATATACCCACACATACACACATAACCATAAAACTTACACTTACATGCATGTACCCACACAAACACACATAACCTTTAATCAAAAAGTCTTTTTAAAAATATATTAAGGCTACTAAGCTGTACTTAACAGCTACTAGAGAGGCTGGCCAGTCAGATTGCAAATTCAAAGTCAGCCTGAGCTATAGAATGAATGAGTTCAAGGCCAGCATGGACAAGTTAGTGAGATCCTGTCTCAAAATAAACTTTAAAAAGGGGTGGAAACTAAAGATGTATTTTAGTGGTAAAAATGCTATATTCTAGCATGCCCGAAGCCCTATGTTCAACCCAAACTCAAACTGACAGCCACATCCTAACTAAAACACTCTTGTTAGGTGTAGGGTTTAATGCCTTTAATATTAGCGCTTGGGAGGCAGAGGGAGGAGGGTTCCCGAGTGTGAGGCCAGCTTGAGCTATACAAACAGTTCCAAGCTATCCAGGGCTACATAGTGAGAACCTACCTGGGAAGAAGGAGAAGGAGGAGAAAAAGAAAGAGGAGGAGAAGGAAGAAGAGGAAGAGGAGAAGGAGGATAAGAAGGAGGAGAAAGAAGAGAAGGAAGAGAAAGAGAGGGAAAAAGGGGAGAAGAAAAAGGAGAAAGAGGAGGAAAAGAAGGAAAAGGAAGAGGAGAAAAAGGAGAAGAGGAGGAGGAGAAGGAGAAGGAAAAGAAGGAGGAGAAGGAAGAGAAGGAGGAGGAAAAGGAAGAGAAGAAGTAGAAAAAGAAGACAACGATGAAGAAGACAAAGAAGAAATTAATACTTTGTATATTTTTTTCCAAATATTTCTGCCCAAGTGTTTTTTGTGGCTGTCTACTAATTTTGATTGAGGAAAGTGGGTGGGTAGATGCTTCAGGAAGGCTCAAGGACATCTTGGGCACTTGCCCCCATGTTCTTTTCTGCCCATATCCAGTCTAGCCACCTCTTTGCCATCATACACTTTTCCCATGTTTGGCCCTGGGTGCTTTCTGGGTTTTGTTGTCTTTCTGTCATGTTTTGTCTTGGTGGCTGTGGGTATGAGGAAGAGAACCTTGCAGACTGTACAAGCCCCACTCACTCACTGGTCTACTAGCCAATTTTCAGGGCTATAGGCAGATACCTCTGCTACCCCAGCTAGAGCCCAGGCTGAGCCTGCAGGATTACTCAGAGCAAATGTTTGCCCTTTCTAGGCCAAAGTCAGGATTAAATATGCCTTCTAAACAGCAGTGTTGGGATATGGGAACCACAAACACTATCCCACTGGCTTGTATAACAACATCATGTAGACTCAATGTAGCAGTGACTAGAAACACAACACACACACACACACAGAGAGAGAGAGAGAGAGAGAGAGAGATTACATGTGATATTACTTTCAGAGGGCATGGGTAGCTAAGTAAAAGTAGAATAACCTTAGCCAACCTTCTAAAACTGTTCATGGTGGCACCCAAACCATGAGTCCTAGTAGCAAGCTACCCAGAAGGGCAGTCTCCAGTATCTAGCCTAGGGCCTGCTAGGCTCTCATGCTGCTTACTATACCCCAACCCCCAGTCCTTGAACTGCCCAGCTACTATGGTCCCTGTAATGCAACAGGTAATGATCAAGTAGCTAAGTCTTGCTGAACCTTGGACACTCAGGGTATGTGCCCACAACTGAGGCTGTAGTCGCTCTCTGGCTTCTTGCTCTAGCCACATGAACAGGGTGACTTGAAAGAGACTGGGAGGAGCCCTTTCTCCCATACTCATGGGTTGGGGTAGGGATAAGGACTGTTTCTGGTCACCTCAGACCCTCCCTAGCTCTTTTCTAGAACCACAGTCCCCTGCCTGATTCTCATCACTACAGGGAGAAGATAGTGTCTCTACCTTCTCCTATGCTAGTTGGTGGACATTCTGGGAGATCCCGACCATATTTTACTATGTGTGTATCCTTAAGTTGGATGTTCTGATGGCCCCCCTCTATCCAGGCCCAGGTGTGAAGGAAGCCATGCAGCAGTGGCCTCAGGCTGTCATGCATATGAAGAGTGAGTACCAAATGAGAAGACCCACACAGCAACTGCAGCAAAGGGTCAAGTTTAATGGTCAGTCTAAGGGATATCGTACATTGTTCAGAGCCCAATCCTAACTCCCCTAGGTCAGGGACACAGCCAGGTGTCCTCAGACTCCAGGCTCTATGAAAGGGGGTCCTGCCCCCAAGCTCCAACTATGTACAAGAGAGCCCACCCTGCCAGACCCTGGGCAAGACTGAAGAGAGTCATGGGGAGTTTACCAGCTACTTGACTCTCCAGCCTGGGGTGACAGATCCAGGACCCCACTACAATGATGGTGAGGTTCTTGCCTTCCAGGGCCCAGGCCCATCTGGCCCCGCCGCACCCCTAAGCCTCTGTGCTGGGATGTGGCTTCCAGATCAAGGCTGGGAAAAGCTGAGCTTGACAGCAGCAAGGGAAATGAGTAGGCATGAGGAGGTGGGCAACAGGTGACAACTGACTGTCTCCCCTGAGAAGAGGGAAGGTGAGGCTCTTCCCTCCTACTGCCCTGGCTACCCCTTGCCAGGATGAGGTCAAAGTAAGCAAGGGGTGGCAAGAGGGTTGAAAGCAGACAGATCTGGCCAGTATAGACCAGGCCAGGCTAGTCAGCCTGACAGAGCCAGCCCCACATAGATGGGCCATCCTGGTGCTGGTGATCAAATACAGCAGGGCTGAGAGGCTGGGGGACAGGAGGACCTGAACACACACTGGGCCAGTTGTCTACACTGTAACTAGTAGCAGAGTGCTTTACTAGTTAAGTAGTAATGCTGCTTCCCTTCAAATTCTTTCAGGGGTGTAAAAAAAATTGCACTTATTTCTATGAACCCCATGGAGGGAATTCCCAATGCTGTGGCCTCCAGGCGAGGCATGACAGGTCAATGCCCTGGCTATGAAGAGGCCACTGGCCATGGGATAAGATTCTTCTTCCAGGCCCCCAGGACTGTGGCCCCTGTGGCCCACTGGTGCAGTGAGGACCAGACCCTACGAGAACCTGAGCAATGTCTGAGGGTCCCTGAAGTGGCTGTGGGCAAGACCAGGGCCACACGGTCCTGGGTGCAAGCAGTGGCTCAACCCTAGGTCCCCAGACCACAGGAAAATGGCCTGATGGTGCCTGGGCATGGCCCATGAGTCTCACAGGACATCATCAAAGTCCAGCAGCTTTGAGTGCTGGCGGCTCTTCCACAGGCGGTACAGCCGGAAGTCAAAGTAGGTCTCAATCATCTGCTTCCCTGGGCAGGAAAGAGGAAGGCCAGGAGGCTCAAGCCTGACCAGGAGGCTCAAAGCTTTTGCAGCCCTCTGGTCAGGTGGCTAAGATAACTCACCTTGGGCAGACAGCTCCAGGGGCGACTGAAAGGTGACCTTGTAAGGAGTCATAAGGGTTCGGAGGTTCTGGAACAGCTTCAAGAAGGGCAAGGCTATAAGTGTGGGGTTAAGAGCAGGACCCACCCTCCTTGCTTAGGAGCCTAGCATGAGAGAGACTGCTACAAGAGGGCTAAAGGAGAAGGAAGTGCCAGGACAAGCACAAGGCCTCGCCCACCTTTCTCACAAGTGTGGAGTCCCTACCTTCTCCCCATTGGGGTTCCCCAGAATGTAGCAGCCCATGATATGGATGACATTCGGCTCTGGGTTTACTTTGCTCATCAGACGGCTCAACCTCTTCCAGAAGCTGGTGGGAATTACAGATGGCCTCAGCTCAGGGCTGATGGCCCTATGACTGAGCTACACAGGAAGCAACATGGTGGAGGGAGGGAACTGGAAGGAATATAGCAGGTACAAGAGTTCCCTCCCACACCCCAGGGTGCCCTCCCTTCTCACTGGATCATGTCCTCTTCCTTTTCCACTTTGGCAAAGGTGGCCACCTTGTTCTTAAGCAAATAAAGGTGTCCAGGGCCGCCCTGTAAGAGGTCATGGTCAGGCATCAGGGGTGTTAGAGGGAGGCTTAGGACGGTATCCAGTCCACAAATGCATCCACCCACTGACATTCCCACATGTGAACACATGCAGTAAAATCGTGGGGCCCATGCCCCTACCACACTGACCTCTCCTCCTAGGCAAGGAAGGAAAGGTTGCTTCTACCTGGCAGAAAATCAGCATCTTCCAGATCTTGGACCCCTTGTGATAGATGTTCAGCTTCTTCTCTATCTCCTCTGTGGACAGAGGGCTCTGAGCACTGGCCCTCCCCGTACAAGGCCACCCATCCTGCCAGCCACCAGGTGAAGTGAGGAAGATACATACCCAGGATGTCCTCAAATGTTGCATGCTCATGGTCCTGAGAACAGACAGGCCACACATCAGAGCCCTTGCTAGCCCCCCCCCCCCCCCCCGCAAGGCACTCAAGCAACAGTAGCTAGACCTGGAGTGGGAGTTGTATGTGAGGTTTGTCTGGATGCAGTTGGAAAGAACACTCACATAGAGGATGGGAATGATGGAGGGGTCATCTCTGCGGATGATGGTAGGGATGTACTCGGCTTTTGGCACCTTGGAGGAGATCAGCTGTGGGGGGACAGAGAAAGCCCTGAGGTATACCTCATAGCCAAGAGGGAGCCTTGTGATAGCCCCCTATTCTTCTATAACCCTAACCTCTGAAACTCCCTGGAAGTAGAGAGCTGAGAGCCTAAAGACCTTCACAACTGACGTAGAGCTTTGGAGAACCCCTCCCCAAGCCAAGGATGGAGTGTGAGCATGGTGGGGAGGACCAGAGGACCAGGCTGTGCTCTATCTAAGTGCCATGGGGGTGCACCCAGGGGCAGGCCTCACCATGACCTTGGGTGGCAAGAAGCCCTCAGTGTTGCAGGCCATGGCCTCCAGGCCTTTCTCTGTGTCCCAGTCCAGGTCCTCACAAGCCTCATCCAGGGTGCAGTGTGAGCTCTGCAGGTCACTGCCTAAAGGTAGGAGGGGTCACCAGGAGAGCGGCATACCACCCATAGAGCCCAACCATGTTCTGGAGGGTCTTTGGGTAGGTGAAAAGGTTACAGTCACAGGCAAACTACAGAGCTGGGCCACTGACACCAGTGGGAAGCAGCCCCACATAGGAAGAGGAGAGACATGTGAAGCTGGGACCCAGCACAAGTGTCACCTGTGGCCAAGTATGCCCTGAGAGACAGTGGGTACCACCTTAGAGATGCCCCCATCAGCACTGCTTAGCCATTAGTTAAGCCCACCTAAGAGATAGGAGATACCATGTACTCCCATCTCATAGACAGGTAAACTGAGGCTCAGAGAGCAAAAGCGCAAAAGCCCAGCGGTACTGGCATGGGACCCCTGTTAGGGATGTGGGCCTAAGGGAACTTGTCAGGGAAGTGGGCCAGCCTGCACCTGGACACCTACTGTCTCGGGAGTCGTGGGAAGTGTCGGCTTTCATAGGGGTGGGGTCGCTCCAGGACCGGCTGAAGCTCCGTTCGCGCCGCTCAGCGAACGCTGCAGTGAGAGCAAAACCCCCATTAGCCAGAGGGGGTAAGAACAGAACAGACTTAGGCCCAAGGCTGGGGGCTGGGGTGTGTGGAGAGGCAGAAGCTGACAAGGGCGGGCCTAAGGGCACATACAGTGGACTAAGACCAATGCTGAGGTTCATGTAGAGGTACAGAATAATAGGAGCAGAGTCTGAACTTGAAGGACATTAGGGCGGAGGCAAAACAAACAGTGTGGAGTACTGAGTGGGCTCGGGGACGGGGGGAGAATCTAAGCCAGGCAGAACAATGGGTTAAGGGACTGGTCAAGTAGGGCCTAGGTGAGATAGAACACCTTTAGGGAATTGAGACAGAACACTGAGACAGGGGTAGACAGGAGCAGAACACCAGAGAGGGGGCAAGACCTGAGGGGAAGGCAGAACATGGTGAAAGGGAGGTTGCCTGTAGATGTGGGGTTGGAACCGGTTGAGGGAGGAGGACTGCCAACATGCAAAGCCCCAGCTTGCCAAGAAGCCCCAGACTGCCAAGCACAGCACTGACCACCTCCCCTGGGCCCATCTTACTCTGGGCCTTCACCCGCCGACTGCCAACCATGCGCAGGTGTTTGCGGAAGTTCCTGAAGGAGAAAGCATAGGGTGATGAGGGTTCATAGTGGGGTGGATGTTGGCTCCTGCCCACCTAGTTCCTGAACATGCTGAGGCTGGACACAGAACAGTCTCCTAAAGGCTCATATACAAGGCCTGTCTTCTCCTGAGATCCCTCCAGAACTCCTGAACACAGGCATATTGTATCTCTCCTTCCAGTTTTGTTTCTTGCTGAGGCTTCTCACAGGCATTTCCTCTGTTGCAAAAACATCCTAACTCACTAGGGAGACAGGTTCTTTCTTCCCCCAAATTCTGTGCCCTGCCAAGATCCCATGTCTAGTTTTCCAGAAACACCTCTGAAGTTGGTGGGAGTTGGAGAAGGTGGGCTGTACCACTGGATGAGTAATTTTGGGCTTCAGGGCTAGACAGACACAAACGGGTTAGCTAGCTGCAGTATGACTATCAATATAGCATCAAAGTATAGGTCCAGGGGATGATATGTAGCCTGGCCACATGGCCTCCTGCCTGCCACGTCCCCAGAGCAGGGCCAGGCCAGTGGTCGCCACCACCCTTCCCCCATCAGGTCTTCCAGGGCCAGGAGGGCCCTGGCCAGGCCAGTGCAGACCAGAGACAGACCCTGGTGGCGAGTGGCTGGCAGGCCCTACCTCTGGATTACAGACGCGGAATCATTCTCCCGTTTCCGACGCTTCCTCTCCGCGTAGCCCCTGAATACCCTGAGAAACCGCCGCAAGTCAGCACTGCCCTTGGCTGAAGGCAGGAGGGACACAGACGTGGGGACAGAGGTGCAAGCACAGGGGGCCAGTAGGGCATCCCAGGCCCAGTTCCCAGCAGGCTCTGCTGAGGCTTAGTTGTCCACAGGAAGCTGGACTAATGGGAGCTCAGCACTACTCGCTGCCCAGGCCCAGCGTCCCTGACCTGCAGAATTCTATCCAAGGGTGGGAGGATCCCCCAGGACAATGGCTGTGCCCCTAAGTGCACACTGCATACTTACGAGATGCTGAAGTCACCATGCAAAGAGGCAGCAAGAGAAAGGAGACAAAATGAGTGTGGATCTCTGGCTTCCTTCACCCCACCCCACCCCCAGTTCCTTTGAAGGTGGTTTTCTCCCAACAGGATGTCTATTGGACTCAAGGCCAGCTGTCAAAGAGCACCAGAGGATGAGTCACTGGCCCATACCACCAGGTGCTGCGTTCTGGCCAGGCAAGTCTGGGGTTTGGTCCTACAGAAGCTTGTCTGTGCCCTGTCCACTTTGCCATAGCAATCAGGGGTGGAGTAGGACTACTCTGGCAAGGAACTTTGCTTCAAAGGCATGTCCTTAGCAGGAAAACATAGATGCCTGTCAGGTAAAGAGGAACAGACCTCCAAGAGACATATGAAGCAGAACGAGGATGACGTTCAAGGTACGCATAAAAACCAGAACCCACCCACTCCAAACCACTTAGTGATGGT
Organism: Psammomys obesus; assembly: GCF_907164565.1. Taxonomy (NCBI): domain Eukaryota; kingdom Metazoa; phylum Chordata; class Mammalia; order Rodentia; family Muridae; genus Psammomys; species Psammomys obesus. Next base: position 56,966,498 of record NW_026585895.1, on the reverse strand, counting down.
GCTATCAGCTGCAACTCTGGGTCAGGTCCCCGGGGCAAAAATATAGATAATAGGCGACGAGTGGGTGCATGCAAGGAATGCACGTGAGGGCATGTGAGTACGGAAAAGAGCAGGAAGTAAGGGTAGAATATGGTCTGAGGGAGCAGGTACCCTCATGCTGGGGCTGAGCCTCAGCTTGGCCCATCAGCAGACCTGGCACTGGGGGACACATGCAACTGTTCAGAAGAAGCCCCTAGCTAAGCCAGTGGCTAGGCAGGAGCTGTCAGTACTTGAAACAGCCCAGCTCTGGACTTTTGCAGTGGACACTGGACTCACGCTTGCATAGTTGTGGTTGCCGTCTGGAAGCTGAAAAGGTTTTCCTTGGGGAACCAGGTACGGATGGGGACATCATCTGGAAGAGAGAAGAGGCTCGGCTGGCAAGGGCAGGAGTCCTGAAGCCTGATCCCTCTCCTCCCTATTGGGACAACACTTTGGGCCCATGGGCCCAGCAGCAGAATAAAAGCACCATAATGACTCTCAAGAAGAGAAAAGGCTGGCTCAGGGTGAGGCTTCAGAACATGACTGTACCCACTCTGACTTGCAGCTTAAAAAAAAAAAAAAGACTTATTAAAATTTTTTTTTTTTGAGAAGGAGGAGGGGAGAGAAGAGAGGCTAGCAGTGTAAGTCCTAGTGGAGCTCACACTTGGTTGTGAGCTGTCTGATGTGGGTGCTCAGGATCAAACTCTAGTCCTCTGTAAGAGCAATAGCACTGAGCATCTTCCCACTCCCTTGCCTGAGGAGGCTTTCTCTGTTTAATTTTCCCTTTAGCTGTTCAGAGTATGAGGAACAACGTTAGAGTCTGTCTTTGACCTATCACATTTTTGTTTCCCTTGGACATAAGATAGCCCTTCTCAGCTACCAGCTGGCCAGACATGTCCCTCCTTTTATTCCCACAAGAGGGTAGGTTAGAGGTCCTTAGAGAATACCTTATCCACTTCTCAGGGTCCTTTAGAGCTATCCCCTGAAGCCTAGGCATGAGGATGCTGGAATGTCTTAAGGGGGATGCTCTGTGGGTAGAATAGTTACTAAATACATCTCAGGTATCCCAACCCCTCATATTGACATCAATAATCTCGGGGCCCAAACAACTTTCCCTCCCTTGTAGTTTCTGAAGACAGCCTGATCTTCCATGAAGCCATGTTTTCTATATCTTCAAGATCCTCCCAGGCCCCACCTTCAGGAAGTATCCTTGAAAAATGTATGCTAGACTTGCTTGCTATCTGAGGGAGGCCACGATTCAAAGGATTTGGGGGATGGAGTGAATGCAAACTGAAGGGAATTCATCCTGACTGTCATCACATTATGATACTCAGTTTTACAGTATTTGCTGCTGCTAACGGGGAGTAGGCTACCCCAAAACCTTCCCAGGCCCAGAGATAAGCTCACCAGACACTCGATCAACACTATACATCCTCTCCAGCTTCTTGTGGCGTCCAGAAGCCTCAGGCAGAGGTGGCTGTTCCAGCCCAAAGGCCCTAGGAGAGGGACCAGGGACCAGCTGGGCACATCCTGGGCATTCTTTGGAGCCCTGGCGGCTGCCTGCCCAGCTTTGGCAGGACCTGCTGATGTCCTCACGGCTGCTGCCTGGGCTGGCACGCAGGGGCTGGCTATGGTGGTGAGGGTGCCGTTCCCGCTGCCTCCTCCCCTTTACCACTGCTAGTTCAATGGCTTCAGCTTCAGAGCTGGGCAGCAGGGCTGGCTCTCTAGAGATGGTGTACACATGGGGCTGGGGCCCCTCTGGAGCTGGCTTCCCGCTGACTGCCTCATCTGAGATGCTGCCCTCATAGCGGCCATTGGAGACGAGGGAGAGGCGGCGTTTGTTTTGGGGGGCAGGCTGCATCTCTGGGGACCCGTCGTGGCCAGAGTAGGCATCAGCCAGCAGGTGGTCTAAGGAAAAAGCAAACCTTCAGCATGCTGGTCTACCCTCCCAGTCTTCTGGCACATGAAGGACAACATACACCAGCAAGCACCAAACTTGTTGAGGGCCTCTTGTTGCTAAAAAAAGGTTCTGCCAGGTGTCTTGTTTCTCTTCTCATCTGGGCCTGAAGCCCTTGTGAGAGTGTGGACTGGGGTGACAGGCAGACCTGTACCTGTGCATAATCATCAGAGGTAAGAATAGGCAGGCTGATATCCCCCACAAGCCTGCAGATACACCCATTTGCCTGGTGCCAACTTCTCCCCTCCCCCCAACCAGCTGGCCCCCAGACAGTGGTGCCAGCCCTGGGGGTGCCAAGAGGCCTGTTGCCATGCCAACAACCCAGGCTGGGAGGGCGCCATGGAGATGGGTGATTGGAGCTCCTCCTAGGGTTCTGGGCCCTAGAGGGCAGGGAATGCGAGGAAGACAAGCCAGCAAGGTACCTAGGCTGGCTCACACTCCACCGGCCTTGGGCTGGGGCAGTGGCCTCACCCTGCACAGCCCTTTCGTCTCTTGTGTCCCTACCTGCACCGTTGTGGTTCTCAGGGTGACTCTGGGACAGGTACTCTCCAAACGCTCGGGCTGCTCTGGAGGGTAAGCAGAGGGAACATGGTCAGTAACATGCTGGCTTCGACACTGGGAAGACCTTCCCTATCAGACCTACTCCTATTCCAGTCCCTCCACATCAACGTGAAAAGAGGTGGGCTCTCTCCACCCACCAGGGAGAGCCAGGACATGCCAGAACAGCTTTCTGTTCAATCTGCCCAGCCTGTGGGCGTCAGCTTTTAAGGCCTGAGGCTCACTCCAGTCAGAACAGGAAAGCCGAAGGGCGCTGGGACAGCAGCACACACTACAGAAGCAAGCCCACCGCACTCACCTTACTTTGGCCGCTACCGAGGACATGGCCTCGCTCCTCAGCGCCCTCCTCCTGGAGGCGGCGGCACCCATGGTCACGGCGCCCGCGCATCCCCTGGGCTTCAGAGCGCGCCCCGCGCCCGCCGCCTCTGCCGGGGGAGCCGTACGGCGCCTGAGGTTGCGCTAGGTCTCGGCTTCAGGGTCAGGGTCACACTCAGGTCCGGGCCCGGCATGGCCGCACCCAGCACCCTGCGCGTCCAGCCTCTGTAGGAGTACGCGGCTGGACCCGGGGGCGGTGCTCCGCCTCCTGACGCTAAGCCTGGGCTAGTACCACCCCCATGTGACGGATATGGGTGTGTCTAAAAAGTGGCTCCTCCCGGAGGCTTTCTTCCTGGGGGGCGACCCTCCCAGAACTAATATGAAGCCCTGCAATTTAGCTCAGGGCCCAAGTATCCCCAGAGGAGAGGAACGCCTAAGAAACCCGCGAACTCCCCTTGGTTTGGGGGGAAACCCTAGCTCCCTCCAGACCGGAGCATCCTGACTGCAAAGTTGCTGCCTGAAGGTTGCAGGCACCTGCAAAAGGGTCCCGAGAAAACATCTGACCATCCCACTGACCTTCTAGATCTCAAGTCCACCTAGCTGTTTGCCATTGCAGCCTTTTCAGCCGAGTGAAATATCCACACAATCGGATTGGCTTTTATTAAGATGCCCATCCCATGCCTCACAGAGGCTTCAGGGCCACTCTTCAGTATCGTTGTGGGGATACAAGGGGTACCAGTGAAGAGAAGAGGCCCATGACTTCTCTAACACAGCCCAGGTCACTGGAAGAAACCAGACAGACACACCACCCTGCTTGATCTTGTCAGGCAACTGATGTAGCCTCCAAGGAGTGGATGTAGCCTCAGTCTATAGGTGAGGCCCAGGGGAGGACTGTGCTGTATTGTGAAAGCCCGGGCAAGGAGAGCATTAGCGTTTTGGCTCTTGGTCATCTTGTTCAGGTTGCCAAGGGCAGGAGTCCTGGGACTGTTCTGAGGAAGTCAAGCAGAGGGGCCCTTGCCACAGTGAAGGCTCATCCTCCTGGAAGCAAAGCATGCACGGTCAAGGTATGTGAAGTGGGGGTTGCCAGAACCCAGGCTGCATCACCTGGAGTGGGAGGGACTATCTATAGCCCAGAATCTGAGACCAGGAGCAGGCCCAGGTTGGGGACCTCAGAGTGGTCACAAGCGAGGGACACAGGTAGGGCGTGGTCCAGCACCTCACCGAGTCAGAGTCCAACTCAGTCCCAGCACTCTGGAAGTCGGCATATGTTTCCTTGGGGATGTCTGGAAGCTCCTCCTCATACTCTGTCTGATAGTCAGATTCATCTGGGGTAGAAGAAAGAGCTCTAATGTTCCTTTTCCAAAGGGCAGTGGTTGTGCCCAGCACAGCTAAAACTGAGGCAGAACATGGCCAGAGAGCCTCCACCCTTACCACCATGTAACACAGTCCCCAGGGCTGCCAGAGGAAGCTGCAGCAGACCCAGCAATACATCACATTTGGCTTTGTCCACCTCACTCCACAATGTGTTCTGTATGTTTTTCACAAAAACATGGAGTAAGTTGGCTCTCCTTACCTGCTCCCTAACCATGCACAGGGAGTTTTGGCCAGGGTTGTATAAGGTGATGCCAGCACAAACTCAGCTCAGTATCTGGGGCTCTCACCTTGGGAAGGCCCCAGCGCACTTTCAAGTTCCTCTTTAAAATGAAACACGCAGCAAGCAATGCTGCAAAACATGCTGTTTTGTTGCAAGATGTGGGTGAGGATGGTAGATGATGGCTCCACTGCAGGGCTGTAGGTCAGAGCAGTGGTTGGACCTGACTCTCAAGCTCGGCCAGTGGGTTCCCTGAAGGTCTGTGATGTGGTTAGTATTGTATGGAGTGATGAGGGAGATGCCCATCTTGACACAATGGAGACCACTTGCCACCAGAGTGGCAAGGGCCCCTCTGCTTGACTTCCTCAGAACAGTCCCAGGACTCCTGCCCTTGGCAACCTGAACAAGATGACCAAGAGCCAAAACGCTAATGCTCTCCTTGCCCGGGCTTTCACAATACAGCACAGTCCTCCCCTGGGCCTCACCTATAGACTGAGGCTACATCCACTCCTTGGTGGTCAGCCTCTTGGTCAGCAGAGCTCAGTTGGTACTTCTTCAAAGGCAAGAGCTGGGGTCTAGAATAGTGGTGTCTGGCTACCTCTTACCTGATCCACCTTTGTTATGCAGGCCCACTTTCTGGATAGCTAACTCACCATCCACTACAGCCACCTTGGCCGGCTCAATTCTTGACACGATCTCAGCAAGGTCCGTGAAGGAGGCATTGGGGCAGGTGAACAACTGCAGTTAGAGGAAGCAGCAGAGCATATCACCCATCTCAGGCTGCACACAGGCAGAACGGGTACAGAGAATGCTGCCAGTGCTTTGGACCCCTATCCTGGCAGACCCTCCCATCCGCCATCTCACCCCACAGTCCTTCCTCTTGCTTGTCCCCTGCTGGTCCTGCAGCATCTTCTCCAGTACACCACTCCGAACCCAGATGTCAAACACTGTCCGCCCATGCTGATATCCAACTTCCTGTGTACATAGGAGGCCCCATCAGGAACTTGAGGGAGCCCCTTGTCATGCTCTAGAAAAGAGGCTGAACTGATCCATCAGTCCCTCTTCCTTTGTAGCCAGTTGATGACACTCACACAGATCTCATCAAACTTGCCGAAGTCCAGGGTGCGGTAGCTATCAATGGGAGGCCTCAGATACTCGCAGTAGTCACTGTTCTTCACCATCTCTAGTTGCCGCACGCAGCACACATAGGCCAGTCGTGTCTGAATCTCTGCCATGTTGAGCACCTGCCAAGAATGCTTGAGCCTCCTACCCTGACCCTCCTTCCTCATCCCTCCTGGTCCAGGAAGATGATGAGCCCTGAAGATGTGACCTATTGAGCTATGCAACCGTGCTTCTGCCCCTCTTGTCCCTGGGTTAGTCCTAGGGTCTGGAAAACAGTATAAGAAAGTGACCCAGATCTGTTGAACTCTGAACATGGGAGGTGCTTCCACATCCCTATGGCCAGGCATGGCTCATAGAGGATAAGAGCCCCAGAGAGGCTATCATTGGTAACCTATCCTACCTTGACTTTTGTAGCCAAGGGGTTCCAGCGTTTCCAAAGCAGCCACCATCCAGACAAGGCATCACCATAGTTGGTGAGGTCCGTCTCATCCCGGCTGCCAACATCAATGGCAATCACAACCTTTGCACCCATGGATCTTGCCACATCAGCTATGGAGAAAAAGGTAGAAAAAGTTATACCCAGGTCAAGAATGCAGAACCAGGGTATGGGGTAGCACTCCAGAAGGAATGGGAAAAACAGATGGGAGGAAGACCCTGCTTTACAAAGCCCTATGAGGGCCTTGTTTCTCTTGCTGGCTCCACCAGGGAGTCCTCTCTAGACTTCTTCCTGGGCCTATGGGGACAGTAGATCAAATGTGTCAGCCTGTGTGTAGCCGTGTGCATAGAACTATGTTTGAGCCCTCCTGAGCACGTAGCCAACAGGTAGCAGGTGTGGCCTCACTCATAGCACACTCAACACCTGCAGACTGTTAGTTTCCAACTGTGGGCACAGATGGAAATCAATTGCTCCTCGTTTGTCTCCTTGGCCTTTGTTTGGTTGCTGCTGTGCTAACAGGGAGAGCCATATGCTAGGAGCATGCTGTGCGCATGTGCATGAATGGGCACATGCGCATGTGTTCTCTATGAGTTGATGCCAGCCTGACATTTTCTCTTGGCATACTCTAAGGAAAACGTGTATCACCCCAGCCTTCCTGATGTGGAGGCGGTTGTGGCAGGCAGCCACAGGGCAGAATGACCAAAGAGCTATGCACCAGCAAAGGGGGCACTCTGGCATCCTCTGCAGTACCTGGGAGGTTGTTGATGTAACCCCCATCCATCAGCAGGTGTCCATCCTTAGGGTCACAGAGTGGGGGCATGTAGCCTGACAAGGACATGCTTGCACGGACATACCTCCACAAAGAGCCTAGAGCACCAAAAAGATCTGGTAGGAAAAGGAGCCAGGAAGGAACCTTTCTCTGCCCTCTGTGGTGCTGGTCCTACACTGGAGAATCAGAGTCTCATCTTTGTCACTTTAAAAGCCCACAGGTCCTCCCTCCAGGGAGAACACCAACCTTGACAGACCACTCCCAGATTTCTCATCCCCCAAGGGCTTTGCCTCGAGAACTGATGACACTGAAGTATTCTTCTATGGTCCCCAGATATCCCACTTTGCCCAAGTGAAACCTCTGTGCCTGAGTACATCCTCCGCCTGCTCCTTTCTCAGAGGCCCCTTTGTCCACCTGGTATCTTCACTCCTGATTGCCCCACTTCACCTAGTGCACCTGTGGCAGAGACATCCTCTGCCTACCTTGTACAAATGTGCCTGTGACTGCTTCCTTTGTAAGACCATCAGTGCCCTTAACAATCTCATAGAGCTACCTGTACCCATACCTTCCTAAGATCCTAGAGCTGCTGACCCGACTGAGCTGACCCTATGGTGCTTTTGGTTGGAGAAGGCTCTCACCATCTGTGTGAACTCGCATGGCAGAGGCTGTGATGTCGGTGGTGATGGCAAAGTAGGGGAGCCACAGGTCCTGCGGAAAGGACAGGGATCAGGAGAAACTGCCTCTTCAACTGTTCCTTGTCCATCTAGGGACAAATGAGCATGGAGAAAGCAAGACACTGTCAAGGCCACCTAGCAGCCAATGCAAACCAGATGTGGTAAGGACACACCTCAATCTGCCGGTCTCTGAAGATGCTGCTGATGCTGCTATTGAAGCCACTGCCAGAGAACACTGATGTGATTGGGTAAGTCAGGTCCAGTATAGTCTTCATCATTGATGTCATATCCTAGAGACAGGAGAGACTGAGGAAATCACCCTCTGGCCTGTGGGACCCTTGCTAAAGCAGGATACAGGTGACTGCTTTCTGCCTCAGAATACAGGCAGCCAAGAGAATCTACAGGTCCAACTGCCTGAAGTTTCAGGAAAGCAATCCTTGTGGGACTGAGCCTTAGTATAGGCAAAAAGGCCAGCAGAGGCTCCTGGGCTCCATGCCTTCTCTCCTATCCTCAGCCAGCCAGACCTTGAGACCTCTTGGGGACTCCAGCAGACCCTTGTACTTTAAATTTTCCAATAAAGTTGAGGGAGCACTAGGTTGGATAAAGCCACCAGCTCTGGGAAAGTCAACAGCAAGAAGAGACCAGAAGCTCTGTGAAGCTTTGAAGCTCTGTGAAGACCTTTCCATAAGACAGCTTGAGATTCTGCTCAGGGCCCAAGCTATGGAAGCTGCTGGACAAACTGCCCCACAGTCATCCATAGCTTCAGCAGGGCTGGTTGGTACATAAGTCCACAGCCCCATCTCCGTTGTGTCCAGCAGCAGCCTCCCTCTCAGGCAGGGTACCACAGCATAGTTCACCCTTAGCATGGTGGAAGACCAGCCCAAAGTGCCCTGACTCTTCCCATTGCTGACCCTCAGCACTAGAGGAGCAGAAGGACGGAAGGGAAAACATCCCCACAGGTCCTGGGCTGGCCTTTGCAGCCTATGACTACATATAAGCTGTTCCATACCAACTGAACACATTTTCCTGTGGTCACTGATCTTACAGGCCACTCCTGGTGACTGCTGACATATCACTAAGGACAGGATGTGTCACCAGGCTCTCTTTTTTGATGGCCACTCATTCCATGGTAAAAAATCTTTCTGGATAGAGAGCCTCAGGCTGTCCTGAGCTTTGTGACTGCAGCAGGTAGCCCACTCCTCAGCTTCTGCGCAAAAGATGAGCAATTTTCTTTTCTTTGAAAAAGGAGAGCACAAAAATCTTTTGATCCCACGCTTGATTTCAGCAGGGTTCCACAGGAGCTACATAGCCTTGAGAAGGCTATGAGCTGCCTGCTGGCAATACGGAGCTAGAAAAACTGTCCTGTTTCCTTTGATTCTGTTTGATGTTTTGGTTCTGGTGTCCATTTATGACAAGGCTGGACTAATAGCAGGCAAGTCACATCTCCTATGCAGCCAAGAGCCACACTCAGCCCTTCCCTGGTTTGACTCACGCCAAGGCAATACTCCCAGTCTTTTAAATCATCTAGGGCCAGGGGCGAGGCAAGCCTGCTGGAATGATCCATACTAACCAGTCTACATACTCTGCCTTGCCTTTGCCTCAGAAGCCTAAGGCATGGTTGAGGAAGGGGAGGATATTGGAGGACTTGGGGGAGGAGTTAAATGTGATCAAAATATATTGTACAATATTCTCAAAGAACTAATAAAAAGGTAAAAAGGACAAAGTTGAGAATTGGACATGTTGGGAGACTATAGGGGGGGTTAGAGAGGACAACTGGGAGGTAGATATGATCATATCTTATTATGATCATTATCTTATTATGATCATATCTAAATATAAATACATATCTAAATACACATACAAAGTTCTCAAGAATAAAAATAATTTTTAAAAAAGAAATCTGAGACTTCATTCCTGATTTAGTTCTTTGTTGCCTCTCTGCCCATTGTAGGTCCAGATACAGCTATGTCTCACTTCCAGCAACTATAGGAACCACTAGCTCCCCCTTCAGTGACATTGGCCCTCCATATTTTCACCTGGTAAACTTCTATCAGTTAAGAATACAGCACAAATCTGATCACTTCCCATTACCTACTTTAGGGCCACATCCACTCACCTACCTCAGGTCACCTCCTGCCACCAATTTCTGACCATCTCCCATCATTTGCTCAGTCTTTTAATGCTTTATGTTCTCCCTTTGCCACACAGGCCATGTTCTCACCTACATGCCTCGTCTCCTTGAAAAATAGAGCATTCCTGACAGTGAAGGGTACCTGCTTACCTCTGCCCACTGCTTGGCTCGGATCCGCATCTGGCTGTAGCTCCGCTCCTCAGCAAACAGGGCACCCATGAAAGCCCCAATGGATGTCCCTCCGATCATGTCCACGGGGATGCCACACTCTGCTAGGGCCCTGAGGACACCTACCTGGGCACAGCCTCTTCACCGGTAAGAAGAGAGAAAGAAAATAAGCACCACAGTCAGGCCAGCCCTTGAACTATACACTCTATGGAGGTCGCAGAGGCAGCTACCCATGATCTGACCATTCTTCCCTCCTCAGAATCTGAAGTTTGCATAACCACAGACAATGGATCAAAGAGAGGAAAGGCCCAGAGAGAAGTCTGGATATAATTTAAGTTTCCTTTCTCTAGAGGTACACAGGTGACTATAGGGCTAGGATGGGAAGGAAGGTTTTCCTAAGGAGGATCAGTGAGTGGGTGGCGTCTTCTATGCACTGCTGATTCCAACAGAGCACCAGAGTCAGAGAAGTTCAACAGGCTTTTACCATACTTGTGGTGAGGAAAAGTGGAAATGAGAGCTTCCTGAAAAAGGGGAGTCCTGGTAAGTACCCTGAGAGTTGCCCTAGGAACCACAGTAAAGTAGAAATGAGCCAGCCCCTTAGACCTTTATTCACCATTTCCTCAAAGCAGGCTAAAGCCTCAAAATGAAACATAACAAGAGAGAGACAGAGAGATAGACATGAGAAGAAAAGACCTCATGACTACAGAGTACTTGCCTACTATATGCACATATGGTTTGATCCCCAGTATCATACACGTTAAAAAGGGTATAAGCAGTCTGTGTCTAGCATGGGTGAGCAAAGTACTGTGCATTTGCCAGTATTAAATATATATGCCGAGTGAAAGACGCAGACACAGGACAAATGGATGACTCCAGGCCCATGAGGTCTGTACAGCAGGCAAGTTCATGAATACAGAACGGGGTTGCAGAGAATGGGGAGAACATTAATTAGTTTATTTAGGATGATGAAATAGTCCAGAAATAGACAGGCCTGACAGTTAGTTGCATGACAATGTGAGCACATTTCACTGCACTAAAATGGTTGAAATATGTGTGCATGTTTAGCACATAAAAAAAGGACAATATACAATACCAACAGAAAAGAACTAAATAAGTGGATCTTAGAACAAAAGCTGAGTCAGGCATAGCAGTGAACATCTTTAATCCCAGAACTTGGGAGGCAGAGGCAGAGGCAGGCAGGTCTCAAGGAGCTCAAGGCCAGCTAGGTTTATTTATATTGTATGTGCATGGGCGTTTTGCCTGCGTGCATGTCTTTGCAGAATGTAAATGCAGTGCCTGCAGGGTCCAGATCCCTTGGAACTGGAGTTACAGACAGTTGTGAGCTGCCATATGGGTGCTGGGAATTGAACCAAGATCTTCTGAAAGAGTAGCCAGTGCTTTCAACCACCACACCATTTCTTCAGCCCCAACCCTGGTTTACATAGTGAGTTCCAGGACACAGAGAGACCCTGTTCCCTACAAACAAAACCAAAACCAAACAAACAAAACAAAAAACTATTGTTGAGAGTTGGGCATAGCAGCATATGCCTTTAATCCTAGTAGTTGGGAGGCAGAAGCAGGTGGCTCTCTGTGAGCTGAAAGCCAGCCTAGTCTACATGTAGAATTCCAGGCCAGCTAGGGCCTGGAACAAAAAAACAAGAGTAGAAGAAATTAAAGACAGGATTGATAACTGACAAAGAATGGGAAACTAAGCAGGATCAAGTGGGGAGGTTATAGACATGGAACACATAACTGGGATGAAGAAACCAACACATGCATTTAACGGCAGATTAGAGACAGCTTAAGAGAGATAAGGTCTGACTATTGTGCCAGCATAATGCAGATACCGCTGTCATGAAATCAGAGTAGCAGTGACAGTCTACATGACACTCTCACACAGCAGGACCTCCTGCACCTTTCTCATTTTTTTCTTGACTGTCCTTTCAAAGCCCACCCTTTTGCTTTTTTGATCCTTGTAATGGATGCTTATATTGTAAGTTTGTAATTTCTGTTCTTGCCTATTTTTGGAAAAGTTATAGCCTGTACTGGCCTCAAATTCACCCTCACCCTCCTCCTCCATGTCATAGGCACACTGTTCCAGAACATAGATAGATTTGTCTTTCTACTGTGTCAGAATTTACTAAATAAAAAACTCATAAGCTGCCTTGGTTTCAACGGCTGCAATTTATCAAGTAATCCTGATTTCCCTTGATAGCTGGCTGTCTCATGCTCTTTTTAGTCTAGACTTAATTATTAATTAACTCTCAAATCACACATTGAATTTGTGTGTGTTACAGAATAGCTACAAAAGGACTGAAGAGGCCTTATTAGAAGTAGAGTCAATATATATACAAAAAAAAAAATCAGATGGTTAGTAGCAAGATATTAACTACATAGTTACAGAGTTTCTAGGGACTTGTAGAGCAGCAGGGTTGAGGGGAGTACAGCCTAGCCTACTTGGCAAACTCCATGCTAGTAAAAGACCCTGTCTCAAAAAGCAAGGTAGATGGTATCTAATACTTGAAGAATGACACCTGAGGTTGTCCTCTGGGACCCCTGCCATATACACATGTACACGAGCACATGCTCATACACACACACAAACACACACACACACACACACACAGAAAGAGAGAGAGAGAGAGCAACACAGACACAGAGAGAGACAGAGAGATAGAGATACACAGAGGTACAAAGAGAATGACACAAGTTAACACCTTCACTCAAAGATGCCACTGAAAGAGAAGCAGAGGCTGAGGGACAACACTAGCATAAATGCACCAAAAAAGCATCTCAGTAACAATAAATAACTTTCTCAACTCAATAATAAGAAACAATCTACTGGGCTGGAAACATGGCTCAGTGATTAAGAGCACTTTCTGCTCTTCCAGAGGTCCTGAGTTCAATTCCCAGCAACCACATGGTGGCTCACAACCATCTATACTGGGACTTGATGCTCTCTTCTGGCCTGCAGGTATACATACAGATAAAGCACGCATATACATACAAATAAATAAATAAATAATACACAAAGTTAGAGTGAACTTTCTGTTTGTGATTAAAAAAAAGAAACAATCTACTCAAAATGGGTAGGGAGATCAAAACTTCACAACAACAACGAAGAGGCACAAATAGATGAAAACTACATATGATTCTGATATCATTAGTCTTCAGAGAAATACAAACTTGAATCAAAAGAAGGACTATTACATATTAGAATAGCTGTAATTTAAATTCTGACAACACCAAGGGTAAACAAGAGAAGGAAAACTGAATTCTCACACATGGCTGGTGGGGATGTAAACAGTATCATTACCCCATGATCAGGGAATCCCACTCCTATGTATTTGTTCACGAGGAAAGAAAACATACATCAACAACAAAAAAGATAATTTTGTTCTTTATAACAAAACCAGAAAACAAGCCAAAAATCTTATCAGAAGGGAGTCTGTAATATGGTGATGATGGAATTTCCTTATGGATCCCATCTAGAATACAAATCTCAATTGTCATGTTGAGTGGACAAACCTAGACACATGAGTATATGTGAGAAACTTTAAGCAAGCAAACAAATAAAGCAATAAATAAAAGATGTGTCATTGATAGCCTCAATGAAATACTGCATTAGTGAAACAGAGAGAATGCTATGGGAGGGAAAAGGCTATCCATAAGTTGGGACATGACGGTATAGCACTTGTGAGGCTGAGGCAGGATAATCTCAAGTTCCCAGACAGATTAGGTTACATAGGGAGAACCTGACTAAAACAAAATAAACAAAAATAAAACTGCAAGTGTTAAAATATTTGAGTACAAAAAAAGCTGAAAGATACAATTTAAAAAATCTCTAAGAAAACAGAGATAAAAAGATATAAAAATCAGAGGCTTCTTTTAGGCTACCACTATTGAGCTTAGGAAGAGAAAACAAAGAAAAGCAAAACTTATTTTTAAAAAGGAAACACTTTGGGAAAGGAGAGATGGCTCAGTAGCTAAGAGCACATAAGCTCCTGCAGAGAATCTGGATTTAATTCCCAGCACCTACATGTCAACTCACAACTGTCTATAACTCCAGTTCCAGGGGATTGGACAACCTCTTCAGGACTCTGCAGGCACCACACATGCATGTGGTTCACAGACATACATGCATATAAAATACCCGTGTACATAAAATGAAATAATTAAAAGTGTAACATTTCCTAGAGTTTCAACTTCATAAATTTCCAAATGTGAAAGGGCCCAAGAAGACTTCAGAGTCCTAGGTAAGGACAACATCACCACTAAGACACCACCACATCCTTTCAAAATACCAAGAACCCCCAGAAGGCTCCAGAAAGAAAAACAAGACCAGCGAATAAAAACAGCATTGATAATCTCAGCAATATCAAAGCTGCACACACAATACAATTATACCACAAAATTTCTCAGAGATTATTTTCCTCTTGGAATCTATGCTTAGCCAAACTATCACTCAAGTATGAGAGCAGAGTGTGAATGTCTTCTGGATAGGTCTGGTGTTAACACTTTTACCTCCCACACAGCCTCTCTTCAGGAGATTTCCACAAAGAGAGACATGAGATGGAGAAAATGGAGCTGAACAAAGGAATAAAGCAAAGGTAGTTTTTAGGATGATCATATAGAAAATTCCAGGGTAGCTTTCCAACAGTTGGCTGGAAAGAAATCAGTGAGGATGAGGGGGCTGGTGGGCTGGAGACCTGGTCTAAGAGGATATGAACGCTCTGGCAGTGTTTGCTTGTACACTGATGATATCAGAAATAGAGCTGAAGCAAACACAACAGTCAGAAACTCCTAAGAAGGAAATGGTGTCAGAGTCCCAAGGATATGATTTATCTCTGAAGGAGCTACATCCTCACAGTGCTACACACTGTCAGTGAACTCTCATGAAGCTGATGAGAGTAAGACACAGAGGCAGAGCCACAGACAAATGAGTGTACATAGAGAACAACAGATGCAATTATTGGAGGATAATCTAAAACTTAAGGAAAACAGAGAATTAGTCAAATAGGAATATTACTTAGAATCACAGAAAAGTCAATGTCCAAAGAGAGTTCAGAGTAGTTATTTCTGGGAAGTCTGTAGATCGGCTCTGGGAGGGCAGGCAGAGGACTGTTTGTTGTGTGCTTTGCAGGATCCTCATGGCTTTTAAGTATACCTTGAGCAAAGTGGCAGATTCATCAAAACCACTGATGGCCTGACCTGAAAGCAAGGACCAGGTCTTGACCTAACTGTTCTAAGCTTTGATTATCCAGACCCACAGGAAGGACCAGGGCCTCTTCCTACCTGTAACAATGCAAGCTGTCACACCCCTCTTCTAGGCCAGTTCCCCCAGGTTCTCAAGATGCAATGAGCACAGTGGTGTCATTCACCAAAATGAGCAGAGGCAGGATGCAGCTCACAGAGGCCCAGCTCCAAAGCATTCCTGGGAGAGGTGGAGCCAGACACTGCTCTCTCATGATGCCCTAGGCCTCCACTTCTTTCAGCTCAGACCAGTCAGATGACACCAGTCAGAATTACATGGGCTCAAAGTCTTTAAAGAACTTAGAGCCCAAAGAACTAAAGAATATTTCTCTAGTTCATGATCAGATTCCATTCCACCACAGAGAGTATATTAAAATGGAAAGAACCTCATGGGGAGCCCACTGGGAACTATTAAAGAACAAGAACAGACAATGTTCAAAGAGGACACATGGCTAACCAAACAAATGCTTCCAAGCATAGGCAGTCAGACAATACAAACACTTTCTTCTACCAAACCGGCAACAGTGAAATCCAAAACATTTGGGCTATAAACAAGTAAGTACCCAGATAATTTTTCATGCAGACCACACCCTTGTCATCTATGGGGACTCTTTCCTAAGGACACTAGGTCCAAGGGTCCTTTCATCTATAGCACCATGCTATCATCTTCCCCATGCTTTAAAGCCTGTGGGAATTAACTGTCACCCCGACACATGTAGCACACAGTTGGATGGGGGCTCACCTTGCTCCACCACCTCCAAACACCAAGGCAATGGCATTGCCTGTCAGCACCCGTGCCAAGCGGGAAAAATCTGAATGACGGTCTGGTGGTCTTTGGAAAACACGCGTGTACATCTCAATCTGAGAGGAGCCAAAATAAGAAAAGAGGTTTGTGCATTTTTCTTCAGCTACAACTGTAAATCCTGATTTGACTCAAATCCTATCCTTTCCAGGACACAGGCTCATTAACACCAAAGTGCCTGAAAGGGTTAAGGCTCATGGTGGGAGGGGGAGTGCTGGCAAAGGACAAACAGACCTAAAGGGAGCTTCTACACTGCCTACCACAGAGCTCCTCAGGATGTCCTCACGGGAGTCTCTCCACTGGCCCTTACGTAGACAGTGCTCTCAGGGCATATGGTGCAAAGCAGAGATGCAGGGAACAGGGTGCTGTCCATTGGGCTGTGGGGGTTGAAGGGCTACAGCATGTGGGCAGCCCCAGTACTCTCTCCACCTAGTTTTCACACTGGGCCCAAAGAACTAAAGATGACCTAAGGAAGAGGTGTCTCAAGATGGTATCTGTTTCTGTGCTGAAGGGACAGCATAGGAACCTGACCATTAGATCTCTTTGGGACTCTCAGCTTTGGTCCCTGAACCTAAGTCAAGCCCAGATTTCTGGGTTGACTGGTTCCCAGGTCTTGATGGTCTCTCTGTGCTTATGCCTCCACCATGCCCAAGAATCTCAATTTTAAGGTCATAGCCACAGTTCAGAAGCAGAATAGACAAACTCAACCAGAACCCACAAGCCCTGATGCTGCATAAAGAGGAAGACAGTTCTAAGTCCATAGTAGGAGGCCAGAGACGATGTAGTCAGGCCAAGTCCCACTGGTCCAGCCCACCCAGGCTCACCAGCTTGGGCAAGCTCCTCTTAGAGAAGACACGGCGTGGGCAGCAGAGATGCAAGTGGCCAGAGCACCAGCTTCGCATGTTGAGCCACTCTACTGTTCGGGCAGGCACTGGACCCTCCTCTTTGTGCAGCAAGATTAGTTGCTTCTGGGCACGCACAGCTGTGCTTTCCAGCATCTGCTCCAGCTGAAGGATAGTACAGCCTGGTCAGCAATCCCTGCAAGCCTGAGGACTGAGCATAGTACAGAACCAAGGACCACCACAGAGCTGTCTTCAAGATCTACACTCAATACTGCCCAGATGGCTGGCCCCAGACAAATCAATGTATGATAGGTCTAGTTAGTACAAAGGCTATAAAGATAGCCCATCTTGGGGTTGATAACCCCAAGTGACCACATGGTCCACTGAACTATGTGTGCTGGGGCGGGGAGGCAGCATGGCTGCAAGGGTACTCAGGGTATGACACAGGAGTGCGTCCTGCTATGTCTCAAAACACTGCCTTGTGACTGTGTGCTGCGACCTTTACAAATGATGCACCTTTTGGACAACTGCCCTTACAGAATAGCACTGCTCCTGCATAATGGGAACACACATCAGAGGGGATGATTTTAGCTGCTCCAGGATTAGACAGGCAGAGCAGATGTTTGAATGAAAGCAGAGCAGGTGGAACAAGAGAGGAGATGGGAACATTAATTAGAATGAAGAAGTGTCACTTCATACTACTTAGTCAAAGAAAATAGATGGACTATAAATGTTCACTTTGGAGAGTGACACGGAGCTCTTCAGCCATACCTGCAGCCCTTCACAAAGAAAAGCTGCGGGGAAAAAAAAAAAAAAGACAGGCTGGAGAGATGGCTCAGAGGTTGAGAGCACTGGCTGCGCTTCCAGAGGTCCTGAGGTCAATTTCCAGCAACCACACGGTGGCTCACAACCATCTGTAATGAGATCTGGTGCCCTCTTCTGGTGTGAAGTTGTAAGTGCAACAGAATATTGTATACATAATAAATAAATCTTAAAAACAAAACAAACAAACAAAAAAAACCAAACCCATGTAAGCAATTTGGCAGCATCCAGTAAGCACAAACATTCTTTGGGGTCAACCACTTGAAAGTATCTGAAGACAAGTTGCACACAGCTTGTTACTGTGACATAACCAGCAGAGAATGTTTGCATAAACAGGTGGGGTGCTCACAGATAGAAAACCAGACAGCCATAAAATGGATGAAACAATGGGATCTTTATCAAAATCCCACATATTGGTGAAAAAGGAAATTTTATGCCAGGCAATGGTGGCACATGCCTTTAATCTCAGTACTTGGAAGGCAGAGGCAGGTGGATCTCTTAAGAGTTTGAGAGCAGTCTGCTCTATAGAGTGAGTTCAGGACAGCCAAGGCTACACAGTAAAATTTGTCTAAAAAAACAAAATAAAACAAAAAAAAAAAAAAGGAAAAAAGGATATAAAATAGGACACTATTTCTATATAATCTCTAGGAGTTACTACAGCAAAGGTCTCTAAAGAGTGGATGGCAAATATATGGGTCCTCTTCTTAAAATATTTCAACCAAAGGAAAGAGAACAAGGACTCTGGAAGTCCCTTGGAGCACTCACCTCACCTACTGCTGGCTCTTGATCACCCAAGCCTACAATGAGGATGCAGTCAGCTTGACGGATGCAGCGCTGAGTCCAGGGTGTGAGTGTGCTATCTGCTTGATAGAGTACAATCCGGTGGATGTCTTCCTGCTGCCCTAGCCAACTGGACAGCCGGTACTCATGGATACTGCAAGACACAGGGCAGCACACCTCAGCTTCTTTAAAATTTTATTTATGTATTTTTTTGAATACATGAATGCTCTGTCTCTAGGTACACCTGCACGCTAGAAGAGGACATCAAATCCCTTTATAGATGGTCATGAGCCACCATATGGTTGCTGAGAACTAAATTCAGGACCTCTGGAAAAGCAGCCAGTGCTCTTAACTGCTGAGTCATATCACTAGTCCCTAAACTTAAAAAAAAAAAACAAAAACAAAAAAAAAAACAAAACAAACAAACAAACAAACAAAAAACACTTTTTTGAGAAGGGTTCTCACTATATGCCATTGGCTGGCCTGGAACTCACTCTGTAGACTAGGTTGGCCTCCAACTCACAGAGATTGGCCCACCTCTGCCTCCTGAGTGTTAGTACCTCACCTTCTATGGAGTCTCCTAAGGTTCCTCATCTTCATTAGCACCCTTCCCACAGAGCAGCAGAGATGACCTTGGAACTGGGCAGCTGAACTGAGGCTGTGGCCGGGCCCAGAACAGGGGGCTTAAGAGAAACAATAAGATGCAGAGCTGCCTGCATGTGAAGGAGGGGCATGGTTGCCTCCTGGAACCTCTGATGGTACCCAAATACGCATACAAAGTATAGAGCATAGCGGGAAAGGAACATGCTGTAATGTGCACCAAGGCACAGGAGTAATGAGGTCCATCCTAGGACCATGCCAGGACAGCTAGGAAAGAAGTTCAGGTTGGATAATTTCTCTATATGGAACTGTAAGGGGCCAGAGGCACACCTGTCTAGAGCAGCAGAACCAAGGCGTTGTTTGATGTTGTCACTGGTCAGCAGCAGGACAGGACCTGAAAACATGCATCCATTTCAGAAGTGTGTCCCACCAGCCACCTTGTAGGAAAAGCAAGAGACCAGAGTGTTTACACCTTGTCCTGAGGTCAGCTCTCTGGAAGGGATTGCTGGCAATGAGGATGAGCCACACTTTTAGGCTGCCTCTCCAAATCTGAGTCTCCTGTTGACATATGAACCAAGTCTTTGCAATCCTACCATCAGGTGTGTGGACACATGCTGGTAGCAAGGACAGAATGCAACAGTAAAACTTGAAATCCTGTCATTTCCAAAAGCCACATCTAAAGTGGCCTGGATCTAA
Organism: Psammomys obesus; assembly: GCF_907164565.1. NCBI lineage: Eukaryota > Metazoa > Chordata > Mammalia > Rodentia > Muridae > Psammomys > Psammomys obesus. Next base: position 56,946,964 of record NW_026585895.1, on the reverse strand, counting down.
ATCTAGTTCATGCACAGGCAGATGCCATACTTGAACATCCATGCCCCTCAAATTAGCCAACGAAAGCAATGCAGAGTGGAGAGCAATGGTCACTCTCAGGAAGCTGCCACAGGAGTACACTGGCCACAGGTGGAAAAGAGCCTAGCAATGGGAAAGCCAGTAATAATATACAAGGAGATTTAAATCATTATTAACAAGCCAGCCATGGTGACCTAGCCTTTAATTCCAGCATTTGGAAGGCAGATGCAGGCAGATCTCTTTGAGTTCAAGGCTAGTCTGGTCTACATGCTTCCAGTTCTGCTAAGCTAGAGCTACATAGTTAAATATTGTCACAAAAAAGCAACAAAAAAAGAATTCTCAAGCTCTCCCAAGAGTATGCAATTAAGACATAATTTGTTATAGAGTCCCTGCCACCCCCAAACGGGATCTCAAGATAGCCTTGAACTCCTAAATTCAAGCAATTGATCCAGTTCTGCCTTTCAGGGAGCTGAGACTACTAGCAACAACCACTGTATCATATTTTAATTAGCAGCTGCTTTTTAAAGGCATAAAGAATAAGGATATCTTTACATTGGAAAGCCTACTGCAATGTGGCTATCACAACTCCAAATTAAACCATGCAAATACAGCCTGGCATGGTGGTGCCTGCCTGCAGAGGGAGCTGTATCTCTCGGAGTTCCAGGCCAGCCAGAGATACAAAGTGTCCCTGTGGTGGCACACACCTTTAATCTTAGCACTGGAGAGGCAGAGGCAGGCAGATCTCTTGAGTTTGAAGCCAGTCTGGTCTACAAATTGAGTTCCAGTACAGCCAAGACTACACAGAGAAAGCCTGTCTCAAAAAACAACAAAAAGTAGAAACTTTTTAAGCAGGCAAATCTGTCCCACAATAGAGGGAGGAGCAAAGGGCAGCAGGTCCTATATACACCTTGACCAGTGCTTCTTCCACCTGGACAGTATACCCTGTCTTGAAAAAAACAAACAGAAAGTTATCAAATCACCTACCAAAAAACATGGAGGGAACTCAAATATATAATCCCAACCATGTGTCATTCTGAAAAATAGCTAAATTAGAGAAACATCAAAAAGATCAGTGGTTACCAGAGTTTGTTGGGAGAAAGGGTGAGTACGCAAAGCACAGAGGACCCTGAGGACAATTGAAAATATGTTGAGTGATATGGTAGTAGTGACAACCTGTCATCACACACATCTAAACCCACAGAATTATGACAGCAGTAACACTCACTGTCTGTCTGGACCCTGAGCAATGGTGATGGGGCACAACATCCCATTTTGGATGGGGATGGTGTTAGTGGGAATAGCTGTGCACGGGAAGGGGGCAGGGAATACCTGTGAAATCCATGTTTCTTCCCAATTCTGCTCTGATCCTACAACTCTTCAAAAACAAGATGTTTTTATGTTTTTTGTTGTTTTGGTTTGGTTTTCTTGAGTCAAAGTCTTTTTATGTAGCTGTGACTAGCCTAGAACTCATATGATAATCAGGCTTAAACGTGCAGCAATCTTCCTGCCTCTGCCTCCCAAGTGCTGGGATTACAAGTATATACCACTAATACTTGGCTTTCAAAAGTGAGTTCCCTTCTCCACCAGTTAAGAAGTCAAAAAGCCTAATTAGAAAATGAGAAAAAAAGCTTGGTGGTGGCAGTGCAGACCTTTAATCTCAGTATTCAGGAGGCAGGGGCAGGAAGATCTCTCCAAGTTCCAGGTCTACAAAAGTCTACAAAGTGAGTTCCAGGACAGCCAGAGAACTAAAACAGAAATAACCTATCTTGAAAAGAAAAAAAAATTTTTTTGAGAAAAAGGGACTAGGATGTAGTTGAAAATGAAGCACTTCCTTAACATGTGTGAGGCTCTGAGATCTCCCCAGCGTTCAACAAAACAAAAACTGAAAGAAAAAAACAAGTAGAATATATGAATAGACTTTTCACTAAGGAGATCATATATGAAGAGCAAACCAGTACATGAAAAAAACATAAGTGTCATAAACCAACAGAGAAAACCAAATTAAAATCAGGGCATATGGGCCAAGCAGGAGGCAGAAGCAGGTGGATCTCTGTGAGTTTGAGGTTAGCCTAGTCTACATAGTAAGCTTCAGGCCAGTCAAGACAACATAGTGATGCCCTGCCACAAACAAACAAACAAACAAATTAGGGTATGCTAATACTGTGCCCCTGTTAGATAGTTAAAATTAAAACACTTATGACAAAGAATATTGTCAAGGATGTGAGGAAACTGGTTCTTCACACATTGCTAGTAGGAATACAAATGGTATAGATACTGTGGAGAGAGACTGGCGGTATCCTATTAGACTGAATATACTCTTAGACTCCAGAGAAATGAAAATTTATGTGAAAACAAAACAAAACAAAACAAAACACTATTGCACAAATGGTCACAGCAATTTAATTCACAATATTCCCAAACTAGAAACCATCCAAACACCCTTTCATACTAAGTAGTACAATAAACTAAAATATACCCTTAGCGGTATGAATACACCCTAGCAATAAAAGGAAAGTTGTGCTTGCTTTAGCAACACTTATACTAAAACTAAAATACAAAGATTAGCACGGCCCCTGAACTAGAATGACATGCCAATTTGTGAAGGGCTCCGTGTTTAAGGGGGGGGGGGAGAGAGAGAAAAAAAAAGAAGGGAGGGAGAGAGGGAGAGAGAGAAAGAAGGGAGGTAGAGAGGGAGAGAGGAAGGAAAGAAGGAAGGAAGAAAGAAAATCTCACATGGCTACATGCTGTAATTCTGTTTTTATAAAATTTCTCAGAATGACATAAAACCAGAAATTAAGAACAGCTGTTTACAGCTGTCAGTGAGTAGGTTCTTGCTAGAATGTGGAGGCTTTAAAGTGGCAGCTGGAAGGTTTCTATGGCAATGAGCTTTGCAGCTTTGGTGTGGTCCTGGCTATTAGGCTAAACCTGTGTCAAAGGAAGAGCACATACGCATTCACATACATACATGTGCATCTATACATACACAAGAACAGGTAATGAATCTGGAGCTGGCCTTAGGAGTATATACACTCTTCTGTTGTTAGTTTTAGCATCACATATGGTGTTATCTTAGGGGACAATTGGGAAAGGTCATGGAGCCTTTCTTTACCAGTTTGCCATTTTTGTAATTTTACAATTATCTTGAAATAGAAAAGCTTTCTCCACAGAGCAGCTTGACACTGCACTGGATTCAGCTTAAACAATCTGACCAGTGACACCAAAAATTAATGGGGCTTTCTATACACCTGTAATATGAACGAAGAATATCAAACAAGCCAGGTATGATGTTGCATGCCTTTAATCCCAGCATTCTAGAGGCAAAGGCAGGTTGATGTCTGTGAGTTCAAGACCAGCGTGGTCCACCTAGAGAATTCCAGGACAGCCAGAGCTACACAGTGAGAAGGTCTCAAAAACAAAAGAAAACAAAAACAATAATTTTAAACTATATATACTACTACATTATGTTTTTATTTTAAGAATAATTTATAAAAGATACTGTGGTATCTTTCAATTTTACAGATCTTTGGTTTGCATTATATAATGCTTTATATCAGTGGTTCTTAACCTTTCTGAAGCTATAACCCTTTAATACAATTCCTCATGTTGTAGTGATCCCCAACCATAAAATCACTTTGTTGCTACTTCATAACTATAATTTTGTTACTGTTATGAATCATGATGTCAATATCTGATATGCAGGATATCTGATACATGATCTCCCCCAAAAAATGTCATGACCCACAGGTTGAGAACCACTTTTTTAAAAATATTTATCAATTAAGTCTGTGTAGGTTAGAGAACATATTTGTGCCATACTGCCATATTTGTGCCATAGCTATTCCAATAATAATAATCTTGCTTTATGATTATTGGACATACTGACTGCATTTACTATTATACCACTTTATACAGACAATCCTGAAACTTTTATTATAACCTACCAGAGAAAAGGAGTATCTTATAATAGTTTCACTCAAAATTACTTAAATACTTGTAAATAAAATCTTAAGAAAAGCAGAGTACTTTATAAACTTGGAAATTCTCAAGAATTCTCCTAAGTTTTAATTTCATGTTCTTAGATTCCAAAAATGTTAAACATATATTTATCCATATCTATCTATCTATCTATCTATCTATCTATCTATCTATCTATCTAT
>NW_026585895.1:56938218-56942779 GCF_907164565.1 Psammomys obesus | reverse complement strand
TATCTATCTATCTATCTATCTATCTATCTATCTATCTATCTATCTATCCATCCATCCATCCATCCATCCATCCACCTATCTATTTGTTGGGGGGTGTGCACATGAGTATGGAAATCAGGTAACTTGTAGGAACCGTTTTTTCCTCCACCATGTAGGTAACTGGGTATCAAACTTAAGTCATCAGGCTTGAAGTAAAGCATGTATAACTGCTGAGCCATCCTGCCAACCCTGGGCTCTAAAATTTAACAGCTTCTTCCTGATGATTACCTCTGGGTTTCATCCTGGAACTAATATACTCCAGCTGCCAACAGAGTGGTCTTGTTCTAACCATCCCTCTACTAAATCTACCTGGTACCAACTAAGGCCATCTTCCATCAGGTCAGAAAACTCCATGGCCATCTAACTCAGCACCCACCCCAACAGAGTGCTGGCATATACTCCTAGCAGGCTCACAAACCAAAAACATGGCCATATAACAGAGGGGGATATCTATACAGAGGACCCTAATAATATCTTTGAGGGCCCCTATCTTAAGGATTTCTAGCACATTATACACTATTGTATATTCTATGCCCAAGCAGATCTCAGAGTCTGAATATCCCTCAGTGTAGAGAGTTCCCTTAGAGTAGAGCTTCTCCTGGCTCAAGATCCAACCCCAGTATGAGTGCAGCCTGCAGCTCCAGAGGAGCTGATGGCTTTTACCTTCAGGATCTCTGTGAGGCTTACCAATGGCACTGATGGCGTGCTGGAGCTCCAGAGCAAAGGCAGTGAGGGGCACATCCTCAGACACAGGCATTGCTGCCACCGTGGATAAGTTGCCAGGTGGGTTCCCCATGTCCCATTTGCTGCTTGCTGTATAAAGTCCAAGTTGGTGACCTGGAGGCACAGAACCAGGAATCAACTTGGAAGGCTGAGCCACCAGCAAAAGCTTTCATGGTTCATATGATGCAGGGTGCCACCCAGTAGAACCAGGATCTATTTTCAGTCTCACAGACTAAAGCAGGCCCTGGATCAACAGCAAAACTGATGTTGACACTTAAAATTTATCTTGACCCTCTAGAGCTTGGGAATTCAAGGAGCAAGAAAATCTGAGAAACATTCTGGCAGATGTGAGCACACCCACCACCCATTCCCACCCAAGCCTCACTATATAGCCTAGGCTGGCCTCAGATCCACCCGTCTTAATGGTATACATACTACCATGCCCAGAGGACTTACTGCTTTTCATAGTTTTTGGCTTTGTATTTTAATCTAGAAATGGTAAGCTCAGAAAAGAACAAACATTCTTTTACCATCTCTTATCTACATGGGGTTTTCAGACCCAAAGAAATCAGAGACTAAATAAGGAAGGTCATTCTGGGGCAGAGGCAGGATTGTCCTGGGATGACACCAGAAAGAATGCTTGTAGGAGAAACCAAAAGAGGCAGAGCCTCCCCGAGGTATGATACCCAAGGGTTCCCTACTGCCTCACCTAGACACCCAGAGAGCCTAGACCTCCTCCCAGGGCCCTACTAAGTATAAGACCCAGGACATTTTTATTTTTGCTATCCTTTAGAGAAGATCCTGGTACAAGTTCTCTAATATAAAATTCCCCTCTTGGAGTATATCCTTCCTGCTTCCATGAAGGCAGCTAAGCACATCTCACGGTACCTGGTAGACATGTACCCACTTAACCAGAGGGTTTCCTGTGGCACTGTCCCTGGCCACTGGTAGTCCTCCTCCTCTACAATGTCCCTCTCACCCCCGACCTTCCATTTTACCCTGACACAAACAGACCCATCTTCAGGCCGGAGCCTCCTGTCTCCTTTAAGGGAATTTTCCAAATGCCTGGTTTCTTCTCTGCTCCTTACCCCAGGAACAGCTTTCAGAAACTATCAGCTGCATAAGTCCAAACGGTTGGACATGTGTTTGCACAGACTGACTTAAAAGTCAGTTGCAGAGCTACAGGTGGAACTCCATGGCTATGTGGAGCCCCATTCAGTGTTCTGTAGCCAGAGAGCCAGGAATCATCTTGTGACACTGGGCCACTGCCAAGACAGCCATGTTTCCAGACAACAGGATAGTAAGAGAGAGTTTAGGAAGGGTTTGCCATTTCAAGCAAATCTAAGAGAAGGAAGCGCCTAAGAGATGAGGAGCCACACTCAGGCTGAGACAAGCAGAAACAAGTCTGCATTCTTTTTTATTTATTTGTTTGTTTGTTATGTTTTTTTTGAAACAGGATTTCTCTGTGTAGCCTTGGCTCTCCTAGACTCACTCTGTAGACCAGGCTGACCTCGAACTCACAGAGATCCACCTGCCTCTTCCTCCCTGAGTGCTGGGATTATAGGTGTGCGCCACTGCACCCGGCTCTAGGTCTGCATTCTTAAGAGGATACATGTGCCTCACATACACACTATATACACACAATACATATGTAATACACACATCTTCCTACACCATACCTATACCACATATATACCACACACTTCACAAAGATATCTCACATGCATCAAATATATGTGCATACACATTAAACACATGTACATACCATCTAGACACCAAGCATATACCACACACATTACTCATGACTTACATATACCATATGTGTACCCACCTACACACAATACAAAAATTTTCACTGCAGTATTGTTTAAAAGGGTTGAGAAAGCCAGGAATAGTGGTACACACCTTTAATCACAAAACTTGGGAAGCTGAGACGAGGATCTTATGGGTTTGAGGCCAGCCTGATCTACATGATGAGCTCCAGGCTAGCCATGAATACATGATACCCTATCTCAAATAGCAAAACACAATAGCAACAACAAAAACAAAAAAACAAGCCGAGCAGTAGTGGTACACATCTTTAATCTCAGTACTTGGGAGGCAGAGGCAGGTGAATTTTTGAGTTCTAGGCCAGCTTGGTCTATAGAGTGAGTTCCAGGAAAGCTAGGACTACACAGAGAAACCCTCTCCTCCATTGTTGGTAGGAGTAGAAACCTGTACAGCTACTTTGAAAATCAATATAGCCGTTTTTCAGAAAACTGGGAATCGGTCTACCTTAAGATCCAGCTAGCTATACTATTTCTGGGTATATACCATCATACCACAAGAACACTTGCTCAACACTTGTTCATAGCAGCCTTATTCATAATGGCTAGAAACTGGAAATAACCTAGATGTCCCTCAACCAAAGAATAGATAAAGAAAATGTGGCACATTTACCCAATGGAGTATTACTCAGCTGTTAAAAGAACAAAACATGAAATTTGCAGGCAAACGGGTGTAACTAGAAAAAAAAAAATTATCCTGAATGAAGTAACCCAGACCAAGAAAGACAAATGTGGTATGTATGTATTCACTTATAAGTGGATAGAAACGCATAGTAAAGGATACCCATGCTATAATCCACAGACCCAGAGAAGCTAAGTAACAAGGAAATCTCAAGCAGGGACAATATAACTCTGCCTGGAAAGGAGAAATTAAGACAATGAGGGTAGATGGGTAGGGGGTGCAGGGAGGGGTGGGGATCAGATGGAGGGAGAATGGAAGGAAAGAGTACTGAGAGAGACAACTTGAACTGGGGGCATCTCCAGGATGAGGTAGAAACCTTAGTAGAGTAGAAACTCCCAGGCGCAAGCAGTCCACCTCCAAGCAGCTGCGCCTTCTTCCTCTGGGCTGTCATATTTATGCCCCTCAAAGTCCTCAGAAGTCAATTAATTCCACCTGGCAAAGACCACGCTCCACACTTAAAAGGTGTGGACAAACTAAAATCCCCAACTTGGAATTTTAACAAAAACATGTTTACATATCATAAACCAAAACGTCCACAGCAATGAATGATCCTCTTAGCTATCCAAAAATAAAACACATCTTTAAGCTTAGTGATGGTGGCACACCCAGCCTGGTCTATAAAGTGAGTTTTAAGATAGCCAGGGCTACACAGAGAAACCCTGTCTCAAAAAAGAAAACAAAAACAAAAAAATATATCTTTATATACTAGTGAGAAAAGCTACTGAATAAAGTAGCTATTGTTAATTTATAAAAACAATTCCATTATTAAATAAACACCCCAAACCTTCCAAAATACCTGCATCTTTAAATAAACACACTGATGAACAAACACAGCCTGCCCAGCATGGTCCAGACATTCACTGTGGATTGGGCAACTGGTCTTCTCTGACTAGCTCCCTCAGCCCCCGCTGCCTGGCACGACTCCCTGCTCACCCACACCGCAGTCCCAAGAGGTAGCTCTGGGAATGTAGCACACAGCCTCTCCTGGCTCTGGTCAGAAAGCCTGCAATGGGCCCTCTTTGCTTCCTCATTCTCCAGAGTCTCCAAAGAGGAACAGAACAAAGGATGGTACAGAGCAAGCATACCTGCTCAAGGAAACACAGGCTGACCAAAATACTTGAATCCTGGCAACAGAGTTAACATTTAAAAATCACAGTCCACACAAGTAGGGCAGAACTTGAGCTGTGAATACAAACACAGTGACAGCCACAGAAGATTTAAATGGGAATATAATATTCAAATATATATATATATATATATATATATATATATATATATATATATATATATA
>NW_026585895.1:56887390-56938208 GCF_907164565.1 Psammomys obesus | reverse complement strand
ATATATATATATATATATATATATATATATATATATATATATATATACTTATTTAATACAATATATACATTGAAAACTTTGGTATGCAGTGAATTACCATGTACACTAACAGCAGGGAATCTTTTTGTTTGTTTGTTTTGAGACAGGAATATTTTGAGAGAGAGAACATTTGAAATAGTTTCTGTGTGTATCCCTGGCTGTCTTGGAACTCACGTAGTAGACCAGGCTGGCCTCAGGCTCAGAGGTTTACTTGCTTCTGCCTCCTGAGTGCTGGGATTAAAGGCATGAGCTCCTAGAACAAGGAATCTTAATTTGAATGAGAAGAGTCAGTCGGCAGACAAAAATAACATATAAGTTGGCGCTATTTGCTAGGAACAATGAAATACAACCAGTAACAGCCAGTAATCATGAAATCATGAACATTTCTGAAACAAACAGAAAACCTTAGCAAAACAAAACAAAGCAAAAGACAAATACAACAACAAATGAAAATGTCTCTGAGGGCCAGGAATGATGGACGGTGGCATAAATTTGTAATCCCAGCAGAGGAATATGACACTAAAGAGAGAAACTAGAACAGGAGGTGGCAAGTTCTAGGTCAGTCTGGGCTATATAATTAGTCACAGGCCAGCCTAGGATACACAGCAAGATCCTGTCTCAAAATAATAATAACAACCAAAGAAAATTTTTTTTTTTTAAAAAAAAAAACCACTTTGTATAGGTGAAATAGGAGAATTGAGGTGACAGGAAAGGGCAAGTAATATTGAGGACAGCAACAATTCTATTTGAACATCATAGAGACAAAAAAGATAAAAAAGGGAACAGTGCCCCAGATACCTTTGGGACAAAGGCCCAGCATTTATGACATTTTGTTTTCAGAAGAAAAGAGAGAATACAAGGTTAAAAGAAGATGTAAAGAAATAAAGGCAAACAATTTCTCAAATTTGCTAAAAGATATAAATCTACAGAATAAAGCAAAACTAACCTCAAAAGGCGTAAATGCAAAGATTTTCACATTTCCAAAAAGTAAAGATGAGAACAATTTAAAGGCAGGTTGAGAGTCATGTATCTGAATTCACTAAGGCCAGAGTGTTTTGGAGTTCTGGCTTTTTCAGATTTGGGAATATTTCCACACTGCTGGTTAAACATTCCTAAACTGAAAGTGGCAAATACCCCTAAATTCAGAACTTCTGAATGTTGACATGACACTTAAAAAGTTTTTGGATTTTGGATTGCAGATTTTTGAAAGCAAACGCTTAGTTCTCAAGGTATGCAAAAGTAATGGTTAAAACACATCTCAAAGGTTGGTGAGATAGCTCAGTGGTAAAGAGCACTGACTGCTATTTCAAAAGAACCAGGTTCAGTTACTAGCACCCATATGGTGGCTCACAACTGTCTGTGACACCCTCTTCTAGCCTGCAAGGTCACTGCATGCAGTAATGCACAGACATATGCAGACAAAACACACAGATATATAAAATAAAAATAAATAAATCTTAAGAATTCAAACAACAACAACAACAAAAACCCACAACACATCAAGAGGTCCCACAACAACGTGACATAAACGGTAGATGCTAAGGTACTCATTCCACTTAAAATAAAAATTATTGCTATTAATAGATAAGAATAAAATACTGTAGTTTCCAGAGTGACCACAGAAACCATCCAACAAAGAAAGTGTGGAAATAAGAACTAATAAAAATAGAACTAATAAAAATGTCTAGGTAGGCTGGGCAGTGCTGGAGCACTCCTTTAATCCCAGCACACAGGAGGCATAGGCAGGTGGATCTTCTTGAGTTCAAGGCCAGCTTGGTTTACAAAATGAGTTAACGATAGCCAGGGCTACACAGAGAAATCCTGTCTTAAAACAAAACAAAAAAGGTTAAGTAACCAAAAATAAAAATAATATTGGAAGAAAATAAAAAATAAGATAGTAGACATAAATCCTAACAGAGTAGTTATGTTAGATGTAAGTGGTCTAAATAGTTAAAGTAAAAGATAAAGACTGCCAGAAGAGTTCATTACCAACGTAGCCTCACTATGTTTTCCTTTAAGAAACTTATTTCAAACATAACTGTCAGACAGGCTGAAAGCAAAGTAAAAAAGCAATCGTATGTATTGAACAGTAGGAGTCTCACCTAAAATTCAAGTCTACTCAGAACTTCCGAATATGATCTCATATGGAAATAGAGCTTTACAAATTGATGAAGTTAAGATTAATTCATTCTGGATCACAGCTTCTCATTGCTGTGTGCAAACTGCCAGCACAGACAGTTAGCTTAATATAGTACACAAAGTTAGCCAGGCATGGTGCAACCTGTAATCCCAGCACTCAAGGAGGCAGAGGCAGGTGGATCTCTGTGAGTTCAAGGCCAGCCTGGTCTACAAAGCAAGTCCAGGATAGCCCAAGGATACACAGAGAAGCCTTGTCTCAAAAACCCAAAACAACAAGAAACCCATAATACTTAAAATATCAGATGTGACTCAAATGACCAGGCATACTCAGAGTAAATAGTTAAATAGCAGCATGTTTACTCATGAATTTGTCTTTTTTTTTTTTTAAGATTTACTTATTTATTATTTATACAGCATTCTGTCTGCATGTACCCTGCACACCAGAAGAGGGCACCAGATCTCATTATAGATGGTTGTGAGCCACCATGTGGTTGCTGGGAATTGAACTCAGGACCTTTGGAAGGGCAGCCAGCATTCCTAACCTCTGCACCATCTCCCCAGCCCGAATTTGTCTTTTCAACAAACATTCAGTATTGTACACCAGTCTCAGTTGTGAAAACAGATATAAAGCTGTATCAGTAGAGGGACAGGCCAAAAATGAGCTAGCCTGGGAGAACTAGTGAAAAATAAAATAAAAGATGAGCAGACTAGGTGAGGAGAACTAGAGGTGTGCACAAAAATGAATACTGGTAACCCAGGCAGGGAATGCGGAGGTGGAGGCAGGAGAGAGCCATGGGCATAGTGTACACAGAACAGTAAAGAGCCAAAGCGTAACATCAGAGCTCTCATATATCTGCGATTCAGGGAGAGAAGACAGCCCTGAAACACAGAGTGACCAGCAGCTCCAAAGTTATGGATACTCTGAGAGCTAGAAGAGAACAAACATTCTGGGTAGAGTTTTTAGTTCCTGATACCCTACAGTTATTTCACCATCTTTTTATACTTGGCACATGACATACAACAGTAGCCTAAACTGTACCACTCCTTCAGTGGCTTCTTCCTCTATTTCCTTTTACTAGGAAGTCTGCAAAAACCAAAGGTAGATCTGTTACATTTCTTTTCACAAATAGTTGCGCTTTCCTATGTACCGCCTCTGTGGAGACCTATCTTGACAACTATACTGGCACTGTCAAAATCAAGTCCTCCTTACTCAGAGTTGTGTTTGGTGGGAGTTTCTGGATGTTTTCAAAAGTCCTGCAGCTATCCCACAATGCTCCAGTGGTCTGCTCTAGCCTCTTTGCTTCCTTCTTCTACCTCTGCCAGGGGAAGGATGGGGCAGCGGGATGAGGAAGAGCTCCAAAATAGGGCTGAGACCCACCTGTTGCAGACCCCTGCTGGAGGCTGCCTAAGATCTTCTCACCCAAGAGATGAATCAGTCGGGTTACAACCTTGGGGTAGAAAAAGAAGGAAAATTCTGGGAACTGAAATGTCATAATGATGTTAAACAGCACACTAGTTTTCCTTTTTCAAAACTGTCAGTGACTAGAAATCAATAGAGCTATAGATGACCAGTTGCCAGATGAGACAGTGCTAATTGCCAACATGACAAATACAGGAGTTATCTGAGAGATGAGCCCTAGACATGCCTATTGGGGTGGTCTTGATTGGGAAAAGTGAGATGAGCAATACCATGCATGCATTCATTGCTCCCTGTTCTTGATTATGAATATGACAAATGTCTCCTCTTGCTCCTGTCACTGTGGTTTCGCTATTATGAGGGTCAGTAATATGGGACTGTGAGCAAAATGAAACATTTGCCTTTGAGTTTCTTTTGTCAGGGTATTTTATCACAATAAAAGAAAAAGAAATGAAGCCACCAGGAAAAAGCAGCTTGACTCTGTTGGCACAGGGTGGTTGCTCAGTCCGGGGTGACAGCAAAGAAATGGAAACATAAAAGGTGCAAAAAGTGCACACTCTGTAACCTTGAGCTCCAGGGTCTCACATTCATTCTAGGTAGCCCAGACACAGCAAAGTCAGACTGATAAGGCCACCTGAAAGTAGAGTTCATCTCAGACAGGGGCACCTGGCTTTGCTTAACATCAATTAGGTGTCACCAGCGCCACTTCCAGCAAGCTAAATTAGGGATGCTTTTTTGCCCCAGGATGGTGGGGTAATAGATAACAGAAGATCTGAATGAAACTGTTCTAATTTTTATATATAAGAAAAAAATAGTCTGAGTAGAGAAGTAAGGCAGAAAGCATGATGTTTCCAGATAAGGCTTATCTTAATTGGGCTACTGTGACAGAAGATTTGAAACACGTACAAGGCAGAAAGAAAAGAATACAGAAAATTCCACTGTCCCTTCACCCACCTCAGGAGTCCTATTTCATAAACAATCCTTTGGGAGTACTCACAGAATCCTATTATAAATGTATGAATGTTTCTCTTTAGAGGCTAAGAGCCAAAATAAACAAACACACACCTATAATAGCAAAGCAAGATAATGTACACTTTTCATACCAGCAGTGGGAGGCTGAGAGATGAGGAAGTTTGAGGCCTCCTGGACTACAAAATAAGTTCAAGGCCAGCCTGGAAACTTAGCAACACCCTGTCTCAAAATAGAAGTTAACAAGAGCTGGGGATGTAGTTGAGTGGTATAGTGCTTGCAGAGTATAACAAGGCCCTGAGCTTAATCCCCAGTATGACAAATAAACAAATTAATAAAACTGTCACATTTAAAAACAAACAAATTCAAAGTGAGACTAATCTTTTGAGACAGGGAGTTCAGCAGCCTTTTAAACCCAACAGTCCCAAAACAGAAATCATGCTAACACTCACCAGCTGGAGAACAGACAGATGGACTGAGGTGCACAGTGGGATACTGCTAGACCATTCACAAAAAAACACATTTTGTACTAGTTCATTCATGTACAATTACAAGCATGAAGGCCCTGGGTTTCATTCTTAATAACACACACACACACACAAAAAAAAAGAAGGAAAAAAGAAGAAAGAAAAGGAGAGAGAAGGGAGGGTGGGAGAGAGAGAGAGAGAGAAGGAAGAAGAGGAGCAAAGCTGGAAAAGAAAGAAAATAGACACTGGAAAGCAGTTTGAGAATAAGGACAGGATGCTGAGTGGGAGAACCATCTCCGGCTCACTGGGGTTTTCCTTTCTCTCTTGTGATAATCTTGTCACTCACAGGGAGGGAGGACAACCAGAAAAGGTAGCTGACCAACAGCTCAGAGATGCAGCCTAAGTACTCCTCTTCTACCAACCCCCACCTGCTACCAAAGCTCTCTTCAAGTTGCTGTCCTAAGCTTTAGGCATGGTGTAGCAATCTCCTCCTATATAAAAAGCCTTCCATGTTACAGGGATGCTCCTTTAGACACAGCATATTCTAAAGCAGTTCCTCAGGCTCAGAAAGTAAACTCCCCAAAACCTACCACATATACAAGGTCTCTTCCACACATAAGTGTTATATAAGCAGTAGGGTCTGCTGAAAGACATTCTCAGACCAACTGGGCTATCTGACAACTATCCGGAAAAGACATTATCCGACGTTTCTGAACCCATGCTGGGGTTCACTTTGGTGTGCAGCTGTCTTTGGGTCATGTCTACACCTGTAAGTAACCCCTCACCATATTCCTTTAAGAAATCCCAACGAAAATCACTGCTTTATCAAGTTGCAATTTGGTTGTATCCTTTACTTTCATCTGTCATCAGTTCCTTATCTGAATTTTGTTTCTGCTCATGTTTCCCCAGGAACAGTGTCATACAAAAATAAGTAAAAGAGTCCCTGTCTGAGGGCATGTCCTAATGTGTTACTTTTACAAGTTCCCACCCGCCTGTTCCATAGCGTGCCTATACACACTTGAGTAAATGCTCACCTGGGTCAGAAGTGTAGCTAGAACTCCTGTGTGCTCTCACCTGTGGGTATCTGCGCTTGATGGATGTCAGAGCTCCTGCTGGCAGCTTGGCCAGTTCTGAGTCCCGGACGGCATGCACCGTGGTTGCTCTGGCCTGGTGGGTTAGTGTCTCCACCTAAGGAAAAAGAGCCAGACTCTGGGGTCTCAAATATCAGCCAACTTTCCAGGAGGGCCAGGCTGACCACACCTGGAGTCTAGCCAAGTTTTGTGCAGGTCGGGTGTATCCAGGCTGTCTTAAGAGTTTCTATTGCAGTGATAAAATATAATGACCATAAGCAGCTGGGGAGGGAAGGGCTTATTGCATCTTATACTTTTGGGTAACAATCCACCACAGAGGAAGTCAGGGCAGGGACTCAAGCAGAGCTAAAACCTGGAGGCAGAACTAAAGCAGAGGCTGTGCAGAAATGTTGTTTATTGGTTTGCTCCTCTTGGCTTGCTCAGCCTGCTTTCTTAAACCACCCACAGTGAAATGAGCCCTCCTACACCAATCATCAATCAAGAAAATTCCCCACAATGTGGTGGGAGAATTTTCTCAGTTGAGGTTCCGTCTTCTAGAAGATGACTCTAGTTTGTATCAAGTTGACATAAAAGAGACCAGCACAGCAGCCTATAGGAGCTGTGTGGTCAGGATGCAAGAGGAGGAGCAAAATGACCTAACCAAGTCTTAACACTGTATGAAGCTAGTAGACTCTCACATGTAACTGCTTTTTAAACTCCTGGGATGTTCTAGAAGCCACAGGCACCCCCAGTAACTCTGATAGTCCTCAGACGCAGGCAAGGGCTATCTCAGGGAACTCTGAACACTCCTTCAGATAGAAATGCCTCTAAAGAAGACACATGATCCTCTAGGGGCCACATTGGCGGTATCCTGCTGAGCCTATAGGCACATGTCAGGAGCCATTCTGTTAAAGGAGCTCACTAGGCAGGTGGGCCTTCTTGCCCTGTCCTCCCTCAGTAATGGAAATAATCCCTTTCCTCCACAAGTTGCTTTTGATCAGGGTAATTTACTACAGCAATAGAAACTTAACTGAGACATGGACTATAAAGTGAGACATTATCTCAAAGAAGAGCCAGGGTAGGGTGGGGCCAGTGAGGTGGAGGGGTGAGGTGGTAGGTGGCAGACTAAGCAGGATATGGTGGGGTTAAAACAGCTAACCAGAAGATATTAAAGAATATAGGTTTTTAGGTAATTTTTGTTTGTAAAGTACAGTTACTTTTAAAAAGATACTTGTGCTTTGAGTAGAGAGATGTCTCGATGGTTTAAGAGCACTAGGCTGCAACATGAGTTCCAGGACAGCCAAGGATAGATAGTAAAACACTGTCAAGAAAGAAAGAGACAAAGAGAGAAAGCAAGAAAGAGAGAGAGAGAGAGAGAGAGAGAGAGAGAGAAAAGAAAAGAAAAGAACAAGGTGAGTGGTGATGGCACTCCAGTAGGCAAAGACAGGTGGATCTCTCTGAGTTTGAGGCCAGTGTGGTATACAGAGTGATTTCTAGGACAGACAGGGCTACACAGAGAAACCCTGTCTCAGAAAAACAAACAAAACAAAAGATCACTGGCTGCTCTTCCAAAGGATCTAGGTTCAATTCCCAGCAACCACAAAATGGTTCACAATTATCTATTTAACTCCATGTCTAGGAGATTTGATGTCTTCTTTTTAAGATTTTTTTTTTTTTTAACTCTAACCCAGGCTGGCCTAGAATTCACAAAGGCACCTGCCTTAACATTCTGAGTGCTGGTATTAAGGGCATATGCCAGCACTGTAACCTCTGATGCTCTCTTCTGGCCAATCTGGGCACCTGGCACACACATACTTGCAGGCAAAATACTCATGCATGTTAAAATATACATATTTCATGTAAGTTACTACTTTAGAAGCCTATAATCCAAATTCAGGAAGCCATGGCAAAAGGATCACCAAAATTCCAAGGCCAGCTCAAGTCCATGGTAAATTCTAAGCCTGCATGCACTAAAATAAGACTCTGTCTCAAGGAAAAAACAAACAAACAAAACAAAAGAAAAACAGCAGGAAGCTGGTCAGTAACAGCTCAGGACAGAGAAACCTGCCTATGCAGGCAGTACTGGGAAGCTAGAGGAAACTGCTAGTTACCCTCAGCCAAGTCTTTTGGATACTATCCAAAAGGGCTTCAGCACTGACTGGGTACAAATAAGCAGCCAGAAACTAGGAACCAGAATCTTGGATCTCCCAGAAGGTTAAGGCAGAGTCCCAGACAAAGGGCAGGGCCAGCAGGAAGGATAGGGGTAGTCATCTTCCTTCAGGTCACTCAGGCTTCCTCCTCCTCCTCCTCCTCTTCATGTAGCCATAGGCAAGTCCAGAGTGTCATGAAAGGAAAAGAGCGTAGCTGGCACCTACCACACCAACAAGGTCTCCTCGGCCATATTCCCCTGCCAGGCGTTTTTTCCCATCATCCTTCTGGATCACAGAGCGCAGCCGGCCACTGAGGACGATGTATGTGCAGTCAGACTTGTCCCCTTGCCTGCAGAGACACAAAAGTGCTCAGCTCAGCAGCCTAAGTTGCTTACAGCACCAGCAGGATAGAGACCCCAGGATGCAACAAATTATAAGAATATAGACTTCTTGGTAATTTTTTGGTTTGTAAAATACAGTTACTTGTCAGGTATGGTGGCACGCCATCTAATCCATGTACTCAGGAGACAGAGGCACATGAATCTATGAGTTAGAGCCTAGCCTGGTCTACATAGTGAATTCCTGGCCAGGCTACAAAGCAGTAAGTAGATCTCACATAAGTAAGTAAATAAATAATATAAAGTACAACTACTTTTCATTTTAAAATATATGTGCTAACACATACAAGTTTACTAATACTTCAAATATGTATTTTGACTTATTCTTAGCTTAAATTTTAAGCATCATAAAAACTGACAGCTGTAATCCAGTTCTGTCTATGACCTAAGCCAAGGTGAGGCCAGCAAAGGCAGTCCAGCCAGGGTCAGAGGAAAATACTGAGAACAGTTAGCACAGCAGTACCTTCACAAAAGCTACTTCAAAGAGCTCTCAGTGAACACAGGGAACTTCCCAGAAAATCATACTCCAATCAAGGACTATTCATGGAGATAACCCGGAACCCCTGCAGGTGTAGCCCATGGCAGTTCAGTGTCCAAGTGGGTTACATAGTAATGGGAAGAGGGACTGCCTCTGACATAATCTGATTGGCCTGCTCGTTGATCACTTCCCCCTGAGGGGGGAGCAGCCTTACCAGGCCATAGTAGAGGACAATGCAGCCACTTTTGATGAGAACTGATAGACTAAGATCAGAAAGAAGAGGAGAACCTTCCCTATCAGTGGACTTGGGGAGTGGCATGCATGCAGAAAGGGGAGGGAGGATGGGATCGGGAGGGGCTTATGGGGGGGTACAAAATGAATAAAGTGTAATTAATAAAAAATTTAAAAAAAGAGCTCTCAGGCCTTTTGATAGGATGATATGGGTTTATGTGCATGCACATGGCAAGATGTCTGTTCAAAATACATGTGTGTCTGTATCTATTCATAGAACCCAGGATGATGTCAAAGAATGTTTCCATGGGTGCTAGGGGTGGAGAAGTGAATATGAAAACTCATCCTCTTCATTGTACATCCTTCAAGGTATGGAGCCTGGTCTATCAACAAAACCACTATATATCAATACAGAAGCCCACTGATGCAGACACCTGCAGGCCTCTGTACACTGCACACCTCTTTATGCTGTCTACCTGTGGGTTTCTCTGTACACTATACATCTGTGAGCCTCACCTGTAGATGGCACGTCCAGCCTCTATTTCCATCCAGTCTAGAGCAAAATCAATCTGCCGAACAAAGGACGACATCCTCTTCACAACTGTGTGTGCCACACCCAGGACGATATCTGGCCGTTCCCTCATGATCCTGTCATGAAATCTCAAGTCATTTCCATTTCCATGAGGTCTCCTTTTGCCACCCCATCTTAAGTCCTATCCTACTAGGTTCTTCTCACACAATGTCATAGCATTTGAGAGCAGACAGAACCTTCAACCCCTCTGAACACAGAAGGACTCTTTGAGGAAAGAAAACACTGATTTTAGGCAGCCTTCTGCTCTACAGGAACCATGGATTTGGGGAAAATAGAAGACCACCCACAGGACTGTCCACTCCATGAAGGTCCTAAGCTCTAGGTTTTAGCAGCAGAGTTCCACCCACCACATAATGAGTACAGACAGCAAGTACACGAGGCTTACAATGCTAGAAAAGTTGCCTCAAGGGCAACTACTAACGTAGAGGACATGGAGTCTATCCTGGGTGGGTAAAAAGTGCCTAAGGTTCCGACCCAAGAATATTGCCATCTCTCTATTGACTGTATGGACAAAATGGGAAGGCAGGCAAACAGCAAGGATATCATGGCAGCCCCAGAACTGGGAGCTATGCAGCTCGTGGGCTATTTATAGACATGAGGCAAGAAAGAATCAGGGCTGATGGACTCCAGTCCTTGGCCAAGTAACAGGAGATGAAGCTCCCAGTCTATAAGAAACAGGAAAACAGATCACTGCCTCATGTATTAGATAATGCTCCCATTATATAATGTCTCTTCACTATCCCAGGGCAGTAAGATGGTGATAGTGTCAGAAAAGCTAACTGGATATAATTTTATCTACAAGATTGGATGAGAGTTCCCTTGACATTTGCTGGACCCTATCTACAGAGTGAGAAATATCTGATTAGGAGTTTTTATGCACATACAACCATATACATGCAAACAAAGACATTCAAAGGTATGTACATACAGAGAACAGTACACACAAAGATACATATGGACAAGGACACATGTAACACAGACACACATAGACAAAAACACATAAACAAGGTCACATAAATAAAAAACATTAATAGGTCGCAAATCAGACATGCATATATACAAACAAGGATATCCATATGTGCATATACATAGACCTGGACATAGACAAGGATATGTAGACACATACATACATACATACAAAAGAGGCTCAGAGAAACAAATAAGGACACAGAGAGAATCACAGACAGGCAAACATAGGCAGTAACATATGGACATACTCAAACATATGGACAAGGACATATACTGACCACACACAGGCATCCTACACAGACTTGTAGAATCACAGACACATGCATGGGCAAGGAAGGATCAGGTTATGCCAAGGTCAAAGGAGCAAAGAGAAAGAAAAAAGGCTGTGGGGTCCTGACAATCACAGCCTATTCATCCTCCTGACTATCCTTCTGAGCTTTCTTCCTGTGGTACAGATGGATGGGGCAGGGACAGGGGACAGCAGACAGACAGCATGTTCTGTAGCTCTGAGAAGATCCATGTGGCTCAAGAGGAAGGTGAACTCAGCTTCATCCTGGGGCCCCTGGCTAGCAGAGGGACCTAGGCACTGCTTTCTTTGGTTATGTCTCCCATTTGTAAAACGAGGTCCTCACCCTCAGCATACTGAAAGTACCAGAGGACAGCATCAGGGTACCAGGCCAGAGGCATTCAGGCAAGTCCTAGGAGAGGGATGCTACATCTGGAGAAAGCCTTCCCTTCCCTGCCCCTACTACTGTTTTGAAAGCACCTTGGCTGAAACATGGTTTTTAAGCTGCTGTGCTTCCACTACCTTCTGGCCCCGGACCTACCTTTCCTGTCTGAGCATCTACCCAACTTTCAGGCAGGAGAGCTACAAGGTCATAACAGACATCAGAGATGGATGAAGAGGCCTTTCAGCAATATGGATAGAGAGATGGATGCTGACTAACAAAGATGAATGTGAGGGGAGGCAGGTCAACAGAAAAAATGATGAACCAACCTCCTCTCCCCCCAGTGAACAACAAATTAAGATAATTTTTAATCTTGTACTCTAGGACTCACAGCAACAAGCAGGAAAGCTAGCAAGGGATACAGCCTGTGGCCTCTGAAGGACACATTTGGTGGACAGGCAGATACAAGTTTCTGGTTCCATGTCTAATAACAATCTATACTGAATGGTGGTAACACAGCCTTTAATCCTAGTACTTGGGAGGCAGGGGCAGGCAGATCTTTGAATTTGAGGCCAGCTTGTCTACAGAGTGAGTTCCAGTACAGCCAGGGCTAAATAGAGAAACCTTGTCTCGAGAAACAACACCACCAAACAACTATAGTGACTTAAGGAAAGAGAGTGAGCAGGACACTCCTGCCTTTCCACCCAGACCTGGTCTACTGTGAACAGGCAGATGGGCAATGAGCCAGACTCTGTTTCCAGCTCTATCTCCTAATGTATGTGGCCACAGAATGTACTGGCAGAGATATGACTGGGCCAGAGTCACATCAATAGAGAAAGCAGCTCATGCCAGTTACTACAAGCCATATGGAGGCTTTCAGAATGCATGACTTAGCCTGTGTATGGGTACCAATGTATGACACCTAAAGAACAGGTGAGGCCAGCAGTAGGCCTCAGGGACAAAGGACCCAGGAGACAGGTGAGCAGGACCGAGAGGAGCACAGAAAGTGTCTCCAGCATTCAGAACAGTTCAGGAAGAGGAAAAGGTGACTCACTCATAGAAGTGGGCCTTAGAGATGGACAGAAAGCTGCAGTCTCTGTTGGCTCTGATGGTGAACATGAGAGGCTCTCCAGTAAGTACTGCCAGCTGGCCCACCATTTCCCCCGGCTGTGTGAGGAACAAGCATGTATCCTCCAAGCTGTCGATCTTTTGCTGGTATACATGTAGCAGCCCCGAGACCACAAACAAGATGCTGACATCCTGTTAAAAACGGAGAAGGCTACCTTCAGGAAGACACATGTGTGATAGTGGCACAGTATGCCCATGGGCCCAGAACCCAGGGGAGTTACTGAGCCCCACAGAATCAGACCTGGTACAAACAGCTGGTTCTCTGCCTATTCTAGGTTATATATAACATAGCCTTGGCCACGTTTCCACTGAGGATACTGTCGCAGTCCTACAGTTAAACAATGCCTATGATTTGTTTTATTTATCAACTACTTTTTCAGTCTCAGATACACATACCTTCCCTCCTCACATGCCCTTTTACTGATCTACATAAATGTCAGCCCATTTTCCTACAGAAGTGAGGGGGCAGCCCATCCCTTTGACACTCTATAGCTACCCCTTAAGAGTCAAATATCCACGTTAACATGCAAGGCCAAATCCCAACCTTTTTGTATCTATTATGGGACTCTGCAAATCTTCTCACCTCAACCCCTTAAATCCTAGAAAAGGAGCCAGAGTAGTAATCACAAACATGGAGAAGACTGGCACCTAAGCCCTGAGCTGCTCATAGCTCCAGAAACTTCCAACCACTGTGCCCTCAGTTACAATCCACCAAGGACTGAGTTGCAGGACCAGGCAGTTCCTATGACCAGTCCTTTAGGTTCTTTACTCACCTGATCTCCCTGTTTTGACACTATGGTGCCTGCAGGAACATGAAGAAATGCTACCCGGCCATCCAACAGGGATGGGTCCTAAAACACAGAATTTCAAGAAGGAACATGAAGAGATACTTAAGTGAAGGCACAAAAGTTGTGTCCTAAGAGGGTAGAACAGAGGCCATATGGCTCTATGTGGCTCTATCAAATGCTTCTCTAAGGACTGCCTACTAACATGGACAGGGCAATATTCTGCACAAAAGATCAGTAGAATAGGGCAGAAAATGCAGAGATGCAGACCAATATGCTTATGAATTTACACAGGCAGCACCAGAAGTCAGTTTCAGTTAAGAAAGGCAGTTCATTTCATAAAGGTCACTGGCATAAAAGGCAAGACAACAAGCTGGAACACCCCTTCCATACTCATTACAAAAACCAGCCAACTGCCAAACGTTGTAGTATACTCTTACAACTCAAACCCTCAGGAGACAGAGGCAGAAGAATCACTTCATCTCAAAAGTTCAGGTCCAGCATGAGAGTTCTCTCTCTCTCATTCTTTCTTTTCGTCCTGAACTCACAGAGATCCGTCTGTGCCTCCCCAAGTGATGAGAGTAAGGCGTGTGCCACCACTTTTTTCTTTCCTTCTTCAGACAGGAGGTGCCCTTTTAAAAAAACCAACTTAGAGTTATATCTAACTAGGGTACCATCTCCTATCCCACCTGCAAAATCTGGCTTTCCTACATGCCACATCAGGTCAGGAACAGCCTGGAATCCAGCATGTCTAGGGATTGCCAGAATACCAGGAGCTTTCAGGGACTGGGTGTCTGTATGTCTGTCTATCTATATCTATATCTATATCTATATCTATATCTATATCTATATCTATATATCTATGTATATAGTAATAAAGGCATGATACTTGCAAAGGCGTGAAAAAAAGTATTGAAATTAACAGCTCTTGGTGATAGTAAAACAAAAATAGTAAGAAAGATCACTGGACACCATTAGAAAATGGCAGTAAGGGGCTGGAGAGATGGCTCGGTGTTTAAGAGCCCGTGTTGCTCTTAAACCTAGGTTTAGTTCTACGCAGTGACGTGATGGGTCAATCAACAGAGGTCATTTCTGAACCTTTACTAAACTCAAGGGAAGAAAGCTGGCTCAATAAAAGAAGCTCAAAACAAAACAAAAGACAGAAAAGAGAACCATGGTGAAAAGCTACGGGGACACATCAGCTAGTCCAGCATGGACCTCTCAGTCACTTACAGGGTTAATGGGATAACCAGACCCTATGAGAAAAACTGTGCCTGATCCCTGCCCTTCCTTGCACTATACACAAAGACAAACTGTATCTGCATTGAGGCCTGCAAAATACTTTTTTAAAAAAATATTGGTAAACTGTTATATGTTATTCCAGCTCACTAGGATTCTGGCTCTGGACATACCATTTCAGACCCAAGCATGTTTGTCTCAGAGTATGCTACAAGGCACTTTTCCAGAGAATAAGACACGAAAGGCACTGACCGCACTAGTGACTACAGAGAAAGTGAAACAGAAATCTGCCTCTATGCCTCCAGAACATTTATTTACAAATGAAAAATTTAGAGACTGAAGTGTGGCTCAGGAACAAAGTTCTTGCCTAGTATGCAGAAAACCTTGGATTGTAAACACATGCATGCACACACACACACACACACACACACACACACACAAAGTAGAGGGCACAGAGAGACAGAGTCAGAAAAAGTTTGACAATCTTCACAGCTGGTAACGATAAACCTTCTCCCCAGGTTCTGAAGGAGTAAAACTAGAGATGTTCCATTGCCTAGCATCTATGCCCAGGCTCACATCAAGGGTGAATGAGATATACATCGTGACTGAAAAAAATTGGACAACTGTAACTCTTAAAAATAACTCTGTAGCCAGCACGACAGCCCAGCCCATACCTGTAATCCCAGCACTAAGAAAGGCAGAGGTAGGTGGATCACTATGATTTCAAGGCCAGCCTGGTCTACAAAGCAAGTACAGGACAGCCATGGCTACACAGAGAAACCCTGTCTTGAAAAACCAAAACCAAAACCAAATAATAGCAAACAAACAAACAAATAAAAAATACAAAATAAACAAACCTTGTCCTGGCAGCCCCATGTGTCCACCAGCATGATTAAAGAACTAAGATCAATGTACTCACAGAATGGACAATGGGCAGTGCTGACAAGAACTAAATTCCAATTACAGGCCATCCTGTGAGTAAATCAACATGATGAACCTATGGCAAATACTCTAAAGAACATACTTAGCATGAATTACTCAGCCTAGGATCAGGTGAAATCAACCAGGGCATCTAGGAGTACAGGTTGGCACAGAGAAGGGCCTCTTTTGGGAAGAAGGTGGCTAGACTGAGATATGCATAGTGTGTTTGAAGGCTGTTCAGTTTGCATTCCGTCCATGTGCTCGTAGGATGGTTTGCAGAAATGACTCTAACTGGGCAGTAGTAACCCACATCTTTAATCACAGCACTTGGGAGGCAGAGGCAGGTGAATCTCTGAGTTTAAGATCAGCCTTCTCAATAGAGTGAGTTCCAGTACAGCCAGGGATATAGAGAAACCCTGTCTCAAAAAACCAAAAATAAATAAATAGTGAATCTCATAGGCTCATAGGCTCATAAACAGTTCGTGGAACTGTTTGGGAAGGAATACGAGATGTAGCCTTGTTGGACTGGTGTGTCACTAGGGGTGGGCAAAGACTCACACCATTCCCAGTTGTGCTCCTCTACTTCTTGTTTGTGGATCGGGATGTGAGCTCTCAGGAGTAGCTGCTCCAACACCATGCTTGTCTGACAGTTGCCATGCTTCCCACTATGACAGTGACAGGCTCCTGTCCCTCTAGAACTATATGCCCCAAACAAACCCTTCCTTCTATAACTTGCCTTGGTTATGATGTTTCATCACAACAAAATAGAGGAATTAATACAACTGGTTTTGTGGTCCTCAATAAAGTGAACACACGTATTTTCCTAGCATCTGTATAGTAAGTCTTCAAATTTTTTAAAAGCTATGGCTAGGAATATGTTGAGTAAAGCAGTTACCTGTGCTTGTCAGTAAGGACCTGACTTTGATCCTTAGAAGCCATTGTTTAAAATGCCAGGTGCATGACGGTATGTGCTTAGGATCTTAAGTGAGGCAGTGACAAGGGGATCCTGGAGGGGTCACTGGTCAGCCCAACCAGGCTTCAGGTGGATGAGAGACCCTGTCTCAAAGGAGGTGGACATGTTCTTGAAGACGACACACAAAGTTGTTCTCTTGGCCTCCACCTAAGAATGACCCCCATAGGCTCAAAGATTTGAATGTTCGGTCATTAGGGAGTAGTGCTACTTGAGAGGTATTAGGTGTGGCCTTGCTGAAGGAAGTGCGTCACAGGGGGTGGGAGAGAGGGGGTAGGCTTTTGGGTTGCAAATGTTCAAGCCAGACCCAGTGTCTCTTTCTTCCTACTAACTACCCATCTAGAGGTAGAACCCTTAGCTACCTTTCCAGCACTATGTCTACCTGAAGGTACCATGCTTTCTGCCATGATGATAATGAACTCAACCTCTGAATGTAAACAAGCCCCAAGTAAATGTTTTTTTTTTTAAATAAGCATTGCACTTGCACTTGACATCTATTTACAGCAATAGAACATTGACCGAGACACATGTATATATACATATAATTACGCACTTAAAAATATGAGGGTTCAGGTGTGGTGGTGCATGCTTTTGATCCCAGCACTAGGAAGGCAGATCTCTATGAGTTTGAGATCAGCCTGGTCTACAAAGTGAGTCCAGGACAGCCAGGATTCTGCGACACAGAGAAATCCTGCCTTGAAAAAAACAAATAAACAAACAAACAAAAACAAAAACTAAATAAAAAGAGATGGCTAAGCTAGGCAAGGTGGTGCACATCTATTCGCTACAGCATTCAGGAAGATGAAGCAGGGGGAAAGCCTGGACTACACACAAAGATCTAGATTTAACAACAACCAAAACAAACAACCCCACAAACACATAAACACACAAATAAGTAAAGAGGGAAAAATAACTGAAAACACATATGTGGGGCTGGTGAGATAGCTCAGAGCTTCTCACTGGCTGCTCTTTCAGAGGTTCTGAGTTCAATTATCACCAACCACATGGTGGCTCACAAAGGTCTATAATGAAATCTTGTGCCCTCTTCTGGTGGTAAGCATACATGCAGGCAAAACACCATACATAAAAAATAAATAAATCTTGAAAAAAGACACACACACACACACACACACACACACGTGATAAAGATGTAGTTCCAAGTGCCCAGGTGACTGATGCACTGACCCTGGCCAAGGCTACACCTACAGATGTGGATTCCCAATACTGGCAGGCCTAGATAAAGAAGAGGACCATAGTGCAGGTCACAGATACCCCCGAAAGCATTAGAGGGATGTGCTCCCAAAATGAAATGGAGGAAAGGAAGCAGCAGGTCCTGTGGGGATCAGAAATTGTCACCACCCTCTTCAAGCCCACACACTTACATCTAGCTTCATCAGGGTGAGGAGGTCCTGTGTGGCAGCTCTGAAGACAGCATCTGTCTTACCACTGGCCCCAGGCTCATCCCTGGAATTTTCTGAGTAGTGGAAGATGGCAGAGGGGATCTCTGCAACAACCACATTTTTCTTGGACTTGAAAAGAACAAAGATACAAGACATCAGAAGAGATGTGATGAGGAAGAAATCTAAGTGCATCTCCATGACTCATTGCTGATACTGATGATGTCACATATGGACCACACCCCAAAACACTAGTAAACAGGGGAATAGGTAAGGTCCCAAGGAGACAGTAAGGAGAAGCAGGGATATACCTTGCTGGCCACATAGTTCCCAAGTTGCTCATCTGAGTGTGGCAAAACCCTGGCATGGTTGTATGCCATTCCCAGGTCTGAGGTGGCCCCCTCGTGGCTTTCTACGAACAGAGAGAATACTCAGTTTACTGCTCACTTGCTAGCCCATATGCACAGGAACAGAAAGGGCAGGATGAGGTGACAGCTAACAGCACAAACTGGGTTAGACAAGACTCAGATCTCTACCCAGCAGGGTTGTATTGCTGGCATTTTGTCACACTATCATTAGTCCATTTGTATTTGAACATCTGAAGGTGGTACTGTAACAAGCAGAGATGCAGTCAGGAGTGGTGGTGCACACCTTTGATTGGGAGGCAGAGGCTGGCGCCTCTCTGGGTTCAAGGCCAGCCTGGTCTACAGAACGAGTTCCAGGACAGCCAGGACTATTCAGACAAACCCTGTCTCAAACAAACAAATAAAAAAACAAAACAAAACAAACCCAAAACTGTTCATTTAGCTCATGGTTTCAGGGGCTGGAAGTCTAAGATTGCCCACGTGGTCAGCTTCTAGTGAAGGTGCGCTTCTTGTCCCATCACAGTAAGTCAAACAGTAGAAAGGGAAGCAGTTCCATGCAGAAAGAGCTAAACAAATGTGGTGGTCTTGCTCCATAAAAACGTTTCACTATATTTATTTAATTTGTGCGCATATTATTTGTGTGTATAATTGAAACTTTTTTTAATTTAAAAAGTAGCAGCCTTGGGACTGGGGGGATAGCTCAGTCAATAAAGTATTGTCCACCCAAGCATGAGGAACTGATTTATATCCCCAAGCACCCACACTGGAGATCAGGCTGGAGAGAAGGCTCAGTGCTTATGAGCACTTACTGCACGTGCAGAGAACCAGGTTCAGTTGTTAGTATTTACATGGAGGCTTACACCATCAGTAACTCCAGTTTCAGGGGAAACAGCACCTTCTTCTGGCCTCTGTGAGCGTGAGACACACATGCAGTTCACTTACATACATGTAGTAAAAACAATTACACATAAAATAAAAATAGGGGCTGGAGAGATGGCTCAGCATTTAAAAGCACTTGGTGCCCTTGCAGAGAACATGGGTTTGACTCCCAGCACTCACATGATGTCTCACAGCCAGCTGCAATTCCAGTTCTAGGGGACCCAATACCCTCTTCTGACATCTTCAGGTACCAGGCACACATGTGCTGCACATGCACATTTCTGAATGCAGGCAAAACACTCATACAAATAAAATAAATAAATAAACATGAAAAAAATATACCTAGCAGAGTGTGGTGGTGCATGCCTGTAATCCCAGCATTCATGCATAGCCAGGCAGATCTCTGAGTTTAAGGCCAGCCTGGTCTACAAAAGTGAGTGCAGGACAGCAATGGTTACACAGAAAAATCCTGTCTCAAAAAAATAAAAATTAAAAAAACCCACAAAAACAAAACCCAAATATAAATACATAAATAATCTTTGTAAATAAATAAAAAGTAAGTTGGGAGGTGGAAACAAAAAGATCCTTGGTGTTAACTAATTAGCCAGTCTGCCTATTTGACACGCCTTTGGTTCCAGTGAGACACCCTGTCTTAAAAAAAAAAAAGCTCCTGGGAAATGATACCAGAGATTGTCCAGATGGTCTTCCAATCAGAAAGGAACATTTAAGGACTATAGTCACTGGTTTCAATCAGTTTTGGGAGCAACTCTAAACAACCACTGAGGGTGGCATCAATCTACACAGAAACTGTCAGTAATAAGGTTGCTCAGTTTTAGAAGAAAAGCCATGGGAAAGTATCCTAGGCATGGGAGGCCATGGCCAGATGTTTCATATCTGCTCCAAGAGAAGGCTCATTCTGTCCATAGCAATCAGCCACAGGATGCGATAGAACCAGAGGAAGAGCCCAGAGAGAAGATATACCACATGCTACCCATGCAGGAGGCAGGGGCTGTGGTTTGATGAAACTACCTAAGCCTGCTATGCAGGAGGACTACACCTATAACCTGAGCAGTCAGGAGGCCAAGGTGGGGAATTATGGGTTCAAGACTGAGCTACACATCAAGACCCTGTTAAGAGAGGAAAGGGGAAGAAAGAGAGAGAGCACATGTGCAGAGGGGTGGGGTGGGGTGGGACACACGACACACAGACAGACAGACATAGGAACAACACATGACTATGCCCTTAATATAACCTTTCCCATAGCAAAGGAACATAGTCATAAGCAGCAGTTTGGGAGGTGGATACCTGGGTAAAATACTTGCTAAGCAAATATTAGGACCTAAGTTCAGATCTTTAGCACCCATATAAAAGCCCACTGGTTTGATAGCATTCATGTAGTAATCCCAGTCCTGGGAGACAGAGACAGGCTATAACCCACTGGCTACCTTTGGCTACAGAATGAGACCCCATCCCATCTCAAGAACAAAAAACTTAATATAAGCTAGTTAATACTTTATGGGTGAAAAAACTCACATAGACTCAGAAATGTAATGCCTAATAAAGGCAGCATTAAAAAAAAAAAAAAGAAGCTGTTTCATTAATGATATTGGGTAGACTATCACATAGAATAATACATGCTAAATTTCAGTGATTTATACTGCAAAAATGAATAACAGATAAATGAAACACCTCAATATAGAAACTAACAAAAATAATCTAGAATACATGTGGGAGCCAGGAATAAGCAAAGAAAAAAACATAAAAAGCTAACTATACAAGGTGCCAAATGTTTAGCCTGCCTGCCTTTCTACCTTGCTTTTTTTATTTCCTCCCTCCCTCCCTACCACATTTCTTCCTTCCTTTGTTTCTGCCTTTCTTTCCTTCCTCCCTCCCTCCCTCCCTCCCTCCCTCCCTCCCTCCCTCCCTCCCTACCTTCCTTCCTTCCTTCCTTCCTGGTAGGGTCTCCCTATATAGCCCTGGCTTTGACCTCACTCTGTAGAGCAGGCTGGCCTTAAATTCAGAGGTCTCCTGCCTCTGTCTCCCAAGTGTTGACATTAAAGACACATGCCACTATACCCAGCTGAGGATGGCTTTTTATACAGATTCTTATTCTGTGGTCCAGGCTGGTCTCAAACTCATGGTAATTTTCCTGTCTCAGCCTCCCAAGTGCTGAGATTAGGAGCATGAGCCACTGAGCACAGCAAACTTGACTTGTTTTCAGTAGAGGAACATTGTCCTGATAATGAAAAGGGCCCCTGGGCTAAGTTTTCTGACAGACGAAGACAGAAGAAAATATCTGTAACAATTAAGATTAAAGAGGTAGAGCAAGAAGATTGTGAATTTGAGGCCAGCATGTAATTAAGTATGTAGTAACGCCTAAAAAAAAAAAGAAAGAAGGAAAGAAGGAAGGAGGCGAGATCTCCACTAAAACACAGAAATCCAATGCAAAAACAAACAAACAAACAAACAAACAAAACAAAACACAACCCCAGAAACCATGCAGAACACATACATCATTTAAATGAACCAGGAAGCCATAAAGCTGCCAGTTTATAAGCATAGACATCAAAGGTGATAAGGAAGGAAGGGGAAAGCACTGACTACTGGCAATGAGTGTACCCACAACGGGCCCAGTGAAGACTGCATTAGACCAGCAAACAGTGCAAAAGAAAGGGAGACAGAGAGGATGGGAAGCAGCACCTCTATGTAGTAGGCTGCAAACAAGAGGAGGCTGAACGGGACACTGAGTATGTCAATTTGTGATGGGAATCCCAGCAGAGGTGAGCCTGACACTGAAGATGGGGCCTTCTATGCTGGCAGAAGGTGTGGGTAGGTCCAGGGCTCAGCAGAGGAGGAGCTCACAGGGCTGGTAGAGGGAGGCAGTGTACAGAGTTCACCAGGGCGTACAAAGCAGCAAGACTCCCATCAATGAATGACTCAGCCCCAGAAAGAGTGCCTCAGAGCCATGGGCTCTTGTCCAGTCATAAATGGTACCAAGTGTGAGATGTCCATTTCTGTGGTCAGGATGAGATGACACTGGGGGCAAGAAAGCTTGACTTGTCTTTCAGACATACAGAGCCTGTCATCAGAGCCAGTTGCAGCAATAGAGGAACTTTACCTTGGGAGGCTGAAGGATTTGAGCCACTTCCCTGGGACTGCCAGAGTTCATTTGAGATCTCCACATGGATGGAAGGCAGAGGTACGGAGCAGCTCCTCTTCAGCAGAGGCCCACAGATTGTCGAGCGGCTGCTCCCATGATCTGGGGAAGACAGGAATGAGATACTCCAGCTCTGTATGGGCTAGTATCTGGCTCCAATGGCTCCAACAACAGTCCCCCAAAACAGCACATAACTAAGGCCCTCCCAAGTACCCAGTGAACTTGCAGATAACTTAACCACAAACAAGGCTTTCAGGCAATTTCACTGTTAGCACTTGCCAGGGCAGTGATGCAAGAATGTTGGCCTCAGGCTGCTCTTTCAAACCTGCATCCCTATTGGCCATCCTTCTCTATGAGCCTCCTGAACTGACTACCCGCTGCTGTCACCCATGTCCTTTGAAGGTAAACCCTGAACCAGGGGAATCTGCCAATTGTCCCCTTTTCCATAGCTTTCTTTTGTAGAGGTGACCATTAGCACCCCTGGGGCAAAACAGGGCTTGACTGTTCCACCTGAGGTTCAAAGGACCCTGGCCTTGCCCACCACACAGGACACTTATCAGCTACTACAGGTTCTGCTTTCAAAGAGGTCTATAAACCTCCTCACCCCAATCTCTGTGAAGACAACATTGGAGAGCTGCCCTGAATCAAGTGCCTTCAAGAGGACAAGACTCAGCCAGAGCGGCGGCTAACGCCTGTAATCCCAACACTCATGGAGGCAGAAGCAGGTGGATCTCTGTGAGTTTGAGGCCAGTCTGGTCTACAGAGCTAGTTTAGTACAGTCAAGGCTACAACAGAGAAACCCTGTCTCAAAAAAACCAAAAAGAAAAAAAGGAAAAAAAAAAAAAAAAAAGACAAGACTCAAGGTTACATCACTTAAGCTGACCAAAATTTTAGAGAGAAAAGCATGACTCAGAAAAAAGACTTATATGACACCTATTTTAAGTACATTTATGGGGGAAACCAGATTAATCAGGGATGTATTTCAAGGTCACTAAGGTCCAAAGCCTTGTCTTAGAGAGGATCAAATGGGCAGTTCCAGTGTACCTGACACCAAAGATGTTTCCCTTAATTTCATATACTTTTTTAGTCCCCTGGGATCCTTTTCTTAGCTATTAAGACATTTTCAAAGTGGCACTAATGCAATATAGGCAGTATATATTGTTTAAGTATTCTTGGACAGTTTATTCCACAATTTAATTTGCTCTTGAGAACTAAAAGCAGTGCAGATCAGAAGACAAAGCTGAGAACTTGCTTTCCTGAACAGCATTCCCATGGAGCAAGTTCCTCAGTAGAAGTACCAAAAGACAGAAGAGATTTTTGGACACATGTAACATGGCCCAGGGAATGGAAGGTACCCGAAGAAAGCTTCTAAGACCTGAGGTCAGATGAGATAATCCTGGACCATGAGATCTGGGCATATATGAAGGGAACAACTGAGGACAGATAAGGAGAACTGTAACTACTCGAGGAGACCTGGGATTTCATGAAGAGATCTGGGTGCCTGTAAGGAAACCCCAGGTCAGAAAACCTGGGGCCATGTAGTAAGACCCAGGGGCAGGTGAAGAGACTTCAGAGGCAAGTGAGGAGACCTCGAGTCATGTAAGGAAACCTGGGATGAAGGCAAGGAGACCTGGGGGCAGATGAGGTAACCTGGACAGTGGAGTGAGAACGTCCTAAGTTGGTATAGTACCTGAGTTGGAGGACTCCAGGGGCCTTGGGGATCTCTCAAGCTGCTCCTCTTGGCCATATGACATCTGTCTCTTGGCCCGTCCAGCTGCCACACTGGCTACTGACAAGAGGGGGATGGCTTGGCTCTCCTGGGGTGGATGGGATGAGAAGAGTATTAGATCTGCTCCAGGAATTCCCTGGGTTCCTTATAAACATGCTATCAGAAGTGTTCAACTATGTCTCAACTACAAAGAAGATAACAACCAGTAAAGAACCCATGCAGCTTGGAGAGGATGAGTCTGTTAAGGCTCAGGGTTCTTCTCTTAGGTTCTGCCTCCAACTCTTCATACAGACAAAATAATAACCCATGTAACCAGAAACCTCAACTCTTCAATAATAGGAAAACTCATGTAGCATAAAAGGATATTCCCTAAAATACCAGCAACTGAGCACGACAAGCTGTAAAGCATCACCAAAACTAAAAAAGACACCAGAACTCATGGGTACCAGGCACTTCTTAACAACTCCCAGGAGTTCTGTTGGGGCTTCACTTATAGGTTTCAAAGTAACTTACCCTGCCCTTGCTTCAGGTATGAAACAGGGAAGTAAATGAAGCCATTGGGTCAGTTCTTACTGAGTCCTTCTAGATGAGAACCAGTTTTGCCTCATTTCACAGGCCATGACTGGATAAGATTTTACCAGGAGCTTCCAAATCGAGGCTTCAAGCCTTTGGCACCTTTCGCAATGCCCCATATCCTCCAAGTTACAGCCTAGTATCAGCTCAGCTCAATGTTAAGTCAAGGGCAAGACACACAGCCAAGTGCTAGCAAGACGGACAGTTAGAAATGATGGCCCTGCCCATGGCCTCAGTACCTGGGTACCAGATTCCTCCAGAATTCTGGCCTTATAGGTAACAAAACAGGCTAAATTCTCTAATGTTTGACAACCTTACATGCCCCAAGCCCTGACTGTCAATAGAGTCACTCAATGCACCAGTGTGCATATACTTAAGCAAAAAAGTAAACAGCCCACCACCACTTCTCACAGTCCAGTCCCACAACTAGGAACATTTGCAGGACAGCTGTGCTGGCTGGCACAGTCAGGTGTCCTATTGAGAAATATACCATCCTAACAGCAGGCTACATGGGAAGCTTGCACTCACAGGGTTGAAGAGCTCAGTAGTCAGCCCCAGGTAGTTGTGCAGGGCCAAGAAAGTCACCCGCTGCAGCCGTATCATGATGATCTGCAAGAGGGATTCAGATGTGAGAAGTCTAGGGTGGGCACCAGCAGGGACATATGGAATACCTGCTAAGCCCTACAGCACAGGCCACAGAGCACAGCTCACCTCTTCCAGGGCCCTACAACCCACCACTGTGGAGCAGGGTGCTAACACAAAGAACAGTGTAGGACACATAAGAATTACTCTAAAATAAATATTTAGTAAGAAATTTAAAAATCTCTTTTGGGAGAATGGGAGGGCTGAAGGCATCTGTGGCATTATTAATATTAATGTGTGGGTTTTCCAGCATGTGCTTGTGTATGTCTATCTATGCATGTGTGTCTGTATACACGTGCACGTGTGTGTGCATGCGCATGTGTGTGAACAAGAGAGAGGTGTGTGTACTTGCACATGGGAGGGGAAAGGTGTTGCTCTTTAGGAGTCAACCACCATGTTTGCTTTAAACTAGGGTCTCTCACTGGGACCTTGGACTCATTGATTAGGTTAGGCAGACTGGCCATCAAGCCGGAATCACTTACCTCCTTTTTTACATTCAGTTTTGGAAATCAAACTTAGGTCCTCACACTTGCAAAGTGAGCACTGTACTGACTGAGTCATCTCCTCAGCCTCCCCACACCATTTACCCATACACATTTCTTTTGTATGTGTGTGGGTATGCACAGGACACGGAACACATGTGGCACTCAGAAAACAAGTTCCTTCCACCATGTAGATCCTGGAGACTGAACTCCAGTATTCAGGCTTGGTAGCAAGTCCCCTTACTTGTAAAGCCATATTGATAAGCTCATTTTGTGCTGTTTGTTTGCTTGCTTGCTTTTGAGGCAGAGTCTTGTTCAGGCTACTCTAGCACTTGCTATATAGCCCAGGTGGCCTTGAACTCAGGATCATCCTTCTGTTTCGGCTTTCCAAGGGCTGGGATTACAGCCTTGTGTAGCTACTCTGTCTAATTTATGACTATGCTTTTCTAAAAACTTTTTTTTCTAGCCAGGCAGTGGTGATGCACACCTTTAGTCCTAGCACTTGGGAGGTAGAAGCTGATGGATCTCTGAGTTCGAGGCCAGCCTTGTCTAGAGAGCAAGTCCCAGGAGAGCCAGGGCTACACAGAGAAACCCAATTTGGAAAAATAAAACAAAACACTTTTTTTCTGTTGACAAAAAAAAAAAAAATTCTCATACAATATATATTGATCATGTCCCCCTCACCCTTTTTCTGAAACGTGGTCTTACTGTGTAGGTGTGGCTTGCCTTGAACTTACAGATAACCCCTTGCCTCTGCCTCCTGAGTGCCGGACTTAGGGGTACGCATGACCACAGCAGACCTATACTATAAATTTTTAAAAACAGCACTTCCTAGAATCCACATGCCCAGCAATAAATCCTTCTAGTGAAGCCAATTCTGCATTCTCTGTATTCACCCACAATGCCAAAATCAAAACTGACACATAAACCAGAAACAGTCCCGTGCCCAGCTCCAGTGTCTGAAATGGCTCACAACAGACAGGAAAACTCACCTGTACCACCCTCACCAGAGTTTCAGGGTATTTTTCAAAAACCCCTTGAAAAGCTGCGGCGGGAAGCCAAAGAATGGTGGATGAAACAGCTGCACGAGCAGAAACTGTTTTGTATGGTGCAGTGTGGCCCTGTAACAACAACTTGGTTAATTGTATGTAAGGAACCTAGAAAGCTCCTGGGGAATTTCCACAGCCCATAAAGGTTTCTGGAGGCACCTCCCAGCTCCTACTCACATAGCTGTGATCTCACCAGGCATGCTGTGGACACTGGTAATTTTAATGTAAACCAAAACGTGTCACAGCAAAACAGCAAAGGTTTGGCTGACAGGAGTTGTAGGTCAGGCCCACTGACCTGCATGCTTACCGAATATTTACATGCTCTTTCCTGAGAATCACAGGCCTGGCTCTTCAACACCCCACCCTGTCTATCAACCCTTGCCAAAAGGGTGCAAAAGACCCAATCCATGTATGCTTCTGAAAGAGCAGAAATCATTATTATCAAATAGCCACACAATAGTCACTCACTCACTAGACCTGCCATGCATATTCCTATATCCCCCAACAAGAGGCTGAGTTGTTTCCAGAATAGAGCAAGTGTAAAGATGCCATAATGCTCACATACAGGTTTTTGTGTTCATATTTCTTGCTAAATATTGGGGGTGGGAGGGTGTTCCTAGGTCACATGGTATCTGCATCCTTAACTCTGTAAAAATCAAAACAAAAGGGGATAGTGGGGAAAGAGGGAGGGTGGGACAAGGAGGAGATGAGGGAGGGGGCTGTAATCGGGCTAGGGCTATAAAATGAATAAATTGTAAAAAAGAAAAATTTCAAAACAAAAGCAAAATTTCTACCAGATAACCAAACGACAACAAAACCACAAGCAAATTATCTTTCAGATTGGCTGCAACCATTCTGCATTCCCACCAGTAATGAATGTGAGTTCCTCCTGCTGTGCGTTCTCACAGTGCTTGCTACTGTCAGAATTAGGGAGTTTAGTGCGTTTGTGGTCCCTAGTTTATACATAACTGAAATACCTGATGGAAAGATAGGAAAGATTGAAGAAGCCAGGTGTGGTGGCCAATGCCTTTATTCCCAGCACTTGGGAGGCAGAGGCAGGTGTATCTCTTTAAGTTTGAGGCCAGCCTGGTTGACAGAGTAGGTTCTACGACAGTCAGGGCTACACAGAGAAACCCTGTCTC
Source organism: Psammomys obesus (assembly GCF_907164565.1). NCBI lineage: Eukaryota > Metazoa > Chordata > Mammalia > Rodentia > Muridae > Psammomys > Psammomys obesus. The sequence continues at coordinate 56,910,163 of NW_026585895.1, read as the reverse complement.
AAAAAACCAAAACAAAACAAAAAGGAAAGGCTGAAGACACTTTAGAGGCAGAGCCTCACTGGAGGATGTAATTACTAAGGGGCCTTGAGGCTTTGCAGCCCAGTTCCACTTCTGCTTTCTGACTGTGGATGCAATGTGACTGGCTATGTCCTCACTCATGTCATCATGCCTTCCCTACCATGATGGAACTCAAATTGTAATCCAAATAAACCCTTCCTCCCTAAGTGTTTCTTGTAATGGAAGTTTTAGTTTCTTTAAAAACTCAGTTATTGGGGCTGGAGAGATGGCTCAATGGTTAGGAGCACTGTCTGCTCTTCCAGAGGTCCTGAGTTCAATTCCTAGCAACCACATGGTGGCTCACAACCATCTATACTGGAATCTGATAGCTTCTTCTGGCATGCATGCAAATGACCTACAGATAGAGTACCCATATATGTAAAATAAATAAATCTTTTTTTAAAACTTCCGTCATGTTATGTAAATATGTTTTTGCTTTAATCCCAAGTGTGGGATTTTAGTTTGGCTTTAGTTTGTCCACACCTGGTAATTTCCTCCTGCAGGGCATGCCAGCTGGTAAAAGCCTGCCTTCTGCAGCCGTGGAGAGGGGCGTGTTCTAGGACTATGAAGGATATAAAATATGAGAGCACAGAACAAGAAGGTGTGGCACTTTGGAGGGACCAAAGAGGGATGACTGTGTTGTGGCAGCCTGCAGACAACTGGAGAGAACCGTTTTCAACACAGAGGCTTAGAAGAGACCGCTGCATCTGCTACTGATGGAGAATTGGTACGATAGCCCTAAATCATACTTTTAAAAAAGACCCTAAACTGCTGGGAAAAGCAAAGGGGTCTGTGCCCCTCTCCCCACTAACCTTTTCTCTCCTACCTAGCATTGGGGTGTTGGAAGGGAGAGGCTGTAAGGAACTCTAAATAAAACAAAGTTTAAAAAAGAGCACAACAGTTTTTTTTGTCAAGGACTGTGTCACAGCAGTGAGAAAAGAAATATACAGTTGTTTTGGGGGAAGGATCATCCAAGCTCTCACACATAAGCCAAATGAATTCACTGACTCAGCAAGCGACAATAGGGTGGTGTATTTGTTTTTGCTCTGCGATTGGTAACCTATCCGAGATAACTAAATGTCTGACCATGTATCCCCGTAAAAATTCATAAAACACTACAATTTCTCTTTTACTGTTGTGATTATACCTTGTAGGTTTTCTCTAGAAGGTTGGATTTTTAGTTGTTATATTGTAGAATATCAAAATGGTTAGGTCCACGGGACAGGACATGACTGTGGGCAGTGGATCTAATCCCTTCATTTCCAAAGCCTTGGCTCTGATGTTTGCTATGCTATCAAATATCACTCAGAAGTCAGTCTGAGAGTTGGACTCAAGTCTGAATATTAATCTAATTCTCATTGCTGTTGCTATGCTGCTATGGCTTATCCTGAATAAAAGGTTCATGGACAGAATCAGAAGATCTTTTGTTTTCATGCTCATCTAAATGATCACAATTCCATGGATTAAGACAAAAGCCAGCTAGGTATGGTAGACACAGTAAACTCAGTGAGGCAGAAGGATTCAGAGCAATACTGTCTCAAAAAACAAAGATTCTGCAGATATACCTTTAAGGTAGAGAGCCCTTGCCTAGCATGTTAAGACCCTGGGTTTGATCCCTATCTGCAGGAGAAAAAAAAAAGAAAGAAAGAAAGAAAAGAAAAGCTAAGAGTACATGAGGAATGCAGTAGCATTTTAGAAAGCAAGTGACAGCCAAAAAGGATCACCGCACACACCTGTAATCCACTGCACATGCAAGGCCAGCTCAGCCTAGTGAGTTCTAGGTCAGTCAGGATACAATGTGAGGCTCTCAGAAAGGGAAGGAAGGCTGTGCACAGTATTTAGCACATGCCTTGTGCTAAGAGGAGAAGCATGAAGGCCAGGGGTTCCAGGACATCCATCCTTGACTACATAACAAATTTATGGCCAGCATGGGTACATGAGATCCTTCAAAGGCATCCAAAAAAACCTACTGACACAGGGCTTTCAACCCCTAAAAGAAGAATACAGTTTACTTTCCTTTCTCATGCATAGATTCCTCAGTTGACAACCTGGACCATACACAGGAGTTTGTCTCTTTTAATGTGTATGTGCATGCACAACACACATTCGTGCAAGTGTGCATGTGGAGGCCAGAGAGCAGCATTTGGGAGCTGGCTCTCTCCTTACATTTTATCTTGCTTCTGCTTCTGTGCAGCTTATGCAAGACTAGCTGGCCTTCAAGCTTCTGACCTATTCTCCTGCCTCTCCCTTCCACCTCAGGCTTACACATTCATGCCAACATCTAGCTTTGTATGTGGGTTCCAGGATGGAAATTGCCTCATCAAGCATGTAGAGCTAAGGCCATCTCACTAAGCCATCTCCCTGGCTCTGGCCTAGTTTTGTTGTTGTTCGGTTGATTATGGGTTTGTTTGTTTGTTTTGTTTTCTATGAAACAGGGTCTCACTATATGGCCTCTAGCATGGAGCTTGCTATGTAGACCAGGCTGGCCTCAAACTCACAACAATCCATCTGCCTCTGCTTCCTGACTGTTGAGATTAAAGGTGTGTGCCACCATTTCTACTGTACCTGCTTTTAAGTAGCATTTTTCTTTTCATAATTAATCCACATAATTACCAGTTGAGTCAAGGACTTTTCTAGCAACCAGAATGTCTTGTGACACCCTGAGCCCTGGTATTGACCCAGTATGAACCCATAACCTATAACCACTGATCTGATCTCAACCACAGGACTGGTAAAAGCAGCCCAGGGTCAAACTTTCCCATTGCCTGGTTTGAAAATCGTGTTTTGGAGCCAGATGGAGGAGGTGGCCCACACCTTTAATCCTAGCACACAGGAGGCGGAGGCAAGTTGATATCTGAATTCAAGGCTAGCCTGGTCTACAGAGTGAGTTCTAGGACAGCCAGGGCTACACAAAGAAAACCTGTCTCAATAACCGGCCCCTCCAAAAAAAAAAAAAAAAAAAGTGTTTTGGGGACACTGTGACTCATTAATTTACATACTGCTGATATATCATATAAAGCCTTTGGGAGGAAAGACTATCTTCTGCTCTTCAACATACATTAGAAGCTTGAATTTGAACTTGTGTCAGTAATTAACATAGTATATGCTCTTTGTGTCTGAACAGTGGCTCTACAATGTACCTATATGACACATCCACAATCTCACACAAATATATAGCAAGAGACACGAAAGCCCCTGATCTGAAAGAGAGACCAAAAATACGCAGAGGAGGAAAAACAAAAACAACTAAGAAAGGCTGGCAAAATCTAAGGGAGTGGGCTAGAGAGGTGGCTCAGAGGTTAAGAGCATTCGCTGTTCTTCGAGAGGTCCTGAGTTAAATTCCCAGCAACCACATGGTGCCTCACAACCATCTATGATGAGATCTGGTGCCCTCTTCTCGAGTGCAGGCAGGAAGAAATAATTTTCCTAGATAACTCTATGGCTCAGCTGTGAAAGACATGTATGATGTCTTTGTTAAAAACAAGGGGTTTGGGAGGAGAAGTAAAAGCAAGATGGGCCATCAAGAGGGGTTCAGCTCCATTTTCCAGACAGGAAGGCAGTCTAAGATAGAACATGTACAAAACAAGTAAAGCATGTGTTTAAAAAAAGCTGGGCTCAGTAGTGCACACCTTTTTCCCAGCACTCAGAGAGACAGAAGCAGGCATATCTCTATGAGGCCAGCCTGGTCTACAAGTTACAGCCAAGACTACACAGAGAAACCCTGTCTTGAAAAACAAAAAACAAACAAAAAAAGAACCTGGGCGTTTGAAGGTCTAGAGGAAGAACACACAATTGTTGTTTATGAAACATCAAGTACATTCTAAAATATCTGTACACATTATTTTATAAAAATTCAAAATGATTTCCAGGCATGGCTGTGTACAACTTTAATCCCAGCACTTCAGAGACAGAGACAGGCAGATCTTTGTAAGCTGGAGGCCAGCCTGGTCTACACAGTGAGCTCCAAAGACAGCTAGGACTAAGTAGAGAGACTGTTTCAAAAACAAACAAACAAACAAACAAAAATCTGAAAAAAAAAAAGAACAAAAAACAAACCAAAAAATTTTAATTGTAAAATGAAATAAATACAAATGTTTGGTGAGATTAAAAAATGAGCAGTTACTAGCAATATAGTAGTCATTTTCTCTCAAATGTCATCCCTCTAAATTTTCTACCCCCACTAAACTCAGGGAAGGTTACTCCTCCTCTAGCTAAGGGGGCCATCCTGACACTGACACCGTGAATGGCCAGTTCAGAAGAAATGCTGGCCTTGGCCATAACCCCCACCTACTTCCTGCCATAGTCATCCATGCTGGAATAAATGATGTTCCGTTTAAAAGCTGAAAGACCCCAGCCTCACCCTAAGTTAAACATAGCTAACGCCATTTTGTGAGACACCACTGTTTTATAAAACTCTAAAGGCCAGATGAGAAACTGAAAAATTACTGAGAAATCCTAGCTGTGTCACCCACTTGGGATATCTGTGGTCAGGCTGCCCCAGTCATACTAAAAACAGTTTGTATTAATCACCCTCATGGATATCTGTGAGACTGTTTCAGTTAAGATAGAGAAAAACAAAATAACAGGTGGCGGGCCACGTCAAGGGGTCATCATAGCCCCCTTGACCACCCAGTTCCTGGAATCTTGGTGCCCCTGCCAAACTTTGACGCAAATCGTGGTCTCATGAAAATGTACCAATCAGCCCCCTGTAACCATGCCTCTCGCTTCTGTACCAGTGCTTCTGCTCTAAAACCCTATAAAAACCCCAGCTTCCCATCTAGGGGGCGCGGAAGTCTCCCGAATGACTTTTCGCCCCGGGTACCCGTGTATCAAAATAAAAGCCTCTTGCTGTTTGCATCCGAATGGACTCGTTGTTCCTTGGGAGGGGGTCTCTCTGACGGAAGATACCCTCCAGGGATCTTTCAAAGCCACAAGGAAATCAGAACCAAAAACAAATAATGAAGAAAGATCTATGCCCCCATTTACTTTTTTTTTTTTTTTTGCTTAAAAGAAAAACTTGTGGGGGCTGGAGAGATGGCTCAGAGGTCAAGAGCACTGTCTGCTCTTCCAAAGGTCCTGAGTTAAATTCCCAATGACCAACAACCACATGGCGGCTCACAACCATCTACAATGAGATCTGATGCCCTCTTCTGCACAGGCAGAATACTTAATAAATAAAATTAAAAAAAAAAAAAAAAAAGAAAGAAAAACTTTCTAGCAGGATGGAGGATAGATGCAGAAATCAAATAGCTAAGCATTCTACCCCAGATAGACCAAAGTACTTCTAGGTTTCTCCTATCCCTTCTGAGGACCACCAGTCCCTTCTAACATCCTGGAGCATCCTCAGAGACAACTACAGCACAGTAAGACACAGAGGTCCCATTTAAGCCTCTAGGCCACCAAACAAGACTAAGCATTCTTTGCCTATCTGACAGGCAGAAGTGTAGACACACAAGACACCCCAGCAAATGCAAGAAGCTTGCTGTTTCAGTGACCTGCATTCAACTAAATGCTGGATCAGTGAGTCCCACGAAGGCCCCTCATGTGATCCTGTGTAAAGGCGTGACTCCTGGTACAGTCTACTGAATATACCCACATCAGGCTCTACTCTACACAACTGCTCTGAAGGCAGAATAACAAGGTCTAGAACAGAGGTTATGATGGTCAGTCCTCACTGTTAACTTGACCAGATTTGGAATCACCAGAGAAACATCCAGGGTATGTCTGTGAGGATGCTTCTAGAAAGGTTTAACAAGAGGGACTGTGGAGCAGCATTACGCCACGGATCTCAGGCTGATAAAAAGAAGAGAGTGAGCAGGGCACTGATACACATCTGTGTGCTTCTTGACTGTGGACCCCTCATGCTCCTGCTGTCATTCCTTCCCTACCATGATGGGAAGGACTATACCCTTTAAACTGTGAGCTGAGGTAAACCCTTCTGTCCTTAAATTGCTTTGGTCAGATAAGCAGGTCCATGCTGCTAACTGCTGAGCCATCTCTTCAGCTCTTTGTCACATTTTTGTCATAGCAACAAGAAAAGTAATTAGCCAGGCATGATGGCACACTCCTTTAGTCCAACTTGGTAAAAGACACAGAGGCTAATGTGATGATTGTTGGGATCAGTAAGCAGGCACCTCTACGGCCAGCCTCAAGGGACCTGACAAACCGGTTATCAGGCATTTGTGAAGACACCCAGACCACCTGCTGACCACCTGGAACTACCTGCACATGCCCTGGATCACCTTATAAGAGAACTCCTGGAGCACGCTCTTCTCTCTCTCTCTCTCTTTCTCTCCCCCCCCCATCGTTGACCCCCTTCTTTCTTCCCCTAGTTCCACGTGGAACCGATCTCGTGGTGTGATTTGTGAACCCGCTGTGTAATCTTCACAGGCGCACGTTTCCTAACAATGATTCTGTTCACTTCTGTATGTGAACAAATACAATAAAACATAAAGAGTGAAGACTGTCGGGCACAGTAGCACACACTTGTAATCCCAGTATTCTGAAGACCAAGACAGGAAGATCAAAAGTGTGAGGCAAGTCTGGGTTATACACAGTGCAAGCCTAGAACTAGAGATAGAAAGAAAGACAGAAGAAATAGAAAGGACTACCAAAGCCTTATGAAATACATTCTTGCTTAAACACAATATCAAAGTTGTTCCCACAGACACCTCCTTAACTACAGAGTGAGAACCATTCTCTTCCGAGACAACCCCTTTTACCTTTGTCATTGCAGAGAAGTAGACTCTGTCTACCAAGATAGGAAGAACAGAACTTACGGGCTAAGCAGAGATGCTTACGCACCTATGGCAGGGAAGGAATGGGCAATACTCACAGTGATCACATCCAGAATGCTGAGGAGACTGTGGACACTGTCCCCTGGCAGAACTTCTTTGACCACCACCTCCGTGCCATTCTGTGCTCAGAGAACAACAGATGTCAGTACAGGGAAAAGAAGCCCAGCCAGCACCTAGGACAGTTAGCATACAAGATTTCATCTCCAAGTTGCTATCAATAAAGTGAGCATCTCAGAGGACCACAAAAAGAGTCTGGAGACAGTGCTGGGGTCAGTAGGATTAAGAGATACCATAGCAGGGCTGTAGAAATGGCTCAATAGTAATAGAGTACTTGCTGCTCTACTAGAGGATCCAAGTTTGGTTCCCAGCACCTACATCGGGGAACTCACAATAAATCACCTGTAACTCTAATTTCAGGGAATCTGATGCCATCTTCTGCCTTCTACCCCCACACATGTAATACATACCACTCATACACAAAATAAATTTTTTGAAGGAAAAAAAGATAGCATAAGCTTGAAAGAAGAGGATAATAAGGTGGCGGTGCATGCCTTTAATCCCATCATTCAGGAGGCAGAGGCAGGCAGATCTTGGAGTTCAAGGCCAGCCTGGTCTACAAATCGAGTCCAGGACAGCCAGGACTACACAGAGAAACCGTGTCTGGAAAATCCAAATGGGGCAGAGAGTGGGGAACCATCTCAGTCAATAAAGTGTTTACCTTAAAAGCACAGGGACTGGAGTTTAATCCCCAGAATGCATCTAGAAAATGTCAAGTGCATAAGAGGTGGTGGCTCACAGCTTTATCCCAGCATTCATGAGGCAGAAGCAAATCCCAGGTCTGCCTGGTCTGTACAGTGAGTTCCAAGCCAGCAAGGGTTAAATGTTGGTTTGAACACATTAGTCACAGCCTCAGAGTATCCAAAATGTTTCAGTGTAGCCTTAAGGAGAAGAAATTAAAAAGCCCTCCCCTTATTGTAATTTAACAAAGAGTGAAGTCTGAATTCTCTACTTCTCTCTCCCTGTGTCTTTCGTCATTCCTGTCTGTTGAATGAGCCTGAATCTGAGTCTAAATAAACATTGTCTTATGAAATTGTCTGTCCCTGTCTCTGTATATGTCTGTGTCCCTAACAAGGGGCTTTTCTCTCTCTTTTACTGAACAGGACAAAAACAGCACATGGGGAAGGATGGGATAGCTCACAGAAGTCTTTAGCAGAGTTTTTACAAGGAATTAATTCACTGACTCCAATTGACCCAGATAAGTGAACAAATGCTATCAAGCAATGTTCATATGTTGTCTTCAACATTATGGCAGATATTCATTTTATAAGGTTGTTTTCAACCTATATTTCCTGTTTCCAGCATTAACTACCATAACATATTCTTGTATATGACTATACAAGCATTATTTGTGGGTCAGGGGTATGGAAAAGTATGTAATTTAAGTCTATAGCTATACATTAGCTTAACTTGTAAAAGTCAATACATGGAAATCAAGGGCAAGTAAGGTTGGCTGTCACACTGTTCTCTTAAAGGCAAACTAAACAAACAGGCTGAGTGCACAGTGCAGCATTAGTATTCTCTTAAGTGACCTCACAGTACATTATTAACTATAGCTGTGAGGTCCAGAAAAAGTTCCAGTCTCTTAAAATGTTACATGTATTTTCATAATATTTAATTGCCACACACAGTGAGACTCTGTCTCCAAGCCTCAGCCCCAGCCCCAAAATGTCAATTATGACCCAGTAAGATGGCTCAGCAATTAAAAGTATTGTGCTGCAAGACTGACAACTTGAGTTTGATCCCTGTAAACCCACAGTAGAAGAGAACAAATTTCCAAACATTGTGTTGTTCTCTGACATCACATGTGTACACCATGGCATAGTCATACATGCATATACACAAAATAGTAATTTTAAATACTAAATGTCAAGTCTGACAGTGTGCATCTGTAATCCTGTACTGGAGAAGTGAAGACAGGCAGATCTCTGGGGCTCCCTGACAAGTCAACCTAGCCTACTTGGTGAACTCAGAAACATTTTCTCAAGAAAGAAGATAGGCATGGTGGTGCATGCATTTAATTCCAGCACTTGGGAGGCAGAGGCAGCCAGCTCTCTGTGTGTTCAAGGGCAGCCTGGTCTACATACTGAGTTCCAAGCCAGCAAGGACTACACTGTGAGATCCTGTCTCAAAATAAAATAAAAAAGGGGGCTGGAGAGATGGCTCAGAGGTTAGGAACACTGGCTGCTCTTCCAGAGGTCTTGAGTTCAATTCCCAGCAACCACATGGTGGCTCACAACCATCTATGATGAGACCTGGTGTCCTCTTCTGGCGTGCAGGTGTACATGCAGACAGAACACTGTATACATAATAAATAAATCTTTAAAAAAAAAAAAAAGGTAGACAGCACCTGAGGAATAACACACCCACATAAACATACACTGTGTTGGCTAGCCAAATGCCAACTTGACACAAACTAGAGTCATTTGAGAAGAGGGAGACTCAACTGCGAAATCTTCCACCAGACTGGCCTGTAGGCAAGCCTTTGGGGCATTTCTTGATTGATGATTGATAGGGGAGGAGCCCAGCTCACTGTGGACAGTGTTACCACAGGGCAGGTGGCTCTAGGTACTATAAAAACAAAACAAAATGAAAAACAGGCTGAGCAAGTCATGAGGTAAAAGGCAGTAAGCAGCATTCCTCCATGGCTCCTGCTTTATCTCCTACCTTGCCTTTCTTTGACTGTGATATGAAACTATTAAGCTGAACTAAACCCCCTTTCCTCCCTAAGTTCCTTTTAGGCATGGTGTTTTATAACAGCAATAGAAAGCCTCACACACACACACACACACACACACACACACACACACACGTACATATAAACACATCTGGAGTAGAGACTAATGAAGAAATCCTACTTAAGTCAGTCACAGCCTCCTAATCCCAGGACTCATACAAACTCAACAAATTCCTCCAGACCTAAATTAATTAGTTAGACTAACTACAATGGCCCTGAAGGACCAAATTTAGTTACTATCAATAAAAATTACAATATTTTTGAATCAGAAACTTGTGTGTGCCTAATAGTAAGGAGAATGTGTCAGGTTGTGTTGGTTCAAGCCCGTAATCCCAGCACTCAAGAGGCTGAGAACTGTCATGAATTCAAGGACAGCCGGCTACATAGTATATTCCAGGCTGTCTAGGATGACAGAATGAAACTATCTCAAAGTGTGTATGTGTGTATTATGTTGTCAAAATGAAAATAGCAGCTTGAACACTGGGATAAGAATGTGGATATTTGCCAAAAAAAAAAAAAAAAAGATTTAAAATTCTACACTAACTTTTTGATGTAGAGCTTTTTTCTTTTCTTTTCTTCTTTTTAGATTTATTTATTATTTATACAGCATTTTGCCTGCACATCAGAAAAGGATACCAGATCTCACTATAGATGGTTATAAGCCACCATGTAGTTGCTGGGAATTGAATTCAGGACCTTTAGAAAAACAGCCATTGAGCCAACTCTCCAGCCCCTAAATGATGGAGAGCTTTTCAAAGCTTTAAAGTGATGGAGGCTAAATGAGAACACAGTAGCCCATCCCTAGCCCTCTCTGGCCCCTGACTCACAGCATCTTGGATGCAGACCTCCAACCGTCCATCCTGAACCACATAGATGCTGGTGTCAGGCTCCCCAGGCTGAAATACATGCTCTCCCTCTTGCAGCTGTACAAAGACCATGTGTTTGCAAAGCTCCAGGAACAACGGTTTCTCAAAGTGGCCCAGGACCCTGTAACAAACAGAATATATACTACAAAACATGATGCTCTCAAGAAAGCAAGAGTAAGGGACACAGGCCACTATCCCCACCAGTAGTAGGGGATAGTACTAGGGCCAGTACTAGTACTAGGGCCAGAGCTGGCCTAGACCTCTATAAGGCTGACTTAACTCATCTGGCAACAGAGTCAACTAGAATTTTAAACTTCTGAGATAACTATCGGCTCAAAAAGTTCTCAAACTGTAACTATTAATGTAAGCCAAACACAAAACAGAAGGTAATACAACAGCCCCCTGGAATGGTGTATTACCATCAGAAAGAGGAAGGTGGCTCAACAGCCTGAGGTTCAATCCTCAGAGACCACAAGTCTCAGTCACTGTTCTACTGCTATGAAGAGATATCGTGACCACAGCAACTCTTATAAAGCATTTAATGTGGGTTAGGTTACAGCTTCAGAGGTTTGGTCCATTATGATCATGGCAGGGAGCATGGTGCATGAAAGCTACATCTTGATCCACAGGTGTGTGAGCAAACACAAGCTCACCTGGGCCTGGTATGAGCTTTTGAAACCTCAACGCTTACCCCCAGTGACACACTTCCTCTAACAAGGCCACACCTCCTAATCCCTCTCAAGTAGTGCCACTCCCTGATGACTAAGAATTCAAATATATGAGCCTATGAGGGCCATTCTTACTCAAAGCACCACAATCCACAAAATTGGCCTCTGATTCCTACACAGGTGCTATGGCACATGTGTACCTGCCCTCACTTATAATATTAATAACACATTTCAAAAATTAAAAATAGAGCTGGGCACAGTGGCACAGGCCTTTAATCCCAGCACTTGGGAGGCAGAGGCAGGTGGATCTCAGAGAGTTCGGGGCCAGCCTGGTCTACAAAGTGAGTCTAGGATCGCCAAGACTACATAGAGAAACCTTGTCTTGAAAAACCAGACAATAAGTAAGTGAATAAAAATAATGCTCCTTTAAGAAAAATAAAGCTGACATAATGGTACACAGCTGTGATCTAAGTATTCGGGAGACTGAGGACTGCAAGCTGAAGGACAGCTTAGGCCACAGAGCAAGATCCTGCCAAAAAGAGAGAGAGAGAGAGAGAAAGAGAAAGAATGGAGGAGAGGGAGGAAAGCAGAGAGAGAGTGGGCCAGCTTGTGGTTTTTAGCCCACACCCAATTGTCACACTTGTTCTTGAGTTTGCCAATGAGAATAAACGTGATAAAAATTATTAAATAGAACAGGAAGGAACAACTAAGAAGGTGACTGACACAAGACTCCACACATGGAAGCACCCTGACCCTGCTGAACATTTCTGCCACCATGAAGCCAGTCTTGAGGTAGAAAGAAAATCGACTTGGCCAACCATCCCTGACATAGGAAAGCTAAGTCAAAGACAACCAGAGGAAAGAAGACCAGGCCAGCGACACATCCTAGACAGACCCTCCTACTACCCAACCACTAACTTACCGAACATTTTTCAGCATGTACAAAACTTCTGATGGCAGATGCGAGTTCTTCACATCAAACTCTGTAAGATCAGCCTCTAGCAGGGAGGGTGGGGGCTCTTTTGGCTGCAAAGTAGGGTATTCTTTCTTAAAGCGCAGAATCCTACAAAGCAGAGACAATTTAGAAAGACTGAAGGAGCCCAAACCCAATCCTGTGAGCATTCCAAAGCCGGAAGAAGCTCTGCCTTGGTATGTCCTGACATGGGAGGAGCTACAGCAGTGGTAAGAACCTTAAGGGAATTTCCAGTACCTTTTGGCCAAGGAGAGTACTTTGGTCCTCTTCCTGACACGTTGCCGGGGTGCATTGCTATTCCCAACCAAGGTATGAGGAAGCGTGGTCACCTGCAGAACCAAGATAAAGATGAAGTGTTGACCCTGTGACTGGCAAGGTCTAAGCTCTCAGCCTCAGGGTCTGTCCCCAGCACCCTGAGTTGCTGCCTTCCTGGTCTCGGCTACTAGGGGCCCACTCTCACTAAATCCCACTGGCCTGACTTCACTCAAGTTCACAGGGATATCATTTGGACAAGCCAACACCACACAGTCCCATTAACCCCACAGTGGCTTCAGCTGCTCTCAAGTGGCCAAGTCTTCAGAGCTCTGTGGCTCCACGCCTCAGGTAAAGCTCCTTAGGGGAACGGGAGAAGGAAGAAGGGACCAGCTGTCACAATTAAGTAAAGGTGAACAAAGATTCAAATGAGTTCTAGCCACAAGTTCCTGACCCTGAGTGCAGGAGGACCACAGATTTATGATATGGAACCTCACAAACATGGGAAAGAGGCCACAGTTTTTTAACTTAGGATAAATGTGGCCATTAGGGAACTACACTGTTCCACCAGAGACCCCAGGAGCTAGGGTCCTACCTTGGCTCAGCCTTTCAAATCTGGCAGTGGCTATCCACCTTGGGGCAAACACATTCCCTCTGTGCCTGTCCATCCTGTACCCAGGGATGTTTCTGAAAAGCAGTTTCCTATCCTAGTTCTTGTTAACACAAGCCTGTACTTCAGAAAGTCCAAGGGCTCATGTGCTTGGCACTTGCCAAAGCAGCTCAGGTGTTTCAAGCCAGATATATACCTACACACTTCCTTAGCTGCCTCCAAAATGTGTTGGTTCTGCTGAGGAGGTAGATAACGTTCAATATGACTCAAAACATCTCCTAAATCCTGTACCCACTGGCAGGAGCCATGGGACCAGAGGAAAAGGCAGCACATATTGGGAGTTGCAGAGACCCAGAGCTTGAGGGCCTGGCAAACAGCAGGCCTTCTAAACAGCAGTCTCTTCTAAACAAGAAGAGACTCTGAGCAGCACTTTGTGCAACCCAGGGCTTCCATACAAGTTACCTTCCTCATGATCTTCCGGCCATAAAACATTACTTTGTCTCTCTTTCGGAACCTGTACTGAGGAGTGGGCCCTGCTTGTCCTGTGGGAGGGAAGAAGGAGCATCATGAGATGGTGGGGGACTGGGTTGATAGCCTTGAGTGGGTGGTCAGTGAACATGACTGAAACCAAAATACGGTGCACAAAACAGGCCCTGAAGATGAAGGTCCTGACAATAAACCATGCTCTTGGATGCCCTGTCCCTAACTACCTCTCAGACAAAAGGCAAAGCAGTAACATGGGAGACTTATCTTAGAAGAGTCAGGAATTTCTTCTGTTCTTACTGGATCCTACTTTTAGAAAGAGCAGAAAAGGCTATGGACAGACTAGGAACCTCAACCTGAGCCCCAGTAGGTGATCACATTTCAACAAGGCTTTGAGGGGAGCTTCCAGGAGCTCCAAATACCTCTCAGGACACAAATGAGGCAAAACCCCCACTGCTCAGCCAGAGTCCAAACAGATACTCACGCAATCTGCTCACCCTTCTGTACACAAAAAAGATGGTAACACCAGCAAAGGCCAGTGTGAGGAGGGCTCCAATTCCAATCCCCATCAGCTACAAAAGATGGGAGATAACAGGAGTGTCAGCAAGGCCAAACACAGCCACAGGCCTATCAGGGTCCATCCCTGGGAAGCCTATATGATTACCATGGTGAACTGTGAATGCTCCTCCATGAAATGAAGCCCCCAGGAACTTAGGGTGGTATCCAAACAATAGCCAGCCTGAGGACAGAACAGACATCAGGGTGGGCAGACAAGGTGCCCAGTTTCTCAGCTTGAGCTTGATCAGAGAACAAAAGTAAGTCAGATGCTAGGGAGAAGTCAGTGGCCCTGAAGATTTGAGAAATGAGGCCTATCAGATAACTCATTACTGCCAAGTCTGATGACCTGAGTTTATTCCTTAAGACCCATATGGTGTCAGAATAGAACAGACTCCTGTAAGTTGTTCTCTGACTGTTATGTTGTGCAGGCAATTCAAATGGCCTGCCCTTAGGGACTTTTAGGGTCCTGACATTGTCCTATGTCAATACCTGCATCCTATGACATCACCTGGGCCAGCTACTTAATGGCCAGTCTATCACTCCTTCTCCTCTCTTGCTTTCTTTCCTCTTGTCTGTCAGGGCAACCCCCTCCACCCATCTCTGTCTCTCTTTCTGTCTCTGCCCTCATGGCTCGTTCAGGCCCTAACTCTCTTCTGTTTCCCTTCTCCTGAATAAACTCTTTCATATAAGATCAGTTGTGTGCATGGCATTTTTATATAAATACTAACACTGAACTCCACATTCCTGCTATTACATCTACATAACTACAACACACACACACACACACACACACAGAGAGAGAGAGAGAGAGAGAGAGAGAAATGTAATTACTTTTAATTTTAGAAAAATGATCTTGCCAGGGGTGCTGAGACCCTTCAAGCTTAACTGCAAAGACAAAAAAGCAGCAACCTTTGGTACTGGGAAGAATAGGCACAGTAGCAGTACTACTGGCAAGTGCCATGAACATGAATAAACTTGACTTCTAGCTTCCCGGTCTTCAAGATGTAAGCCTAGAAGAGGTCAAAGCCATCTCTTAGTACCCTCTGAATACCAACAGGACTAGAGCCACAAACCCCAAGATCCATGCAAACCCATTCAGAATGAATGCTCAGAGACTTCCAAGAGTATGTGAAGTGACTGACAACCGCATTCATTTTAGTCCCAACTACATGAAAGGCTAAGGCAAGGGGATCGTGTAAACTCAGGAGTTCACCGCCTGCCTAGACAACCAGTGAGATCCAGTCTTGAGAACAAAAGAGGAAGTAGGGCACGCTGGCCCACACCTGTAATCCCAGCACTCAGGGAAGCAGAGGATCTCTATGAGTTCGAGGCCAGCCTGTTCTACAAAGCAAGTCCAGGACAGCCAAGGCTCCACAGAGAAACCCTATCTCAAAAAAAAAAAAAAAAAGAAAGGGCAAAGGACCAAAAGAAATCCCAAGGGACAATCCACCTGGATTTAGAAACATCTGATTTAGTTCTCATGCCAAACAAGAAATGGCAGAGAGGATTCTGACCCTGACCCTGCTGTCTCCAGAAAGGCACTGACTAGATTTCAGATGTACTAGGACCAGGGGAGAAAGGAGGCAGGGAGCAAGGACTCAAGATATGAGGATGAGTAGGTAGCCCACAGGGAAATCCGGCTCCAAAAGCTAAAGCTAAAGACAAAAAAAAAAATAAATAAATAAATAAAATAAAATAAAAAATAAAATAAAATAAATCAGACCCAAAGCTGTTCCTCAGTTCTCTAGTACCCATTCACCCCTTCCTCCTAAGCAGTTAGGAACTGAATAGGGTAGAGGACCTCTTACTCCTACTTTGTGGTTTCTACCTAACAACCAAGGACCAAAGCCTAGCCTTAAAAACAAACAAACGAACAAACAACAGTCTTTAGACACAGCAATCCCTGCCAGAAAACCTAAGGAGAGCTGAAGGCCACTCAAGAACAACTCCAAGACAGGTGCGGTGGTGCTTGCCTGTAACCCCTCAATACTCTGGGAGGCAGAGGCAGGCAGATCTTTGTGAGCTTGAGGCCATGTTGGTCTACAAATTGAGTCCAGGACAGCCAAGGCTACAAAGGAAAAACCCTGTCTCAAAAACAAAAACAAACAACAACAAAACCCAAAGGCATAGTTCTGCATCCTAAAAGAATCAGTGTGTTGCTTAGAAAACTCAGTCTTTTGATCTGAAATCAGGAGGCAAAGAGTTGAGTATCGTTTAAGGATAATGAAGAACACGTTCCAATAAGTGTGTTCTGCCAGGTGGTGGTGGCATATGCCTGTCATCCCAGCACTCAAGAGATAGAGGCAGATGGATCTGAGTTTGATGCCAGCCTGATGTACAGAGTTCCAGGACAGCCAGAACTATACAGTGAAACCCGTATATTCGTTCTTTTTTTCTTTTTTGGTAGTACTGGAACTAAAGGCATGGGACACCACTGCCTGGCCCAGTAAGTATGTTCTTAGGTGACTTCATCATGATGTGAATGTCACAGCACTATACAAGCACTATAACCCCAACACATGATACAGTCTGTGGGATCACTATTGCATGTAGTCTGTTGTTGACCAGAACCTTGTTGTACAACTGTAAAGTGTATGTATAAACAGTATGCTTTTGGTTTCAAAACTGAGGCACTCAACCTCCCTTTTCCTCTACCCCAGTTCAGCTCTCAAAATTCTATCAGTTGGGTGCACACAGGAGCACACCAACCACACCTTCTATGTTCTTCTAAGCTTACCTTAACTAAGGAAAGGCACCTATCTATACAGTCTACCATAGTAGAACAGCCTGTCTAGTTGTTTACAGTTATTCTAATAGATCTACTTTTCTGGCTTAAAAATATAGGCAGAGGGTATGGTGACACACGCCTTTGATCTGAGGCCTTGGAAGGCAGAAGCAAGCAGATCTCTGTGAATTCAAAGCCAGCTTGGTCTACAGAGACATGTAGAGAGACCTGTCTCAAAAGAATGTTAATAATAGCTGCCTTTGGGATAATAAAATATTAATGAAGGCCTTTGGGATGTGGCTAGTGTTAAACTGAGAAAAAGACTCTTCAAGTACCAAAGTTTTAAGAGTAAACAGGAAGTAACAACTGTAACCTTAAGGGAAGAAAAGAAGGCTTCATAATGACCTAAAAGCCAGATTCCGTTGTCCACGCTGTCAGGAGCCACTGACTAGTAACAGGTGTCAGAACTCTGATAGAGAAATAGCTTGAGAAACCATTCCCACATTCCCTGGGTCTTCAAGAAGCCTCAGTAGAAACCTGAGGCAAAGGAACCTGTTCTCTGGAAAAGCTCGGCCTGAGAGTTCTAAGGGTCTGGTTCTCACCCGTGCCTGGTCTACCTACCTCAGAGCAGACATCCTCCTCTTTCTGCATAACGGAAAGCAAAGCAATGCAATGTGGAGGGCGAAAAGGAGACAGGCTGAGACAAACATCTACCAGAACCTTTACAGCATGGGCAGCTGTAGTTCCAGCCTTGCCATCTCCTTTCCAAGTCAAACGCTCTTATTGGACGGGACTCCAGAACTCTGTGCTCCAAAAAAAACAAGTTGTTTTCCAGAGGCTTGTGCTTTCGTTTCCTGTAAACAGCCCTCACGTGGTCTAAGGGGAACCGTGGCCAGGGGTGGGGGCAAGGATGGGGGAGGGGAGTTGAGCCGCAAAGTCAGGGACTGCTAGCTTGGGGTTGGGGAGACCAGGGGAGTATGTTGGCTGAGAGTTCAGGGAGGTGGGACAGCTGCGACTGGTGGCACAGCTAAGAAAGTGGTTCAAGAACGAGGAGGAGCAAAAGGCACGGAGCACGGAGGCAAGGGCCTAAGTGGTGGTCGAAGGGTAAGGGTGACTGGCTGGAGGGTGGGCCTCACCTCGGAGGCGTGATGTAGGCAAGGGGAGAGATAAGGAATACGACACAGAGCCTTCAAGCTCAGAAAAGATCTGGACCAGGAGTGGTCACAACCCAGAAGGGGTCTCGATTAGGAGCGAAGGAAGGGGACCTGGTTATAGCCGAGGAGTGATCACCTGAGGAGAGCGGGACAGCAAGGGGTGGAACGAAGGGCAAGGTATCAGAGAAGGGTGAAGAGGAGCCCAGACACCGGGGTCAGCTTGTGGACAGACAGCGCAGGCACGGCGGGTGTGCTGGGACCGAAAATGATTAACTAGAAGACCACTAGGACTTAAGTAGACTTGGCCCTCGATAGCACGGCAGTCCCGGAAGCCACGGCTCGGAAGTGACCCTGAGGGTCTGCAAGGCCTACCCCAACACTAGGGCAGCACCGATGACGCCCGGCCGTACCAGTCGCGCGGCCAGCCTACGGCGCAGCAGTTACGAAAATTCTGCCGTGGGCCTGACGAGAGCGCGACCTCGCCACAGGCCAGATCTAGACCGCCACCTGACGGCTCGGGGCGAACGTGCACGGCTGCGCGCGCTCCATACACACCCGGCTCCGCTCCGCTGATTGGCTTAGTCCCCTGGGTCACACGCCCTCCGCTCTGCTGAGGCTGCGTATTGGGCGCCTTGCGACCAGTCCACGAGGCTCTTGCTGCGGAGTGACTGACCCGACCGAGCGCCGGAAATGACGCGAGCGTCTTGCGGTGGCGTCTTATACGGTCTGAACGGTCTCAGGTCAAAAGGGAGAAGAGGCTTGCGGGCGGAGCTCAGAAGCCATCAGTCCAGGTCGGTTTGAGCATTTCCAGTTGGCGCCACCCCCGCGGGATTCTTCTGGGTCCGGGATCTTTTGGGGTCAAAGTCTGTTCTTGTGGGTTCTTGGATCCTCTGCGCCCGGAGCTCCTCAGTGAACCCACGGGACCCACAGCCTCCTTTGCTCGTAGGCTTTAGGGTGCTGAGTCCCTCTGACTCAGACTGCCTCCCTCAGCTGCCTTTTTCTTTTAGAGCTGCTTTCTGCAGAGCCCGGCATGGGTTTCCTGACTGCAGTGACTCAAGGCCTTGTGCGGGGAGCGGACAGGATGAGCAAGTGGACAAGCAAGCGGGGACCACGCACCTTCATCAAGAGTCGGGGTGCCAAGAGAACAGGCATCTATACCTCCGATAGGAAGTTTGTGCAGATAAAGGAAATGGTCCCAGAATTTGTTGTCCCGGACTTAACCGGCTTCAAGCTCAAGCCCTATGTTAATTACCGAGTTCCGGCAGGCATAGATACACCCCTGACTGCCAAAGCGCTCTTCCTGGAAGCAGTTGCACCTGCTATTGAAAAAGACTTTAAAGAAGGGACTTTTGATGCTAATAACCTGGAGAAGTATGGGTTCGAGCCCACACAGGAAGGCAAGCTATTCCAGTTGTATCCTAAGAATTTCCCACGCTAAAAAACAATGGCCAAAGGTTTGCCTACAAAGTGGAGACATTACTGACCAAGCCTTGGATTCTGAGTGTCTCAAAGAGTAGGGGCAGCTTCTTTGTACATTTCTATTAAACACCTTTAGTATCTAGTATAACGTGTGTTTTGAATCAAGTCATTGAAGTGTGCTGAAGGGCAGATTCCATGCAGTTGCTTCAGAGCCCAGAACAAATTCAACCAAGTCAGCTCTGGGAGCACATTTGGGCTCCAAGGCAGTTTCTGTCTGGTAACTATCATCAAGGAAAACCTAAAGATGGAAGTCACAGGTGCAGTTAGTGCCATATTGCGTTTTCACCACCACTCAGTCTACTGGATTTAACACCTTTTATTTGAAATAATTGAGCCAGTAGCTGAGAATAAAAATATTTCATCAGAAAATAACATGAGGACTGGGGAGAGTGCTTGCCATGTAATCACGAAGACCCAAGTGTGGTGCCCCATGCCTGTAATCTCAGCACTAGGAAGAAATAGGGGCTGCAGGCTAGAGATGGTTCAGGGGTTAAAAGTGCTCACAAAAGTGGCTGTCTCTAACTACTTCCAGGTGATCACCACCTCTCAGAGCACCAGGTACACACGGGCACAGCAGAGCACTCATACACATTAAATAATTTTGGTTTGTTTTGAGATAGGGTTTCCCTGTGTAGCCCTAGCCACCATGGAATTCACTCTATAGACCAGGCAGGCCACAAACTCAGAGATCTGCCTGCCATGGGCTGGGATTAAAGGTATACACCACCACTGCCTGGCATGATTGAGGAGATCAGTAGGTAAGAACATATATTCCTGCAGAGAAACACAAGTTTGGTTCCTAGAATCCATGTGGTAGCTCAAGCACCTATAACCCTAGTGTCAGGGGATCCATTGTTCTCTTCTGGCTTCTTCCAGCATCAACACACAAACATGCAAACACATAACAACTTTTTAAAAATTAAAAAATTTGGGGCTAGGGAGACAGCTCAGAGGTTAAGAGTACTGGCTATTCTTCCAAAGGTCCTGAGTTCAACTCCCAGCAACAACAACAAGGGGGGAGCTGGAGATGGCCCAGAGGTTAGGAGCAATGGCTGCTCTTCAGAGGTCCTGAGTTCAATTCCCAGCAACCACATGGTGGCTCACAATCTATAATGAGATCTGGTGTACCCTTCTAGCATGTAGATGTATGTGCTGACAGAATATTGTATATACAGTAAATAAACAAACAGGGCTTATAACCATTTATAATAAGATCTATAAGATCTGGTGCCCTTTTCTGGCCTGCAGGCATACATACAGGCAGAACACTGTATAAATAAATCTTTAAAAAATTTGAGAGGGGGCTAGAGAAATGGCTCAGTGGTTAAGAGCACTGCCTGCTCTTCCAAAGGACCCAGGTTCAATTCCCAGCACCCACAAGGCAGCTCACAACTGTCTATAACTTCAGTTCCAGGGATTCTAATACCTTTGCACCAATGCACAGAAAATAAAATTAAAGAAATTGTTTAAAAAAAATAAACAGGGGCTTAAATATAATCAAAGGGATAAAAGATAAAATGTATTCAAAGACACTTAGTTGTAGAGCTGGAAAACTCCAATCAGAAAGTTCATTCTCTTCATAAATTTATTTTTATTTTATGCACATTGGTGTTCTGCCTGCATGGGTAAAGGGGTCAGATCCCCTGGAACAGGAGTTACAGACCGCCATGTAGGTGCTGGGAATTGAACCCAGGTCCTCTAGAAGACCAGTGAGTGTTCTTAACCACTGAAGCCATTTCTCTAGCCCCCAGAAAGTTCATTCTCAATGGCCAGCACTCTCCAGAGGATGCAAAGAATGCAACCTCAAGCTTGCTCTGTCTCCCATTTCCAGAGGTGGAGAACATGGTCGTAAAAGGAGCAGGTGGCCAAGAGGCTATTGTCAAAGTTCTGTCCACTGGAGTGGAGGCTGAGATCACAGGTCTTGGCTGAGGGGTACAGTTTGCTGCTGTTTTTCATGTCCTCTGTTAATGGAAAGAGAGAAGCCTTCGGTTCAACTCTGTGAGTTTTAGCAGGCCTTTCCACATGGCGGTCCACTATTTGTTCATGGAGAGATGCTGGTGGCTCCTGTGCAACTATTAGGCTGTAGCCGTCTGCTGCTCTGGCTCCCATATCACTTTGATCAAAGGAACAGGTAGGTGTGGGCTTCATGGAATGGGAAAGAAGCCAGGACCAGTCGGCCCCATATACTAATGAGTTAGGCATTTTGTGGGATATTAAAACAGTCATGTCCTGCTTCTCCTCTGCAGCAAGAGACAGAAAAGGAAAAACAGCATTACTCAAAGCTAATCAGCCTCCATTTATGTTTCTCATCAACTTCTATGTATGGCAGCACACATTCACTGAATAACTGACAAGACTATAAAAAGAATGAAGATGTGGACAGGTGGGCAGGAAAGCCAAATAGGCATTTTGCTATATGCACTGTGCCTCTGAGATCAGCCAAGGCTAAACAAAACCCACAAATGAGACATGCTTCCACACTAGAGGATTTGGCAAAAGCGTCCAAGAAGCGGGTATAAGTCATTCACAAAGGACACAGGAATAAGACAGGAAGAGGACAGAATAGAAATGGCGAGCATAGGACAACTGTTGAGATGACTCAAAAGTTGAGAACACTTGCTCTCAACTATTTTTCCTTTTCTGTCTTGTGCTCTTGCAGAAGACCTGGGTTTGGTTTGTAGCACTCACATAGCAAGTAATTCCTGCAGTAACTCCAGTTCCAGAGCTTCCTAAGCCCACTTCTGGCTTCCTCAAGCATCAGGAATGCACAGTGCTGATACATACATACACACAGGCACTTGCACACACGCATAAAATAAATATCTTAAGAGAGAAATGAAATGGAAAGTATATGTGCAGTACTGAAGCCAAACTGCCTTGGCTATAGCACAATGGCTAGGAACTTGAGTATGTCTACAGAAGCAGTTTCTTTCTGGTAACTTCCAAGACAGTTTGGCAGATGAGGAAAGCATAGAGCCACAATAGCATGGAAGAGACATTACAGAAAGATAAAGTATGACCAAACCAGAGCAGGCTCACAGTCCAGGAGCAAAGTGACAGCTGGTAAAAGAGATCCTCAAAAAACAGCAGGGACAAGACACTGAGACAGGAGGATTGCCATACTCTACATATCAAATTTGAAGCCAGCTTCTATTGTATGAGACCCTGTCTGCAATACAGCAATACATACACAATTTAAATCTTAAAAAAAAAAAAGAAAAAGAAAAAGAAAAGACAAGCTAGGTGCAATGGCACACAACTATAATCTCAGCACTCAGAGACAGAGGCAGGCTTTTCTCGGTGACTTGGAGCCAGCCTGGTCTACAAAGTAAGTTCAGGACAACCACCCACCACTAC
>NW_026585895.1:56863939-56887380 GCF_907164565.1 Psammomys obesus | reverse complement strand
GGGAGTAGAGGAAGAAGGGATAAACAAGAGAAACTGATCTGAAAATGAAGAGAGAAAAGAGTTAGGGCTTGGAAAGAGAAAGGGAGATGAGAAATAATTCTGGTAGTGTGAATTTATGTTGTGGTTCACCAAGCAAATCCAAGAACTTCCTATAGCACAACCCAGAAGTGACTCTCTTTACCTACAGCCACAGGGAGAGTTGGGCTTAATGATAACAGGTTAGGGAATTGTAAGATACAGGAAGAACTATCATGATTAAGCTGCCTGTAGGGAAGCCAAAATGAAAGTAGGTTCTTTAAATTGAGGTCCAATGAAGGCACAAGGCAGGGCTGTGGCTATTTCTGGGTGTGGCGAATGGAGAAAAAAAATCACCTGATTCCCTACCCTGAAGCCAGCTTTCTGTCTCCACTTACCAATGGCCTTCTGGCAGTTGAGAATCTTGAAGCCATTGTACATGCAAGCCGCCAGGAGTAGGTGGTGGTGGACTGGGTGCCACTTGAGCCTCCACACGCCTCCTTGTACCAGCATATCTGCCAAAGGTTGCTCTGTGTTCCGAATGTCCCACAGCAGAACATGCTCATCATAGCTGCAAGCATCCAACCATTGGCATACATGGAAAACCCATGCTCACGTTTTTTCCAAGACTTGTGGTAGTAGCAAATACATCCCAAGTCCTGTCCCACTAATTTTTGAGACAGGGTCTCATTATGTAGCCTTAGCTGACCTGACTCACTTCAAACTCATAGATATCCCCCTGCCTCTGCCTCACTAGTGCTGGAATTAAAGTCCTGCACAACCTGTCCGCCCCACTTATCTTTAAGAATATATAGGTGAGCCCCAATTCTGGACCCAGATATCTGAACCCAGATATCTGGACCCAGCTATCTGGGTTGGTTGAGAATTTTGAAGTCCTCATGAATAGGTGAGAAATGCACAGATGAGCAAATCCACTTCAGGGACTCACCTGCCAGTAGCCAGTATGTGTTCCTGATGGGGGTTGCACTGGATACTGCACACACCCATGGTGTGTCTGTAGGCAAAGGGGAACAAACAAGGTAGAGGTGAAATGTCTAAAGACAGGAACATGGAGGGGCCATACCCAAGCTCTGACCCTGGCACCAACTACCTTTTGCTAGTGAAGACAGGTATGTTAGGCATCCTAGTATCCCAGCCTCTCAGAAGGCAGTCATCTCCCCCTGTGAAAAGACAGAAGTCCATCAATGAAGACATTAAACATGAGGAATCTGCATGAAAGTCTCTTGGGGCATGTGCCTTTCTTGTGTGATTGTATGGTACCACTAGTTAGAAAAGCCCCAGAGAGAACATCAGAAACAGTCACTAAGCACTCTAGCTTCTAATTAAGGGGACCTGGGTAATAAATCCAAATGCTGTTTACTACTCTAAAGGCAGTTGTACCTGGTAAAATGGAGCTGATAAATGAGATGGACTAGCCAGGCTCTAATCCCAACGCTTGGGAGGCAGAGACAGGCATATCTCTGTGAGTTCGAGGCCAGCCTGGTTTACAGAGTGAGTTCCAGGACAGGTAGAGCCATGCAAGGAAACACTATCGTGAAAAACCAAAAAGGTAGTATGACATCAGGTATTCTAATTATGAGAATAACTATTAAGTCAATTTGGCCATATCACCTTCTAGGAGGATTCTAGTTTCATGACCTCCAAGGGCCAGAGTGGCCATATCCAAGACTCCTGCCAAGGAGCAACATGAAAGAAGCAGTGGGCATGAGACTAAAGTAGGTCCTTTTGGACCCTTCAGCACATTCCTATGGGCTGTAAAGAGAAATATTCTATTTAAGTTTAAAAGAAAAAAAAAAAAAAAAAAGATTCTCAGCCTGGCATGGTGGCACACGCCTGTAGTCCCAGTACTCGGGGAGACAAAGGCAGGCAGATCTCTATGAGTTCAAGGCCAGCCTAGTCTACAAAGAAGCAAGTCCAGTACAGAGAAGGCTATACAGAGAAATCCTGTTTCGGGGTTTTAATTAATTAAAAAAACAAAAACAAAAACAAAAACAAAAAAACTCGGGGATGGAGAGGTATCTCAGTGGTTAAGAGCACGTATTTCTCTTACAGAAGGACTCAAGTTCAATTCCTGACACCCACATCAGGATGCTGAAAACCACCTGTTAACACCAGCTCCAGGAGATCCCATGTCCTCTTCGAGCCTCCACAGGGGCAGGCTTGCTCTCGAGTGCGTATACACATGCACACACACACAAACACACAAATGTTTTTTGGTTTATTTGAGACATGGTTTCTGTGCGTAGTTCTGGCTGGCTGGCCTTGAACTTACAAGACCTGCTTGCCTTTGCCTCCCAAGTGCAGAATGCTCGGAATAAAGGCGTGCACCACCACTGCCTGGCCACACACACAGTCTTAACAATAAAACAAACCTTGTGCTGGTTTTAGGAAAACTAAAAGAAGCAATAGGACAACTAGCCTCTTGGTCAACAACTAGTCTTTAAAGAAAAGCAATGCCAAGAAAAAAAGGTTAAAAAAAAAAAAAAACTAACAACAACAACAAAAAAAAAAACAAACCAAAAAACAAAAAAAACCAGCATCCTGACAGAAGCCGGGGAAAAAAGACTCAAGAATAGGGCCAACAGGATGGTGAAGAAGGGTAGAGAGAAAATGCTGGGCAGTGTCTACTCACACATCATCAACCTGCCCAACCATCCACTATCGAGCCAATGCCACACCCATCAATCTACCCACCATCTAACATCTACCCATCCATCCATATACCTATCTACTAAATATTTGCTGAATATACACTGTAGATCCCTGTGATAGATACAAAAGTCTACAGTTAAGTGGATAAGCTGAGCTAAACACGAAGCCAGGTGAACCTAATATACAAGTCATGGTTCCTGGACAAATCTGTATAGAGGACTGTGTTCTTCCTTTGTTCTATTACATTTATACAAACATAAACATGCACCCCATCTTTATCAAGAAATCCAACTAGATCTGCCTTCACATGGACCCCAAATCTACTTCTCACCTCTATTCCTAACTTAGTATAAACCATTCTTTCTCTTTTCCTTTTTGTGGCACACACCTTTAATTGCAGCAGAGGATTGGGCGGCAGAGGCAGGTGGATCTCTGTGAGTTTGAGGCAAGTCCGATCTACAGAGTGAGTTCCAGACCAAGAGAGCCAGAGCTACATAATGAAATCCTGTCTCAAAAAAATAAAGTAAAAAATACATTAAATAAAAAAGTTTTATGTATGTGTTTTGCTTACATGTGGCCTCCCAATGCCCATGGAAGCCAGAAAAGGGTATCAGATCCCCTAGAACTGGAGTTACAGTTGTGAGCTGCCATGTGAATGCTGTAAACAACCCAGATCCTCTTGCAGGAGCAGCAAGTGCTCTTAACCTCTGAGCCATCTCTCTAGCCCATTTTAAATGGTTTTTATAAAGTTCTTTAATTCTAGGATTAGTTGTACCTTGAGGTAGATTCAGAGCTACAGAGTTACACTGTAACAATCTCTGATACTTCAAGATGAGCTTATTCACTCATCAGTGAATTCTGAATTTTAAATTTTAAAATTTAATATTCTGTCATGGTGGCTCACTTCTGTAATCCTAACCCTTGGAAGGTTAAAAGGGAGTATTGCTTTGAGTCTGATGTTAGGCTGGGCTACATGTACAACCAGACTGTCTGAAAACCAAACCAAACATAATAACCTTTATTTTCTTCAACAACAACAACAAAATGAAACAAAAACCCTAAAAACAAAACAGACAAACCTCCTCCAAGCTAAAAAGATCAAAACCAGACAAAGCCACAAACAGAAATACAAGCACTGTTTACGTAATAGGGGCACCTTAGCAAACAGACTATTTTCTCCAAGCTTACACTGAATGGGGAAAAGTAGAAGCCTAATGTGTTACAACATAGGGAAATGCATAGAGTGTTAAAGGTGTGATAATGCTGTGAGAAAAGAAGGAAGCAGAGTGTGCGGGGGTAGCTGCAGATTGTCCTGATGCAGTGCATTATGCAGTAAGCAGTGTGACCACATAGCAGGTGTGGGCCTGGTGTGAGAAAAGAGCAGCCACCACAGCCAGTGTGAATAGAGAAGGGCTTGAGATGAGAGGCAACAAGGACAGGCCTCAGGGCTTTGCAGGCTACAGGAGGAATTGGAATGAAGTGGAGTAACTGCAGAGAAGAGACATCTTCTGACTTACAGCTAAAATTTAAGAGGATCTCTGCTTAATTATAGAGTACAAAACAGGAGGGCAGAGAGCCTGGAGCTTATAACCAAGGGAGATTCCAAAGGTTCTTCTAAAGATTCTGAGTTCAATTCCCGGCAACCACATGGTGGCTCAAAACCATCTATAGTGAGATCTGGTGCCCTCTTTTGGTGTGCAGGCACACATGCAGGCAGAGTGCTGTACAAATGATTAAAAAAAAAATAAATCTTAAAAAAAAAAAACAAAAATGAAACAAAAACATTCAAGACTATGATAACAAATAACACAGAGAAGGACCCTACCCTTGGAAAATAAAAATAAGAATTCACACAATAATAATAATCATAGTTAGTGCTGGGGTCCATGACACATGGACTGAGTTGATGAAGCAAGCATTGGTGCCACCCCCTCACTACAAAGAGAACCAAAAACCAGATGTGGTGGTGCCCACCTTTAATTCCAGCACTGTGGAGGAAGAGGGAGGTGGAGTTAAAGGCCTTGCTGCATAGTGAGGTCCAGGACAGCAGGATACACAGAGACCTTGACTCAAAAAACAAAACAAACAACCAAACAAAAATGACAGAAAAGAGAGGCTGGGACCAGATCACACATGTCCTTGGAAATAGCAAAATTTTATCCTGTCTGCTCTACTCTTTCCTGCTCACATGACTTAGCTTCACCTGGGAGAGAAGACACCCAAAATGGCCAATTTTGTTAATTTCTCATTCTCATACAAGTAGCCCCAAAGTACAACCCACTCAAAAATTAGGAAATCTACCTCTTTCCCTCATGCTTCCTTTCCTTTTGAAAGGTAAACTATACCTAGAAAAGAACAACCCTGAAAACAGTTTGCCAAAGTCTACAGAGAGCAAGCAAAGTGTGAACACTGGATGACAAGATTTCAGTAAGAGCACCATGAAACAGGACAGCTTGGCAGTGCGCCTGCTCCCTTCAACCTTGGCCAGCTTTACAAAAAGCCTCAGGTGTCAAAGGCCAACTGTGCACTCTTCTTGAGAAGTGGGATGTATGGCAGCCATAGCTGCTAGCCAGAGGGTGTACCTTCTACAGATAGTCCTAAGGCCTCACATATTCTGAATCACACCTTTGGCCTAGTCCCATTCTCTCCCCCCTCTGTCCTTTACAAGTCTTTGTCAGAGATAACTGTACTGATGTCCAAGAATACTCACCTGAATATACGAGTTCTGTCTGCCAGTAATTGAAAGCAGCAATCCAGGCCTCAAAGTGATGGGCTGGCCATGAAGCCACAAGCTGTAGTTCAGCTGCTCCCTCATTTACCATCAGGAGGTGCAACTGCCCCTTAGAATCACTGCTAATGATCTTCAAGGGCTGGTTTCTGGCCCTAGAAACAAGGAGCCATTGTAGAGGCTGTTACACTCTATTTACCACACTTACTTTTCTGGTTTTTATTTGTTTGTTTTAAGATTTATTATTTATACAGTGTTCTGCCTGCATGTGTGCCTGCACTGCAGAAGAGGGCACCAGATCTCACTATATAGATGGTTGTGAGCTACCATATGGTTGCTGGGAACTGAACTCAGGACCTTTGGAAGAACAGCCTGTGTCCTCCTAACCTCTGAGCCATCTCTCCAAACTGTTTGTTTTTAAGATAGGCTCCATGTAGCGCAGGTGGGCCTTAAACTTGAAATACACCTGCCTCACCTCCTGCATGCTGGCACTACAAGAAGGAACCACAACAACCATCTTCTACTTCCCACATATGCCCCAGGAGATATTTCCATATAACCAAGCTTCAGAGACAGCCTCTTTGGTATCTGGCAAAGGATCAAACTATCACATACTTTGTCACTGAGAAAGTGTGGTTGGCTTCTCTTCATGATGGCATCATCACTACTTATATAAGTATATACCTATGATTTTCAATTTTTAACATTTAACAGTGACATACAGGTTTGGGGAACCAAGCAAGCAAAAGGTAGCCTTAATCCTTTCTGGAACAGAAAGAGGAACCATTCCTCAGGAGACTCAGATCACCAAACCTGGCCCTTACCTTACAGACTTTCCAGTGGACCAATCCAGTGACAAGGACAGGCACCTCTCCTCCAGGGTGAGGCTAGATATTGGCTGCAGGGTATAACTGTTTTTCTACTGGAAAGAAAATGAACACCACTGTGTAGGCAAGCCTCCAAATCCTAAAGTGCTCCCTACTTGAGCAAAACTACTTATGTTTGTTTTTGGGTCTCCTAAGTTGCTCAGATTCATCTTAAACTTTCCAGTTCAAACAGTCCTTTTACTTTAGCTCCCCAAGTACTTGGGAGTAGAGGCAGGCTTGGCCTTGTGTGAGTTTTTATTATTTTTATTTAAGTTTTAATAGTGCTAGATAGTGCTGGAGGTCTCATGCATGCAAAGCAAGCAGTCTGCCACTAGGCTCTACCCTCAGTCTCTAATGAGCATTTCATCTAACAGTGAGCCCCTGATACTTCTCAAGCAGAGGGCAGCACCTGAGGACATGGGCTCTCATACCTTAAGAAAGACTTTGACATATACACAACCTCTGAGCAAAAGGCTTCTAAGCATTGCCTTTGTGTAATCTAGACACATTAGCCATATTTGTGGGCTCCACAAACTGCTGCTGGCACATGCTCTACATCACCCTTTCTTTCAGAACCCTGGCACACTTTACTACTTTAGAGATAAGGGAAATAGAAACGTTCTACTACTTCCATTTCAGAAGCCAAAATAGCTATTAAAATGTCACTTCTCTCATTTAGGATCTATGACTTTTACTGTCTAAACCACCTGATTAGTGTTTGACTCATTCGATAGGACACTGTACCAAAGTCCATTCTTGGGATTTGTGCTCCTGCCTTGAAATCGGGTCTTTGGGCCCAGTCCTCCTTCCCTCATTTCTAGGACAAGGCTGTACTGTGCAGATCTAAAGCAAGACTTTCTACCAAGGTGCTCAGTTGTCACCAGTCAGCACCATCTAGGTTTTTACCCTGACCACACTAAAGCAGCAGCCATTGGTATGTGTCCCTGCCTCCCAATTAAGGAAGTCTGTAGTTTGTTAATGTACCCCTCTTAACCCCACAGATATGCTCTGGTCATTTCCATAATAATCAGATAAGGTCATTTTGCAAAAGCATGGCACAGGATCATTGCAAAACACTTGGGGGGGGGCAGTCACTTAGGAATTCAGCTCTTCAGTACTTGTAAAAGAATATAATTTCTGGGCTAGAAAGATGGCTCAGTGGTTAAAGCTCTTCCTACTTTTTCATAGAACAAGAGTTCAGTTCCTAGCATCCTGATACATTCTTCTGGCCTTTGTGGGCATGGCACTCACATACACAGCCCCCTCACACACCCAGCCCTATATACACAATTAAAAATAAAAACAAAATCTTTTCTAAAAGACCATTTCCAAATGAGAAATTTACCGGTATTCTTCGACCCAGTATATATCCAAGACAGGCTTGTAATGCATTCCCTAAAGAACCCAGACCTGCCAACATGACACCCTTCCATTAGGATACTCCACGTGGTCTCATCTTACCAGCACCCAGCACAACTTCACAGGCTTCATGATTTCTTTTTCTTCCTTTCTTTTATTTTATTTTATTTTTTTTTTGAGACAGGGTTTCACTGTGTAGCCCTAGATATCCTAGAACTTGCTCTGTAAACTAGGCTGGCCTCCAACTCAAAGAGATTGCCTTCCTGTGCTGCAAAAGTGTTGGGATTGAAGGCATGTGCTACCACTGTCCAGGTGACTCCATGATTTCTTGAAACATCTATGACAAAGCTACCATGGAAGAGACCATTCTAGAAAAAAAGTCTGGGGCTAGACAGATGGCTTAGCAGTTAAGAGCATTAACTGCTCTTCCAGAGGGCCCTGGTTCAATTCCCAGCACCCACATGGCAGCTCATAATTGTAACTCCAAGATCTGACACTCTCACACAGACAACATGCAGGCTAAACACAAATGCACAAATGCAATTTAATAAATTAATTAAAAAAAAGAAAAATGTATCAGGATAGACTTCAACACTCTCAACTAAGGTCCACTTCCCATCACTGACCTCACATTCCACCAATTGGAGCAGCTCTAAAGATCCACTGGCATTTGCCAAGCATAAAAGCACGTGGTCAGATACTGGGATATGGCACCTGATAGGAAAACACAGAAAAAAGTATGCACTCACAGCTTGGAAAGTACTTCATCAATCCCAAGGAATATTTCATTCTCAAAGCCAGGTTAGAGCAATTGTTCTGTCTCCAAGCAAAGGCTTTCTCCAGATTATAAAACCAGAACTCACATTGCTTCCCAGACTAATCCTGACTCTGGGGCTGGGAAACCGACCACGGAAATGTCAAGTCGTTCTCTGTTTCATTGAAGGCCCCTACGGGCATCAGGCTTTCAGACTAGGAAGGGTTACCCAAATCCTACCATTTCATGTCCAGGATGGCGGAAGAGTCCCTTCTTTGAACCTCAACCAGAGGTTTAGCCGTGCTGTCCTCGTTGAAACTGTACAGGTAGAGGCGACCTAAACGAACTTGAGGCTCACTGACATCCAGAGCAGTCTACAGAATATACATATTCTTTAGTTACCTTAACAGAAAGTGAGATCACAAAGAATGGGAAACCTAACTGGAACAAAAAGGAGGGCCAAGACAAAGAAGAGCTTCTAACTAAAGCAGAACCCTCAATTTCTGATAAAAGAATTTCTTTTCCTTTTAAGTGTTCAATAAACAAGGGAGCTCTTCGGCACCCGGCGCGGCAAGGACAGTCCTGACCTGCCTGTCACATGGCGCCAATTCTACTTAGGCGGTTGATTTTGGATGCTCAGTGAGACCTTCCAGAAATAGGAACGGTGCTGAAAGGTCCCACTTTACCCGTCTCATTAGTTTTCAGAGTTCTAGGCTTTTTAGGTCAGCAGTCCCTCTCCTGTGCCGGCCTCATCCTCCCAGCCATGCACCTGGTCCTCGGGCGCTCGCAGCTGGTAGGTTCCGCAGACCATTAGATGCTGACAACCCTCTACTGGGCACCATTCCACCGAGTCCGCAGTAAGCTCAGTGTCCACTGCCTGCAGCGCACGCAGGGTTCCCAGGCGTCTGCCCGCCATTGAGCCACAACCAAAAGATGTAAGCACAACACAGCCTCTCTACTTCCCTCAGTTACGGCCGACCCTCAGAAGAGATTTCCGGTCCGGAGAAACCACGGAGATGCTGCGCCCCCTACCGACCGGAGGACTGTAAGAAACCAATGCAGAGTCGGACCAAGAAGCTAGCGCTGAGGGAAACCTGATCTCAAGAAAATTCCTATATTGTAACAATACAGGAGATCAGGTTTTTAGGTTTTGTGGATCCAACTATGTCTCAAAAATATGTGCATGCTGAATTTTCTCAACAAAATGCTGCTCTAGATGAACTCTGATCCGATAGTCTTCATGTAAAGGAAAATTTGGAAACATGCAGAGGACAACGTGTGCCCTTTGGAGTCTGAAACAATGCATAAATGAGCCCAGGATGCGACCAGCAGCACCTTTTGTAATGTCTGTGATAGCAAACACCTAGATTAAACCATGAAACAGACCCAGCAGACAATAATCTCATTTTAGTCCATCCAGTTTTTGGCACTTAGTTACAACAGATCCAGGAAGTAAATTCACAGGACTCCTAGGTATCCATCCTGTAAACTGAAGCAGGAATATGGCTATATACGTAGCTTGAGACAGGTTAACAGCTAAAGCAGAGGTGGCACCTAGGGAGTTCTGAACAACTTCAATCCTTCCAACACTAGATACTTCCAAAGCCACATAGCCCAACATACTACACAAGGGAGAGAGTCTCATAATTGAACCACTAGAACATTCATAGAACAGCCCAGATAAAGAGCTACATAGAAAACGCGGAGATAATTAGATCAGGGATAATAACAGATATGAAGTAAAAACACGAAGTGGCCTGATAAGGAAGAGTTGAATGAAAGAACCCAATGTATACCAACACCTTCACTAGCAGTGCCTCCAGGTTAGCTGTCCAACCAAGTGCTTCTCTCTAGGTAGAATTTTCTGCTGCAAAGCTGACAAAGTAAAGCTGGCCCTGCTGGACAGGGCACAAAGGCAGGACACAGTGCCAACCTGGCCATTCCTAAAGATACAAGCAAGTATCACAGCCTGTAGTCTAGATGGCCCATCCCAAGAAATGTGACCCACCTGCCCGGGATCCCTTTACAACAATCCCTCAAGTATTGTATCCAAGTGGAGACATTAAAGGCTTGAGTCAGGTACTGTCTATAGTATTTTACAACATATTGACATAACTCCCTCTCCCAATGATTCCACATTGATTAATGTTCAACCTATGATCCAAGCAGGGTTCCGAACTATGTCAGCTAAAAACAACCATGACCTCCAGAATAAAAAAAAGGGATGTTTCTTGGTATAGGTCTGACATATGGACATTTCCCAAGTTAAAACATTGATGGGATGGTGCCATTATGAGTAGATGCTCTATTCATAAACCTAAGGCCATTAAAGCATTATGCTTGGCCAGAGAAAACACTGAGTAGTGAATCAAGGATGTGATAGATATGCTTCAACAGGGAAGAATGTTTAACAGGGACCTGTAGACCACCCAGAAGGCCAGAAGGCCAGGGAGCTGCCTCAGTCAGCAGTTGGACAGAAAGCTTGAAGCAGGAGGGACCATATCCTGAGAGAGGTAGCATTCCAGTCATAGGTAGGTTCACTCCTGGAGAGCACACAAGATGCCGAACAGCCCTCAAACATCTGTAGCTCCCTAAAAGATTTTGAGGACCACAGCTCAACAGTGAATGAACCCCTGGCTCTCCTTTGGCTGTGTAGATCCCACCCCATCTACTTCAACCCACAATTGGGACTGCGGCAGTAGCTTACTACCTCCCAGGGTCCCTGTGCTTAAAGCTGGTAATTTACCAATGTAGGGTTATATAGTACTTTGCTGACTAGTTTTGTTAACTTGACATAAACAAGAATCATTTTGGAAGAGGGCAATTATGAAAAGCCCCCACCAGATAAGCCTATGGGCAAGTCTGTCCTATTTTTCTTGAGTATTGGGATGGCCCAGCTCACTCTGGGCAGTGGCACCCCTGGGAATCCTGGGCTGTAAGAATGTAGGTTGAGCAAACCAGTAAGCAGCAGTCCTCCATGGCCTCTCCATCACCTTTGGTCCTGATTCCCTTCAGTAATGGACTATGATGTGGAACTACAAGCTGAAATAATCCCTTTTCCAGGTTGCTTTTTTGGTTGTTTTATCACAGCAACAGAAACTAAGATAAGTACCCTTCAGTAACTAAAGCAGTAGACAGTCTACCGGAACATTCTATAACACCTGCCACCAGAGAAAAGTCAAAGCCTTCCTTGCACTCTAGCTAACTTTCTCTGCCCCACCAGAGAACAAGTAATTGCAGGTCCTCCCAGTCCATCCATTATCAGTTCTTCTCAAAAATAAAGCTGAACCAGGCGTGCCAATACACGCCTTTAATCCCAGCACTCCGGAGGCAGAGGTAGGTAGATCTCAAGTTCAAGGCCAGGTTGGTCTACATAAGGAGTTCCAAGACTGCTAGGACTACAGAGACCCACTCTTAAAGAAAAAAAAAAAAAAAAAAAAAGGAAAGGAAAGAAGAAAGAGAGAGAAAGAAAGAAAAAGAGAAAGAAAGAAAAAGAAAGATGGACAGCAGGGGTTTGAGGAGCAGAGACTGGCCACAACAAGGATGATTCTACCCCTTTACTCTGCCTATTTAGACATGACTCTGTGCAAGCCTCTTGGTGGGACCCTCCCCCCCCCACTGCCCAGAAGAGAAGCTCAACTGCATGACAGTCTCTAGCTGAGTGGTGACTGTTTACCATTTGAGAAATACAACAAATGATTCTATTTGAAGTTGCTAACCCTTCCCCCTTGCCTCCCCCCCAAAAAAACTGTACATGAGTTTACAAACATATTAACATATAAATAATGAGAAAGGTCCTAGGGAGCCTCCCCGTTGTCTCTGCTGGAGGTGAACACTGGAGGGGCACTGTCCCCACAGGCTGCTTGTTGCTGTGCGGTCTTATGGCAGCTGCTCTGGATCCATTGCTGGCTTCTTTGGCACCTCCAGGTTCAACTGCTAGTCTGTCTTCCACTGTGCTCATGATGAGCGGGAACTTTGAACCTGCAGCAGTGGCAGCTCTTTAGCCCGTCATCGCTCTGGTTCAAGTTCATGTTGGAAGGGACGCTTCCTCTCCCGACAGTGCTTCTTGTGGGCAGGCCAGTCCTTCTGCTGGCACTGAGAGCCACAGTATCGAGCCACCTGGCATCGCCCACAGATGTTAAACTCTCGAAGCTGAAACACAAAACACTGGCTTCAATATCACACTAACGACACATATGAAAAGTATATCTTAGTATCTGGAAGACCATAATAAAACCTTATGTGGAAATGAAGTTCAGCATATGGTCCACATGCAAGGCCCTGGACTCAAACGCCAGTACTTGTTAGCTCTAAAAAAAAAAAAAATCCAGGCATGGTGGCTCATTTCTGTAATACCTAAGCAAAGATGTCTGATGCACAATTGTGGTGATATATGAGCCAGTCTGATCTGTAAATATAGTGAATTCCAGGCCAGGCTAGCTTATAGAATAAGATTTTGCCTTAAAAGTTACACACACTCAGCAAGCAAGCAAACAGGCACAAATATAAAAAGAGAAACTATATAGGCACTGTGGCTGAAGGGCCGAGGCCCTGTACAAGTCATCCTAGTGGGAATCCAATGCTACCCAGGGGTCTACAGGGACAAGCTGCCATGTAACATCCAGAATGCTGGGAAGAGGTGGCCAGGAACCAAGGATTCAGTGTAGCATACTATACCTGCTTCTCAATCACTGTACAAGGAGGGTAATGACACTCATAGTAAGTACAGGAATTCTCTTCCTCTTCAACCACATCCCCATTGGCATTATAGTACCGGGTCACATTCAGGACAGGAAATTGTTCTTCTATAGGGTCCGTGGGAAGCTGCTGGATTGCAAGCCAATATAAACTTTGCTCCCTGGAAGAAAGCAGAGGCCTCAGTGCACTGTGGCTGGATCAGGTCAGCACAAGAAAAGAGGATATGTGCCCCAAGACAGGTAGGCTCTGCCCAGTTCTGGCAACTTTGTGAGCTTCCCTGCCCATCACTACTGCATGTGCTTTATCACTCCACATTAGACATTTTAAATTCCAGGGGCAGAGAGTTAAAGTAGGATTGGGATTCGTGATGTTAAACTCACAAAGAATCAATAAAAAAATTTAAAAAAAAAATTTTTTTTTAATCCTACCACTGGGGAGGCAGACAGGAGAAACTTTCTGAGTTCAAGGCCACCCTGGTTGACACAGTTCTAGAACAGCCAGAGCCAAGTGAGAACTTGTCTCACTAAAATACTCTGTTCAGGACCCCTGACCAATTTTTTTTGAACCCTATCTCTCAGTAAGGCATACAGCACCACGACATAGTTTGGCAAGTTTAGCTACTCAATGCTGCCGGTAAGACCTTCATCCTACCTTTACCCTATGAAGCACCAACTCCTACTGTTAGCTTGCTACTTCTCCTTTTATGTTATAGCTATTCTGCCTTTCTGAAAATCCTTCTGAACAAGAGAGCCAGCCAGAATTAACTGAGTATTTTTCTTTCTTTCTTTCTTTTTTTTTTTTGAGACAGGGTTTCTCTGTGTAGTCCTAACTGTCCTGGATCTTTGTGCTCTCTGCTTACATTGTTTTTTCTTTTTTTGTGGCTGAGGATGCAAGCCATCAGCTTCCTGCTCTGGCTGCCATGCTTGATGCTTGTTCCATGCTTCCTGGTCATAATAGATTACTATCCATCTGAAACTATATCCTCAATAAACTCTTCCTTGAATTGCTTTTCATTATGGACTCATCACAACCACAGAAAATATAGAAATTAGTAAGACAGTAGGATATTGCGGTGACTTGGCCAGGTGTTTTGGGGAATTTTGTGGAAGTGTTTGAAACTCTAAGCTATAAAAGCCATTGAGCCAGGTGGGGTGGCTCATGCCTTTAATCCCAGGCACAGAGGTGGATCTCTGAGTTCAAGGCCAACCTGGTCTACACAGCAATTTCCAGGACAGCCAAGACTACACAGACTCTTTATGAGATAGAGTTTCTACCTATCTTTGAGTGCTACAAGCTTAATATGCTGTTTTAGAGAAGTTTGGCTTGAAAATTTGAGTTCCTCAAAGACTCTATTAAGACTGGAGAGATGGTTACGAGCACTAGCTTCTCTTTCAGAGGTCCTGAGTTCAATTCCCAGCAACCACATGTGGCTCACAATCATCTATAATGAGATCTGGTGCCCCTCTGGCATGCAGGTAATACAATACATCGTATACATAATAAATAAATCTTTTAACAACAACAAAAGAGATGTTCACATAATACATCTGAATTAAGGATCTGTGGTTCCTGGACAGCTGGGACAGAATCAGCTGTGATTAGCATCACTGAAGTGAAATCTTGTGTGAAATATTTCTCTCAGCACAGTTGTGGTCCAGAAGGGGCCAAGGCGCATCTCAAGCTGATAGCCAAACTCGGTAATGTGTAAAAGTCTCTCACACAGTAACTTGTGTTGACAGGATGGAAGCTTCAGAATTGAAGGGCTCACAGAGAGCAGCTGAGACAGGAGGCCATTGGGTAAGGTGCAGCCTCAGTTGGAAATGTCAGCAAATTGGAAATGCCAGGATTGTGGGATAAGCACCAAGGACAGCTGTATGTGTGGCCCAGACCTAGCATGAGAGACAAGATAAGCTGTGGTATGCTTAGGGAAATGGGGCAGCTGCTCCAAACCTTGTGTAGCCCATAAATTCTAAGTTAGTCTCAGATGAGTTATTTATACTGATTGTCTTTGGTTTTATATTGTGATACCAACATCAGATTCTAGAGACAACAAATAAAGAGTATGATGTTTGTGAAGTTAACAATGATCAATTGTGGTGGTTTAGTTTTTGTCAACTTGACACAATTATCACTTGGAAAGATGGAACTTCAACTGAGGAGTTACCTCTATCAGACTGGCCTGTGGACACTTCTGTGGGGGCACTTTCTTGATTGATGATTGATATAGGAGGGAAGAAATCACTGTGGGCAATATCATGCTTGGGCAAGTTGACCTAGGCTTTGTAAGAAAGCAAGCTGAGCAAGCCCTGGAGAGAAAGCCAATAAACAGTGCTCCCAAGTGGTCTCTGCTTTAATTCCTGCTTCCATTTCTGCCCTTAATTCCCTCAATGATGGATTATGTCACTGCTTTTGGTCATAGTATTTTATATTAACAGAAACCTAACTATGACTGCTGGTTGCCCATAGGTGAAATCCATTATTAGACTGTGCGGGCTTTGGAGAGGCATGGCTGGCTTCTGCATAAGAGCTGCTAACTCAGCCTTACAAGTTACTTGCTCTCATTCACAAGCAAATCAGGACACTGGACATCCTTCTCTGACCACATGTGCCCACAACATCAAGTACTCCCTTCCCCTCAACACACATTCATTCTTTCCTACTACACAGACAGACAAGACATGCTTCATGGATCCTGGTCTAATCTGGACCTGCCTCTTCCAGCAAGAACTACTTGCTTACCTGAAGGGCACAGCTTCAACCTATCTCCCAAAACTGGCTGAGGAAAAGAGCCAACAGGCCATCTGACCTCAGCCTTCTGCCTCCAGAACTGTAGCTGCCTTTTTCCAAATAGAGGTTTTTAACTGTATGTAGCTGTTATATCTCATAATCATAAATTGTATTCAGAAGATTAAAGATAGCATTCTGCACAGGATCCTGTGTGGAAGCCCTACTAAATAGGATATCTAACTTACCAGAGGTCAAGGTCAGTCTCAGTTTCTCAGCTACATAGGAAGCTGAAGCAAGCCTAAGACACATGAACCTCAACTTCAAAAAAAAAAAAAAAAAAGGTAGGGAAGGAAGTCGTTAAGACAGAACTGAAGACTCAAAAAAACTCATCAGAGTAGGAAACAAACCAAGCAGATTTGAAGTTTGATACCTTCTTGGGGCTGCCTTCATACTGCAAGAATAAAATAGCAGTCTGGCTAACTGTCTTCTAAGGACCTGGAGATCACACTATCAAATATAGAAGGCTAGATACTCCCACAGCTCCTATCTACCGTACACAAGGCTCTGGCATCACCTGAAGACATTCGCTACAAAGATCCACCCACTCTCTGTAACACCAACCTCCTCAATACAGTGGTGATGAGTGGCATCTGTTGGGGAGGTCAGTGCCAAAAAGACTTAAGAATATGTACAGAAACTTTCAGGAGCCCTTAGGGAAGGCCTAAGAGCAGGTCAATGGTACCTGTGTGGCTTGGGACTATAATTTCCCAACCATTTCCTGCTGGTCCCTCAGCTCTTTTCCAGGGCTTCATAAAGTTCCCTATTGTGAGTTCCAGGGTCAGCAGGAAGACTACCTCTAGAATACAAAGCCTGTGCAATGCTGTTTTGAAGACCACAGGGAACTGGGAAGCCAAGAGGCCAAGTCCCTAAGCCACTGGCCTACTACTTCCTTTAAACCACTGCTCAGGAAGCGCTGTTCAGCAACAGAATGTGACTGCGATCCACCCTGTCTCAAAGAACCATCTGTGTGGTCCTGTGGTATGGTCTCATCCCATCACATCTGCTAAAATGTTCCTACAGCCAACTACCACAAAATCAATCTCCAAAATTATCATAAATATTTTTCTAGGTAAGCATGAGGGTGTATACACACCTTTACTCCTAGCACAGGGGAGGCAGAAGAAGGATCTCTGTGAGCTCAAGGCCAGCCTGGTCTACACAGTGAGTCCCAAGATAGTCGGGGAGACCCTGTTTCCAAAACAAAATGTAAATAAATAAATCAATCTTCCCTGTTCCAAGAAGCAAAAAAAAAAAAAAAAAAAAAAACAAAAACCTACACACTGGCAGCGTCGGGTAGGATATCAAGGTCCCAAAGCACACATAGGAACACAAAAATATGGGATGGCCCTTTAAGTATCAGGTGTTGGCTAGGGAAGACCCACCTTTGTTTGCTGGAGGTCTCTTCAGCTTTGGGTCGCCAGGCCCATGGTACCAGCTGCAGGTTGTCCAGGCGATTGTCCACAGTCACAGCATTGAGATGTACCACCTGAAACCCGGGAGCCACACCTCCCCTATGTCGTTCCCTAGGGGAATACAATTCTTTTCTTGAGGAAAAGACCCTCAAGCACTTCTACTCAAGCATCAATGTCCAGAAATACCCATCATGTGGTCTGAACTGAGCCCTTATCCTGCTGAAGTAGCATACCAACTGGACATCAAGAACATCATCAGTCTATGGCCCACAAAGACAGGAGACTAGGCTAATGATTCTGTCCTGGATTTAAGGTCTGGGCTCAGAGGACAATGTATACAATACCCAACCAATAAAATTATCTAGAGCTAAGTTCCCCATTTAGACGGCCTCAACATTTCAAGCCCCACCTTATACACCCAGATCAACGGCCCATTTTCTAAGGATGTAACCTATGACTCACCAGAAGGGTCAAAAAGCAGAATCCCTTACTCCGCAAGTCTTGCCTCACCAGAATCCCACTAGGTATTTGAAGTGATATGTATGAACATTAGTCACTCTTTTGGGTTGGTGGCAAAGGTCACAAAATAGACTCCCAGATGCAGGGAAGATAAGGTTGAATCTGACTCTACTGGGTAGAATGCCTTTAGGCATATTGTGCATATAACAGCTCACATGGGGCTTAAGTGGGGACACATCAGCTGGAAAATACCCACCATAGCAGCTCATGCAGAAGCCTGCCCGAGCCTCTTCCTCGGTTTTTGTCAAAGGCATATGCAAATATCTTAGCACCATTTCCATCAGCATCTACTTCCATTCGAGCCTAAGAAGGAGCAGAGCAGAGTACGTCTTTTGGAAAGCCTTCAACTCTCAGCAACATTTCAAATATAGCTTAGAAAAATACCAGGGGTACAGGTGACATCCTGCTCCTAGGACCCCCAAAGTACAGGGGCTTCCTGATCTACTCAGGCAAGACACTCTCATGAACAACTTGTAAAATACTGTGGACACCATGAAGTAAAACTTCCTGTCCTTAAAAATGTTCAGAACACCTATAATCCCAGCACTCACAGATCTGTGAGTTCAAGGCCAGCCTGGTCTACAATGTGAGTCCAAGACAACCAAGGCTACACAGAGAAATCCTGTCTAGAAAAAGAAAAAAAAAGTTCAGAACAATCCAGGTGGTGGTGGCACATGCCTTTAGTCCCAGCACTTGGGAGGCAGAGGCAGACGGATCTTTATGAGTTCGAGGTCAGTCTGGTTTACAGAGTGAGTTGCAGGACAGCCAGAGCTGTTACACAAAGAAACCCTGTCTCTAAAAACAATAACAACAAAAAGAAAGACAGACAGACAGGAAGGAAGAAGGGAGGGAGAAAAGAAAAGAAAAGAAAAAAAAAAGAAAAGAAAAAACACAGATTAGGGATGGGGCCAGAGAGATGGCCCAGCAGTTAAGAGCACTGGCTGCTTTTTCACAGGACCCTGGGCTTGATTCCCAGCAACCACATGGTGGCTCACAACCATCCATGACCCTCGCACAGATATTCGGGTAAACATTAATATGCATACAATCAAAGTTAAAGCCAAGAAAAAAATACTTGGGTAAAAAAGCCTATAATGGCCTGGCGTAAATGGGCCCTCACCTCCCAAAAAAGACCCCAATCAGAGAGCTGGTAATTCTTTACCAAGAACACTAAGGGCAGGATGGCCTCCCGCTTAAGATGCAGAGGCTGGGGAAAAGCTACACCCAAAGATCTGTTCATTTGCTTTAATAGATATCTAATCACAAACACAACAAAGTAGAAAGTTTTCAAAAAGATTAGGAAGCAGGGTTAAAGAGGCAGCACAGGTTGTCACAACCTGTTTTGGAACTGCGGGCTCCTGAACACCAAACAACAGTAGTTCTTACCTCAAAGGAGTAGCTCTCCACCAGTGGTATGTCTTGCTCATCTATCAGTGTGTATTTGGTCTGAAAATAAACCATGTTTCAAAAGTTACTTCAAAAGTTGAGATCAACCTACAAAATAGTAACATTGTAACATGCAGCAACAAGAATCTGCAATACTTCAAACCAGAAAGTAGCCACATCTTATGCGGGATCTTGCTCACATAAGTCGG
This sequence comes from Psammomys obesus, assembly GCF_907164565.1. Lineage (NCBI taxonomy): Eukaryota > Metazoa > Chordata > Mammalia > Rodentia > Muridae > Psammomys > Psammomys obesus. Next base: position 56,867,974 of record NW_026585895.1, on the reverse strand, counting down.
ATCCAGTCTGCTAAAAGCAAAACATGACTTCATAACCAGAGTGGGCTAATTAGATTTCGGGTTCCATCCACACCGGATAGACCCTGCCTGACAAAGTGGTACTGAGCTTTTAATGCACCCAGAAACTCACTCAAAACACAAGTCTAGTGGAGTAAAGGAAGGGAATGGGACTAAGATTCTGTCCCAGAACACCCAGGTTCTATCATTCAGTAAGCTGGGTAGTTATTGCACGTACTCACTGGATATCCCTTCTTCATCTGGTCTCAAATATTCCTAATGAAAGTTTTAATGGCCCAGGCTCCTGCAAATAATTCCCTAGTTAGAAAAGTTCTAGCAGTCCTTCCCTGAGTTCTTGCAGAAATAATGGAAAAGTCCTCAAGACAGGTTGGTTTTACTTTCCTGGAAGCACTTTCTAGAATCTGTTACCTGCCTCTACTTTTCTGTCTGTTCCTCTCACCCACTAGCAACTGCAGCCAGTGCTGGAAAGAACAGACTTAAGGTCCAGTCCCTGAACAGCACCAAGACTCAGAGACCAGCTTCAACATGTGGTGGGTGGTGGCGAGCACTTGAGAGCCTCTAAGCCTATCAAGGGCCCTGGCTCCTCGTCTGTGCTCTAGGGACGCCTGCGACTCGAGTGACCGAACGTGGCCAACCTTTGGGCAACGTTAAAACACGTCGCCGAAGGCTACTGCGGACCGACCGCTCCGCTCGCCTCAGAGCTTCGGGCCGAGAGCGTCACCGCCGAAGGCCGCCGTGTTTAAACCGTGCGGCCACAGGTGCAGCTCGGGCCGCCAGAGCCGACGCAGGTGCCCGGAGAGGCCCGGGCTGAAGGCCGGGAACTGTTCGGCGCCAGCTAGTCCCACACGAGTCCTGAGGCCGAGGGGCGCGCCCCCGGCCGCGAGGAAGGCGGCGCCCGGACCGAGCAGGGCCCGCGCAGCTGCTCGGGCGGGTGCCCCAGCCCACGCAGGCCTCGCCGCCGCTCCACACCGCTCACCTTCCCGGCCACCCGGCCGAGCCGCACGATGCCCAATTTAAAGTCGGTCATGGCCGGGCCTGCGCTCTCGGCAGGCAGAGCCGCTCCCTCGGGAGGCTCCCGACCGGGCCGGGCCAAAGAGAGGCCGCGGCACTCCGGGTCAGGCCGGGGCCGGGGTCAGGCCGGGCGGGCCGCGGGCGGACGAGGCTGGGCCGGGCTCGGGCCACCGCCGCCGCCTCGCGCCCGCCAGACCTGCCACGCGCCGCCGCTACCGCCGCGCGAACCCCAGCGAGCAGAGCAGAGGGCGGAGCGCGACCGGGACACACCCCCCACCGGCGGCGGCCGACCAATCGTGGGACGCGCCCTTCGCCGGTCGTGGCGCGCCGCGCCAAGTGACCAATGGCAAATAGAAAAGGAGCGCAGGCGCAGTGAAAGAGAACCAAGTGCGGGGGAGGGGCGGACCGGGGGCGGCGCCTGCGCGGCGGCCGGCGCGGCGGCCGGCGCAACGTCAATTTCGCGGGAAGCTTTGTGAGCTCTGCGGCGAAGCCTGAGGCGGCGGAGTAGGCACGCTTCGTCGCGGCTGTTTCGTGATACTCGCCGCTTGCTTTCTCGTCTCAGCGGTGTGCGGTGTGGAACGTCTGACCTTACCTGCTCCCTACGGGCTGACAGGATGATGTGTGAGAGTGGTCCAAGCCTCCACAATCAACCTTCCAGGCGGCAGCCAGTACCTTCTTCGTGCTTCCCAGATCCCATGCCCCTTAGGTCTCCTTAGAAGGATAAAACCTAGCTAGCGTAAGAAGCCGGAGGCTATGGTGGGAAAGGAGTCTCCGGAGAAGGGAGACCTCGTAGTCTGCAATTAGCTGCTAAGGGCTATAGTTCACGCCCGGGGCTAGACCCCACCTGCTTCAAGGTGACCCCCAGGCACCTGAGGACCTGCAGCAGTTTCTAGCTCTCATTGTTCTGTTTTGGAATTACCAAGAGCAAAGGATTGTCATGAGTGAAGCTAGAACTTCTCTCAACCCTTGTTACTTCACAGTACTTCCAGATGCTGTGCTGTTCAACGCACCTGCCTGTCAGCCTCTTCAGACTGATAGTTAAGAAAAAGCTTTTCAGGAAGAGGTGCGATGCTTAGGATGGAGCAGAGTGTGTTCCCTGGTTAAAAACAAAACAAAGAAAAAAAAAAGTTTGCCTTAATGCAAGTTCCTCCAAGACAGTAATTCAGCACATCCGCATTACTTGAAAAGAGACCCCAGGATACACCCGTTAGATCAAAGAGCCTGTCCCTGTACAGGAGATCAGCCATGCCTTATACCTTATCCAGTCCCTTCCTTAAGCTGATGAGTATGAGGTAGCCCCAAAGTGGAGTACAACAGTAAGATTAGCTCCTAAATTGTGGCTTTACAACCTGTTCACTTCCTTCACTAATCTAAACTCAAGAATACCTACCTCTGAGCTCAGACACTCTTTCCCTTTAAAGGAAGACATAATAGATGTAAATATTATAGTTTTCTTTATTCTTCAGTTACTACTTGATCTCCACCATATTCCAGCTTCCCTCACTACAAATGACTTTCATTACCTTTGTTAGGTTATTTAGATGTATGAGTGTTTTGCCTGCATGTATGTGTGTGTATCATGTGTGGAGTCCTCTTGGAGACCTGAGGAAGGTGTTTAAATCTTCAGGAACTAGAGCTAATGTTTGTGAGCCTGCATGATGGTGCTAGGAACTGAATCTAGGAGTCAATGCTCTTAACCACTGAGTCAACTTTCCAGCTCTGCGGCTGGCATTATTAAAGGACCTGATCACCTGAACACATTTCAGTAAGTCATTCTACCCAACCTAGATAATAATTACTGAAAACGCCAGGCATGGTAGTGCATGCTTCTAACCCTAGCACTGGGGAGGCAGAGTCTGGTAGTGGATCTCTAAGTTTGAGGTCAGCGTAGTTTACATAGTGGGTTCCAGGACAGCCAGAGCTACATAGTGAAGACCTATTTTGAGAAAAACAACAGCAAAAGTACCTAAGGTTGGGTAATTTATTTCTTTCTTGTTTTGTTTTGCTGACCATTTGCATCCTGTTCCCCCATCCCCAGCACTCAGGAGGCAGAGGCAGGCAGATCTTAGGTTGAGGCCAGCCTGTTTTACAGCGTGAGTTCCAGGGCTACACAGTGAAACTCTTGTCTTGAAAAAAATCAAATCTATCCATGAGGAAAGAACTCTAATTACCCCATCATCCTTGGAAACTGTTTCATTGGGGCCTAAATTTAAACATGATTTTGAAATTTTTACATTTATTTATTTTTTGAGTGCATGTGTCAGAAGACAACTTTTGGGCATTGGTTCTCTTTTATGTGAGTTGTGATGATCAATCTTAGGTCATCAAATGTGGTGGCAAGCACTTTTAGCCACTGAGCCATCTTGCCAGGTCTCGATTTCTTTCTTTCTTTCCTTCTTTCTTTCTTTCTTTCTTTCTTTCTTTCTTTCTTTCTTTCTTTCTTTCTTTCTTTTTTTTTTGAGGCAGGGTTACCAGGCTGACCTTGAAATAGCTCTTCTACCTCAAACCCTCTAAGTGCTTGGAGATTTGAGGTGTGTACCAGCCTCAACTACATAGTGAGTTCCATAGAGAGAACATGTCTCAGTAAATAGATAGATGCATAGATAAACAAGTAAATAGAAATGTAAAAAAATAAATCATTTTTGTAGCTGGGTTTGCTAGCTCATGCCTTTAATTCCAGTACTTGAGAAACAAAGCAAGTGGATCTCTGTGAGTTCAAGAACAAGGCTAGCCTACATAGTAAGGTCCAGGACAGCCAGGGTTACAGAGAAAGACTGTCTCAAAAAGGGGGGAGGAGGGCTCAGTGGTTAAGAGTACTGACTGCTCTTCCAGAGGACCCAGGCTCAGTTCCCACCAACCACATGTCAGTTCAGAACTGTCTGTAACTCCAAGATCTGTCATCCTCATCCTCACACACAGATATACATGCAGGCAAAACATCAATGCACATAAATTAAACATATATATATATATATATATATATATATATATATATATATATATATA
>NW_026585895.1:56832738-56863929 GCF_907164565.1 Psammomys obesus | reverse complement strand
ATATATATATATATATATATATATATATATATATATATATATATATATATATATATATATGTATATCACAACTAAGCCATTTTCTGGCCCAATACATTTTAGAACTTTGTTTTAGCAATGTCTTACTTTTAAGTACTAATTTTTCTTCCAATTTGCTTCATAATAAACAACTTCAGGACTAGGGATGTATGTAGATTGAGTGGTAGTTTAGCCTAGTAAACATGAATCCTGGATTTAATTCCCAGAAGAAACAGAACATGCTCTGGAGTTGAAGGCAGGAAGATCAGAAGTTCAAGGTCATCCTCAGCTTTATAAGGACTTCAAGGCTACCCTGGGCTACAAGGACCCTGCTCTTAAAAAAAAAAAATAAGAGTAGTGGTATATGCCTTCATTCTCAGCACTCAGGAAGCAGGGATAGGTGAATCTCTGAGTTTGAGGTCAGCCTGGTCTACATAGTGAGTTCTAGGACAACCAGGGCTATGTAGAGAGGCCCTGTCTTAAAAACAAAAAAACAAAACAAAACAACAAAAACCTCATGATTCTGAAATCTAGGTGGACCCAGCTGGTCAGTTCTACTGTTGACTTGTAAATTGTTTCAAATTATCACCATCATTGGGTCTGAAGAGATGGCTCAGTGACTAAGAGCACTGGCTGCTCTTTCAGAGATACTGAAACATATGATGGTTCAAAACCATTACAGGATCTGATGCCTTTTTCTGACATGCAACATCTGTACATGCAGATGTTATACCTGTAAACCTAAAATACATAAACAAAACTTTTAAACAAACAAAAAATCACCATTATCAAATCCCTCCCATTCCCCTCTGTATTTGCCATGCCTCATACTGAACCTATGACTACTTTGATGAAATAACTGTGATTCGGGCCAGCTGTGGTGGAGCACACCTTTAAATCCCACCACTCAGGAGGCAGCTGCTGGTGGATCTCTGAATTTAAGATCAGCCTCTTCCAAGACAGCCACAACTACACAGTGAGAACCTGTATCAAAAAAAGTTGTGGGGGGGATTGCTGGGTGTGGTGGCATATGCCTGTAATCCCAGCACTTAGGAAGGCAGAAGCAGGTTGATCTCTGTGAGGCCAGCGTGGTCTACAAAGGAAATCCAGGACAGCCAAGGCTACACAGAGAAAGCCTATCTTGAAAAACTGGGGGGTGGCTAGAAAATTTAGAATGTTATAAACCCAGCCTTAGAAATAGTACCTTCCTCTTGTGATTATCATTCATATTACCATGAGACCAATGTGCTATGTAGAGCCGCAAGCTAGCCATGAAGGTATAAAAGGGCCCCACAACCTAGCTCGACTGACTCCATGAGGGAAGTACCATTTAGGCCATAAAACTCAGCACATAGACAGCACCACCCGCCAAAATGAAAACAAAGACCTACTCCATCAAAGTTCGTTGTTCTGGAAGTCTCCAAATGTACTCAACTTGTTCTTTGGCTTCAGTAGTTCAGCTTTTACTAGCCATTCCTGTTAACTGAAGTATGTTGACCCAGAATATGATTTGTGTGTGTGCTTAAAAGCTCACTGTTAGACTCAGAGCTATGCTAGGATCCTAAACACCCAGTGTAGTCGCCAGCCAGCTATTAAAGAATTCTATTGGCTTAAATCTATGTCGCAGCAGTCTTCTCTAGTAGTAGGTACCTCACAACATAAGAGAAGCCACAAAAGAGACTTTGTGATCAGCCCCCAAAAAAGCATTAGATGTATGAGTACCATAAATATCTTGCTCATCTCATCCTTAGCAAATACCAACCAGTGTACAAGAACCTTCTGTCCGAGACTAGCCCAGTTTTCTGGCTACACAATAAATTGGCATGGCAACATTACAACAGATTCTGAAACAGCCAAATTACCATACCCTTGCACTCATCTGGGTCTATTTGAGGCTTGCTTTGGCTCCACTCATGTCTAGGCATTCCCTAATTGTGGAGATTAGGTTTCTTGGTTTAGTCTTGGCTGTACTGGACTCCCTGTGTAGACCAGGTTGGCTTCAAACTCACAGCAATCTGCCTGTCTTTGTCTCCTGAGTGCTGGGATTAAAGCCGTGCACCACAATGCCCGGCTGGGTATAATCAGGACCTCTTTTTTTAAAAAGATTTATTTATTATGTATACAATGTTCTGTCAGCATGTACACATGCACACCAAAAGAGAGCATCAGTTCTCATAGATAGATGGTTGTAAGCCACCATGTGGTTGCTGGGTATTGAACTCAGGACCTCTGGAAGAGCAGCCAGTGCTCTTATCCTCTGAGCCATCTCTCCAGCCCCTAATCAGGACCTCTTAATAGGGTAATTAGTTATTTTTTTAATCTGGTAACTTAGGACTTATTAAGCTTAACCTGGAACTAACATGGAACATTGTTTATCGGAATTCTGTTAAGTCACTGGGCCAACCAAGATTTAATACAAGTGGATAAAATCCATATCTTTTCTTTTTCTTCAGGGGAGACTGAGGCAGAAGGTATTGATTTTAGGCCGGCCTAGGCTACAGAACAAGATGTGACTCACAAAGCAAAAATGAGCTAGAAAGATGGCTCAGTGGTTCAGAGAACTGGGTGCTCTTACAGAGGACCCAAATTTATTTCCTAGCACCCATGTCAGGAGGAGGAAAACAACTAGCTCCGGGGAATTAGACACCCTCTTTTGGCCTCAGAGTACACATACATTCAAACAAAAGGGGTCAGTGGAGAGATGGCTTAGTGATTAAGAACACGTGCTGCTTTTTCAGTTCTTAGCACATACGTGGTAGCTCACAATAGTCTGTGATAACAGCTCCAGGAAATCCAGCACATGGCTTTCATGAGTACCTCACATGTGAACATACCCACACATAGAGACTCATATATACACACAATTTTAAATCTCTTAAAATGGCTATGGTGGAGAATGCCTTTAATCTCAGCACTGGGAGGCAGAGGCAAGCAGCTCTTTGAGTTCAAGCTTAGACTGGTCTACAGAGTGAGTTCTAGGACAGCCAGGGTTATACAGACAAGCCCTATCTCAGGAGAGGTATGGAGGTGTGGTAGTGCACATGCCTTTAATCTCAGCACTTGGCAGACAAAGGCAGTTTTGTTCTGTATAGGAAGTTCCAGGCCAGACAGGGCTACATAATGAGATTGTTCCCTTTCCCCCAAAAAGTGTGTGGGTTTAGTTTGGTTTACATGATATAATCTGGGTAGTCCCACAATGGCAGACTCACACTGGAGAGGCCAAAAATCCAGCAATTTCTCAGTCCAAAATGCTGGATGTCTCAGCAGTTCCAATTTGGTCCTGAAGGCCTAGGGATTCCTGGAGAGCTGTTGGTCTTCAGTCAGCATTGGTGCTCTAATTTGTCGGTGATGTAATACAGCAATGACAGAGAGATGAACTTCCAGCAAGAGTGAAGGCAAACAGGCAATGTTTCCTTCTGTCTCCTTTTACTTGGGCCACTACTAGATGTCACTCACATTTAGGTTGAGTCTTTCCACTTCAAATCTGATCAAAAAAGCCCTTACAGGAGTGCCTAGATGTTTGCCTTTTACTTGATTTAGTTGATTAGATGTAGCCAAGTTGACTATCAAATTAAAAATCACAGCCATGGAGTCTTAAGCATGCCTCTCCTCCTCTGATCATTTTTCATTCTATGTGGAAAACACAAAAGCACATGTTCCTCACTCCTGACAAGTCTTGGTACTTTCCTTGTGTTCCTGTGGTGGTACTGCCTCTGAGGAGCCATGGGCACCAAACTCTTCTGGCTGGGGCACAAATGCCTGGGGACCAGAGGGAGTGTTACAGCAGCTGAATAAGGAAATATCTACATTTGAAAGACTCTTGATGGAAGCAGAGAAGAGACTGAAGACAGGCAATTGTGCTGAAATGGATCCAAAAAAGGATATAGGTTAATAGGGATCAGAATAAAGGTTATATAGCTATTTAGGAGGCCTAAATCCATGCAGGTGTGTCTTGTTCTAACTCAGCAGTCTTCAAAGCAGACCATCTCTTTATTGAACCACTTTCCTATTTGGTCAGTTTGTCACCATGAAGCTGCTCATTGTCCTCTTTCCAACTAACATCCCAAAGTCCTTATTTAGGAGACTTCCAGTTTGCCTAGTTGTGTAGGTACTACAGTACTGTGGCTGATAGAACTTCCTCCTGAAATGTAGGAATTCTGAGGAGTTCAGGACTCCCTCTTCTTTCTTCCCTCTTTGCTTTCTTTCTTTGAGATAGAGTCTCACTATGTAGCCCTGGCAGGCCTAAAAGTTGACAAGGGAGCCTGCCTCTGCATCCTAATGATGCAGAAAAATGAATGAAAACAAGAAAAATGAATAATGACTGCTCCTAGGTATGGTGGAGGAGAGTCAGATCAGCAGCTTGGTTCGGAGTGGATGAGTTTCTTGGAGAAACTGCCACTTCCAGATTTCAACACCAGATGAAAGAAAAAAATAGAAAGAAAAAGGAAAGGCATATGATTGGTCGTCCCAGGTTTTGGCACCAGATAAATGAAGAAAAGAAATAAAATAAAATCTCCTATGTATGGTGGAGAAAGTTTATTGTAGATAAAAGAAAATCCCAATTGGTCCATTTTACCAACAAAAACTCAAGAGCCAGATGCTGGGGTTAATCTGAGCCAGATGCTAGCTCAGACAGGCAGAGAAACACCCAGTTGACCTTCCTACTCCACCAATGTCCCAAGAGGAAAAGGCCCTTTCCCTCAATGTCCCTCCTTCCTGTGTTTACTTATGTTCACTCCCTGTCAACTAGTTGCCTCTTGACCTATATGGTTGGCTTTATTTAGCTCTTGTATATCAAAAGCTCTTGGGTTAAAGATGTGTGCTCGGGCTGGAGTGGGGCTAGAGAAATGGCTCAGTGGCTAAGAATGCTGACTGCTTTTATAGTGGACCAGGGTTCAATTCCTAGCATCCATATAGCAGCTTACACACCATAACTCTAGGATCATACAGACAAAACACCAATAAAAAAAGGGTGTGTGTGTATGTTCTAGGGCTGAGCTCCACCATAATTACTTGTTTATAATAAACAGAAAGCTCTTGGGTTAAAAGTATGTGTTAGGGCTGAGTCACACCATACCACACCCACCTGTTTACAATAAACAAAAACCTCTTGTATTAAAGGTGTGTTCTTGGGCTGAGCCACACCACAACTAGAAAGTTTTTTTTCTTCCAGTACAGAATCTCAGAGTTCATAGATCAATGGAGCAATGATCATCTTGTAAGACAGTACTGAATACCTCATATAATTTATTTAATACAGTACCAAACTGAGGAAATGGTATTGCTTAAATTGTTTTTCTCACCAGGCACAGTGGCACACACCTTTAATCCCAGCACTCAGGGAGGCAGAGGCAGGCATGGATCACTAGGAGTTTGAGGCCAGCCCTGATCTACTACAGCCAAGGCTACAGAGAGAAACCCTGTCTCAAAAAAACAAAACAAACCAAAACACCCTCCCCCCGGCAAAATAACCCTTTCCTTCAAATTTTTTTTTTTTGCACTATAGTAAGATAGAATAGTGAATTGTGAACATATAAATTTAAGACACTTCCTCCAGTTCACAACCAACATCAAGGCTTTTAAAAAAAAATGTGATTCAGGCCGGGCAGCGGCGGTGCTCACTTTATCCCAGGGGTACTCGGAAGGTAGAGGCAGGCAGATTTCTAAGTTGGAGGCCAGCCTGGTCTACAAAGCGAGTTCCACGGATACAGAGAAAAAAACCTGTTTTTGGGGTGAGATGTGATTCAGATCGGTTCCTCCTGCTCCGTCTCAGCAGCCTCGCTCCACGCCCCAAGTCCTGCAGGGGTCTCTTGCTTCGGTCCCGAATTCCCGCTGCCCGACTCCAGTCTTCTGGGCTGCAACTCCTCACACCCCAGATTACAGTGCACAGAGCAGAATGGCCGCGAAGCATAGCTGGGAACCCATACTGCCTGAATTCCTCTAGTGACCAACTAGCGTTGAAAACCAGCCCTCACCAACAGGCAGATCTGGGCAGCAGAGGTCTCAAGGATCTCGTGAAGGTCTGGGGCTAAAGCATATGGCCCCTATGGCCGCACACTCCCTAGCCCACCCCGCTGGTCTAGACGGGACTTCAGAATAGGGTAGGACCTGGACTGGGCTGTTGTGAGCAGGTGCTTGCGTTGCTGAAAAGCAAGTCTAAGGAAATGGGAGGGTCCTTGTCCTCAGCCATGGGCGTGTCCTCAGGTCGAGGACCAGCCCTGGAGAAGACAGGCCTTGGTTCGGAAAGGGGAGGGTTCTTGGGCAGAGGGTGGGTCTTGGAGGGGGCCACCAACTAGTATTCCGGCCTAGGCGAGTCCTGCGGCCTGGGCGTGTCCTCTGTCCTCCCGACAGAGGAAGGGGGCGGGCCTCGGCCGCTGCCCTAACAGGCGTCAGACCGCGGCGCGGGAGACCGCGGTATGGGGAGGGTGCAGCTCTTCGAGATTCGCCTGAGCCAGGGCCGCGTCGTCTACAGTCCTGGGGAACCGCTGGCTGGGGCCGTGCGCTTGCGCCTCGGAGCGTCACTCCCCTTCCGAGGTGGGCGCGGGGTCGCCTCGGGGGAGCGGGTAGACGCGTTCTCACCTGCGGTGGGGCGGGGCTCTGGAAAGCCATGTGGTCAGTGGGCTCTGAGATTGGGTTTTCAGTCTCCCGGGAGCTCCGAGTTACTGTGAAACTGCGGCGCCGGCGGCAGGCTGTTCTGGGAGGCCCGCGGAGGCCAGGGCGGGGCAGGCAGCTCAGTGGCCCAGTCCTTCCGCATCTGTCCCATCCTGCGCTCTCCGCCTAGGGGCGGCCAGAGTCTGTGCCAGGGCCTAAGCGCTTGTTAACTATGTCTAGGCGAGCCTAGCGGTAGAAGAATGAAGGCCTACAGTCTTCCCCTGTTCAGGTGTCTAAGGTCCGCTGGGCACCTGCTGGGCCCCTACCTGGAGCCTATGCTCTGGGTCCTCTCTCTTACTCGCCTCCAGCCTCCTATGCAGGACCTTCCTCTTTAAAGACAGTCCTGATCCAAGTGTGCAGGTCCTCAGGAGGATCAACAGGGGACCTTCTTGCTTTCACCTTAGTGCTTGTTTAACATTCCCTTAAAAGCTTGTCTTTGCTGGCAAGAGGGCCTGTTTCTCCAGGCAATCCCTTCACTCCTGTCCTAAGGCATTGTGGGAGCTGAACTGTTGCTGCGTAGATCTGAGACTCTGAGGCTAGGGATCAGTTGCTGCTTTGTCTTTAGCCGACACTCACCTGCAGCCTCCTCTCTATAGGATATTCAAACAGGGCCTTGTGTGGGAGCTCTTAGGGTCAGGTGGGTACTCTTGTGGCCTCCTTCTAGCCGCTGGACTGATTGCAAGATTATACAGGTGTTCCTGCTCTTTTACTTTAGCCTCGTTTGAGAGCTGCCTGGTTGCTTGGCCAAAGCCACAATTGCCCACACACACTTCTGGTATCTTCTGAGGATGGATAGCTATCCTCTTCAGCCATTCTAGGTCCCAGTTGAAACCCTGGACCTGGAACTGGTGTTGCTGTCCAGGTCTAGAAGGAAGCTGGGTTGTAGGTACCTGTCAGGCCCTGATCCTCTTGAGGCTTCTGGTCATGCTCACATTACCTATCTCTATTTCGAGTTTGTGGTCTAATAAAAGCAGACGTTGATTTTGTAGAGACTATAGCAGTGATTGGTCAGCTCCTCCTGGACCCAAGAAAGGTATGAGAAGTGTAAAGAAAACTCCACATTGGTTGAGGGGAACTTGGTACAGGCTACAGGCTTATGGGGGATACAACAGAGAGAAGAGAGGTCTTATTTAGAGATAGCCATTCAGTTTTCCTTTTCTACCATTTTCTAATGACTAGACTTGGGCTGAACAGCTATTGCCAACTACAGTGTAAGTATGAGCTATCTCCTGGTCTTCTTGTAGCAGATTAAGTAGTGAGTAAATGGACAGCTGACCTTACAGAGGCCAAGAGAGCCCCAGGTGATGGTCCTAATTGCAAAAGTGCCCAGGATCATTTACTGGGGCTGGGTTATTTACATTGCTGACAGTTGAGATTGGTGTGTGCGTGCACATGGGCATGTGCTTGTATAGACCGTTCTGGAACTTCCCTCAGGCCTGCTTGGGATGGAAATAACCATGGTTCTTATATATATTGAGTGTCTTCTAGGCCCAGTAGAGGAGCTCCACCCCTGTATTCTCAAAGAGTACTACCTTGGGATTTTCATCTTGCTTGTTGAAGACTTGTCTAATGATTGACAATGGTTAGCACCCATCCATGAGGATATTAGCTGTCTCAGAGTTGATGTGGAACAAAGCTAAGGAATGAGTAGTATTCTAGACCCAGGAGAACAGCAGGGCCCACTGTCTTTTTTTTTTTTTTTTCCTCACTATACCTCATTTTGGATTAGATGGAGGTCTTTCTACTTGATTTTGTTTTTCAGATGCTGGGAATTTAACTTAGAGCCTCTTGCATGCTTGATATGTGTTCACCATTGAGCTGTGTTTTCAACCCTCCTCTATGTGTTCACCATTGAGCTGTGTTTTCAACCCTCCTCTTTTTTTTTTCTCTTATTATTTTTTACACACAGCATCTTTCTATGCTGCCCAGACTAACCTCAAACTTGCAATCCTCCTGATTTAGGATTTTGGTGTTGGTATTGCATGTATGCAACACCACTCCTAGGTCTCCCTATTTTTTTCTAAATTTAGATTTATTCATTTAATTTTATATGTGTACATGTTTTGTCTGCATGTGGGTCTGTGCACTACTTGTTTGTGTGCCCCCAGAGTTTAGGGAGGGTATTGAATGCCCTTGACTGAAGTTTAAAGATGGTTGTGTGCCACCATATGGGTTCTGGAAATGGAACTTGGGTCTTCTGCAAGAGCAACAAGTGCGCTTAACTCCTACGCTCTGTCCATCCCTTGTTTGTCATAGACCAGCTATGTCTTCACAGGACCTCAGGAGAGAGCTGCTCTTGTTACTCTTGTGGTACAACTGGAAGCAGGAGCAGGACAGACTTAATGTAGAATGTGGTAACTGGTAGGGATGGTCAGGTTAAAGATCTTTGGGACCAGAAAAATGGAAAGGTCTTCATTGTCATGGTGCATGATAGGAAGTTACTGGACAGGTGGAAGCACCCATGAGGGCAGAAAGTTCCAGAAGTCTCTGTGGAACAAAACACACACCGTGATTTTCTTTAGAAAACCAGAGCTGCCACCAGGTGGAGGTGACTGTACATGCTTTTAATTTCAGCACTTTGGGAGGCAGAGGCAGGCAGATCTCTGAGTTTGAGGCCAGCCTGGTCTACAGAGCTACTTCCAGGATAGCAAATGCTACACAGAGAAACCCTGTCACAAACCACCACCCCCCAAAAAAAGAAAGAAAAGAAAAAAAGCAGCCTCCAATCTACAGTGGTGAGCATCTGACAGTTTTGTGGTCCCACATTGCTAGGAAGTACTTTTTATACTCGGATGGCACCTTGGAGTATATATTGTTCTGTAGGCTGTCACTTGATGCTCTGTAGCAGAGGACTTGCTAGAATACACTTGCCCTGGTTTTCTGGCTATGCTGCTGGATATAAGCTGGTAAGAGGCCCTTAGCTACCTCCCAGAGCAGATACCTTTGCATGAGAGTGGAGGGACAGGACTGTAGGGATATTACTGAAAAGCAGCAGGATCATTATTAAAGCCAGAAAATGACAGAAATCAGAATCTCTCGTCAGGTGATTGCCTCCAGCCTGCCTAGTCGTGCCATCACAGGTGTGTCCAGACTGATAAAGAAAGCTGTGTCCAGTGTCTTGCAACAGCAGCAGCAGCAAAAACCACTTTGTATTCTCAGAACTCCCTCGTTTCTCAAGATTTATGTGTTTACATATTATATAGTTTTCCTGCTCCAGGGATCTGAGAAGGTGAATACCTGGCTGCTGGCACTGCCTTTGGCAAGAAACATGGGATCTTTGAGGAATTTTGGTGGGAGGGGTGTTCATTATACCTTGATTGTGAGCCTACTGAGGCAAAGGAACAGCTTCAGGTATTTGGGGGAGACAACAGGCACCATTTCTAATGAGAGAGTAAGTGGCACAGGATGTGTCTACCTTAGTGGCTAGAGGCTGTTCACACTGTCAGTGTACTCCCGAGAGCCCTATTGTGTGGGAAAATCCCTGATATTGGGAAGATCAGGGTCTGAGTAGTGTGGACCCTCTACTCTCAATTTGGATGTTGCTTGTTTTTCTGTAATCTGGTGGCAGTCTCCTGCTCCTTTGCCTGAACTGTAGGAAGTCCAGACTGGATGCTTGATTGTTGTTATAAGCAGTGCTAGGAGAGACTCCTGATGAAATAGTGTAGGATTTGAGAGCTGATGGGTGCCCTGGCATATATGGGTACAAATACAAAAAGCTGGCCCTGTGTCAGTCTATGGTTGGAAGTATACAGAGTGTATGCTTTTCCATCCCCTCCCCAACATGTGTCAAAGTACCTAATAGTTGTCATTCTGATGAGTAAATATGTAAGTCACCTGGGATTTCCCTGATTTCTAGTGTGGCTGGGTATTAGGTCATTCAAATAACAAACTACCTTAAACTAAACAGCTAAAGCAAACAGTTTGTTATTGCTCATACGTTGAGTATGAAGAATTTGAATAGCTCTGTGCTGTTCACTGTAGGCACCCTGATAACACTCTGGGGGCATCTGGACTAAACCAAGACCTCCATACTTCTTTTTGTGTCTAGTGTGAGGCAATCATCCTTAGGGAGATGAACAGATTCCAGGTTGGGAATAGTTGGTTTGATTCAGAGGCCATGGCAGAAGGAGTGTGTAGATTTCAAACCAGATTGGAGGTTAGCATGATGATGGATTTGGGTTGACACGGAGGATGCAGGACAGTCATTGACACTTTCAAGGGGCAGGGAGTAGAACAGCAAGAAAGCAGGACTGCCTCAAGAGTGGGAACAGGTGTTGGCAGCCATCAGGTGAGGGAGTGCACCTGTGGAGAGCTACCTGGATTGAGGATGAGCCAAAGGTTATAGGCTAAAGCTAAGTGTTCTGTGGGTGACCAAAAGGATGCCTGGACTATGCTATAGGGAGACTATAAATGAGGCAGGTGTGACCCAACATCTAGGTACTTGGATATCTTTGTTCCTCATGCTTGGTGGCTTTGTCACAATGATGAAAGAGTCTGAATAATCTTCCCCTCCTGTGACCCAGTCAAGTAAGTCTGGGAAAAGAGCTGAAAGCATGATCCAACTCTGCAGGCAAAAGGGTATTACTTCAGGGTGCCTCTCATTGGCTTTCACCTACCACCTTGCCTGAGCCACCTCCCTTGTGACCAGTTTCAGTTATGCCTCTTCTTTCAGCTCTGACTACCTAATCACAGTGGGCCCAACTGTGTCTGTTAAACATAGGAATGTGAGATCTGTCTCTAGTGGTTCCTGTTTGGGCCCTCTCACTGGTGGGGGAGGACTAGCTACCTCATGGTGTAGAAAGTCAGCCTCCTGGGCACTCCTGCTCAGGAGGGAAGTCAGGGCTGGCCTCCAGTGCTAGACTGCTGACTCGTTCAGGCAGGTCTGACTGCATTCCCACAGTAGGAAGGCTGGCATTAGCTTTCAAGAGACTGAAGGGGCAGCTCTTGGCCTAACTGATTTACATCAGGAAAAAAGGGTGGCTGGGGTTTTTATAGTTCTTGCTAGAATCTGAAGTAACCAATTTGAGGGTAGCCCAGGGGTTGTCTAGGGGATTATAGGCCTCCCACTGTGTCTGTAGGGCAGATGAAGCACTGCCTATCAGTTTCCTTGCCAGCCTGGTTTCCTGGGAGAACCCCCAGACTGGGGATGGCCAGGAAGTATTCTTGGGAAGATGACAGGGTGGCTGCTTGACCCATGGATACTTCCAGCCCTACAGAAATTCCTGTTCTGGGGACAGGAAGGAGCCTATGCCATCAGCTGGCTTAGGCTTATGCCACCCTTCCCCTTACAGCTATCCGGGTGACCTGCATGGGTTCCTGTGGGGTCTCCAACAAGGCCAACGATGGGGCATGGGTGGTGGAGGAAAGCTACTTCAACAGCTCTTTGTCACTGGCTGACAAGGGTGAGTGTGGGAGCCAGCAGTGATCACAGGGGCAGCCCTTGTCTGGAGTGGGCTCAGTCTGTCCCTTCCCTTCCCAGCAACTGTTTCTTGGATTCCCACTTTATCCTGCTTTCTGGTTCTGGGGCTGGGTGGGCTCTGACCTTTAGTATGATTCTTTTACCCCATTCTTTATCCTCAACCACCCTCCTGTGTTTTTATTTTATTTTTAAATTTGTATTTATTCATTTTGAGACAGGGGCTCATGTAGCCCAGGCTGGACTTCAACTTCCTGTGTTGCCTAAGGAATCCCTTTAAACTTTGGATTCTCCTGCTTCCATCTCCCAAAGGGTGTGCTATCGAATGTGGTTTCCATAGTCCTTGGAATTGAACCAAAGTTTTGTATATGTTAGGCAAACACTCTACCAACCATATTTCTAGCCACACACTCTCATTTACACCATGCCCTTGTATGTAGCCTTTAGCTCCTTCTCTGGTCACACTGCTTTAATGCTGGAGAAAGGTAGTGTGAACTGGTGGGCTGCAGTGCCTACATCTACTCTGGCACTTTGGCCACTGTGGATCTCCTCCTGTTTGCTCCCACCTCCTTCTTGTCTCTGTAGGAAGTCTGCCGGCTGGAGAACACAACTTCCCTTTTCAGTTCCTGCTTCCTGGTGAGTGGAAAGCTTGTGGGGACAGCAGTCTTAGAATGGTGGGACCTACAGGTGGGAGGTGTTGGGTGCCAGCCAGTTCCTGTTCTCTCTCTCCATAGCGACAGCACCCACATCTTTTGAGGGTCCCTTCGGGAAGATTGTGCACCAGGTGAGGGCGTTCATCGACACTCCACGTTTTTCTAAGGATCACAGATGTAGCCTCGTGTTCTATATCCTGAGCCCCTTAAACCTGAACAGCATCCCAGAAATTGAGGTGAGAATGGAGTAGGGGCTTTCTTGGTTGCCTTCAACCTCTTGTTCCAGGCATCCAGGCTCTGCCTTAAGCTGGTTGCTGGTATCTAGGGAAGGCTAAGGGGCCTGTCTGGTACCACAGGAATTCATTTTGTGCTCACTTGCTAAACTCCTCCCTTTTTTTTTCCTTCAAGCAACCTAATGTGGCCTCCACTACGAAGAAGTTCTCCTATAAGCTGTTGAAGACTGGCAGTGTGGTTCTCACAGCTAGCACTGACCTTCGTGGCTATGTAGTGGGACAGGTGCTGCGGCTGCAGGCTGACATTGAGAACCAGTCAGGCAAGGATACCAGCCCTGTGGTGGCCAGCTTGCTACAGGTCAGAGCCCTCTGTCTCCCTGAACCTGTCTCCTTCCCATGGGACAAAGGGAGTAGGTGCTGGCCTACCCACGCCCACAGTCTGGTCTTTCCTTAGAAGGTATCTTATAAGGCCAAGCGATGGATCTATGATGTGAGAACCATTGCAGAGGTGGAGGGTACAGGTGTCAAGGCCTGGAGGTGTGCTCAGTGGCAAGAACAGATCCTGGTGCCTGCCCTGCCCCAGTCGGCCCTGCCTGGCTGCAGCCTTATCCACATCGACTATTACCTTCAGGTTTGGTGTTGCCCAGGGCTGGGTGGCCTGAGGTTAGGTGGCCTTGGCCAGACTCCTCAATACCTACATTTTTTCCAGGTCTCCATGAAGGCACCTGAAGCCACTGTGACTCTCCCAGTCTTTGTTGGCAATATTGCTGTGAACCAAACCCCACTGAGCCCCTGTCCAGGCACAGGGTCTTCTCCTGGGGCCTTGTCCTCAGTGGTACCCTCTGCACCACCCCAGGAAGAGGCTGAGGCAGCGGCTAGTGGCCCCCGCTTCTCGGATGCAGTTTCCCTTTCTACCAAGAGCCATTCTCAGCAGCAGCCACTGTCTGCTGCCTTGGGTTCCATGTCTGTCACTACCATTGAGCCCTGTAGTCAGGTTGGAAGCCCTGCTAGGCATTCTCTGCACCCGCCCTTGTGTATCTCCATAGGTGCCACTGTCCCCTACTTTGCAGAAGGCTCCGGAGGCCCAGTACCCACCACCAGTGCCTTGATCCTCCCCCCAGAGTACAGTTCATGGGGCTACCCCTATGGTGAGTAAAAATGTCAGGGACTGGGTAAGGAAATAAGGATGCCTTGAGCATCTTTTAGATCCTGCTTTCTCTCCACAGAGGCTCCACCATCCTACGAGCAGAGCTGTGGTGCTGGTAGTGCAGACCGTGGCCTGATCCCAGGGAGCTGACCCTGGTGAGCTAACTTTATGCCACCTTGTTTGGTGGGCTTGGCCTTTGCCCTGGAATGGAAGGCCCAGGGCCTCGTGCCTTTGCTCTCTACCTGACCCAGCTACTCAGGACCTGCAGCTGTCGGGATGACCCGACCCCTTGTGGACTACCCTCTTCTGGCTCCTCTGGAATTAATTAGTCCTCTTCTTGAGAGGCTGGGGTAGGGTGGCAGAGATAGGGGCCCTGAAGAGATTGTATAAATAAAGTGCTTTATTTGTAGAGCTGGGCAAGAAGCTGGCCTTTACCTTCTACAGCCTAGCCTCGGAGTATCCCCAGTATACAGGCTCTGCCCTGAAGACTAGCACTGCAAGCTCCTCCTTTGACCCCATCTCTGAAAGACAGCTCCCTCCACCAGACCTCCTCCCATTACCACATCCTTCAAGGTGCATCCTTTGAGCTTGTGACTTGGCCCTGTCCAATCCTATCTTAAACTCTACAAGTGTATTCCTCACCTCAGTGACACCCCCACCTCTGGGTTTCTCTATAGTCTATGAGGTTGCAATCTGGATAGTTCTGTGTTGGCCACTCCTGTCCTCTTTATTTTTTGAATTTTTTATTTTTTTAATATCTCCCCATCTGTTTAAGGATGTTCCTGGTGTTCTTTGAGACACACTCTTGTTTGCATTCCAAACCATTTTTCTAGGTGGCATGCTTGGATGCCTGGCCACCAAAAATATTCATGCAGAGAGGACTTGCCAGGAACTTGCTTGCGGTAGAACCCTCAACCCTTGGGCATGAGATCACTGTCAACTCTGAGCATTGTGCTTTTCCTTATTTACCATTGTACACACAAGACATTGGAACTGTGATATAGGGCCTTAGGACAAGACAACAAACAGTTCCCTGGAGCAGCATTTTAGAGGCACCCTCCAGTCATCTTAGTCTCCATGGCAACTCTGGTAACAAGCACTGGCCTGTTGTCCTTCACATGTAATGTTTGCACTGGAGTGGTTACTTTGGAGAGAATTAAATTCCATCTCTGATGGGGGAGAGCCACTTTGCCAGGTATGGTGGTCACCTTGCCTATGTAATCAAACCAGTTCACAGCCTTTTAGGGAACAAAGTGCTCTAGAGAGCAGAATCCTGGCAGTGCACAACCAGTATCTCCAAGTTGTGTTTCCACTCAGCCCTAGGTGGCTGTCTAGTTTTCACATCACCTAACCAACTAGGTCTGCACCCCATTTTAGAGGGCTACAAGTAGCCCTGGTATCTTTTGAAACACATCACCGTCTACTCCTTGCAACATGTTCTTTCACTGGTGGTCACATACCTGGCTAACATTTGATTTTGTGGGTCAGATGGGTTTTGGAGAAAGGCTTCTACACACCTCCTGGAAGCAGTGCAGCCTACAGTTGAAATAAAAGCTGGGGTTTGATCCCACCTTGTCTCAGGCTGGCTGCATAAATTCAACCCCCTTACTTTGGTTCACTCATAAAATGGGAATGCAAAACAGGCTTGTTTCTCAGAACTGATGTCAGTATGGACACACTTTTCACCTGCTTAGAGCAAGAGTAGCTAAGTAGGTAGTCAGTGGTTACTAAGTTGTGGCATGACTGTAGCTGAATTCAAATTGCCTATAGCCTTCTAACAGTTTCAGTCATATCATATTTACCTGGTAAAAAGATTTCCTCATGTTTCAACATCTTAAAAAAAATTTTTTTTTGTATTCTGTTTATGTCAGAGGGTGTTGTTGTAGGCTGTAGGACACAGAAAACATTGGTTATTCACGTTATATCACATAAAAATATGAGAAGCCTGGCATGGAGTTGCACACCTTTTAATTAAGTACAGCACTTGGAGGCAGAGGCAGGTAAATCTCTGAGTTTGAGGCCAGCCTGCTCTACATGATGAGACCCTTTTTAAAAACAAAACACCTAAAATAAGTAAGAGAGAACATAGAGTGGGGCTGCAGAGATGAGAAATGAGTAGGAGAAAAGGGAAGACTTTTCTGAGGCAGTTATTTAAGGCACAAAGGCTATGAAAGAAGCAAGCTATGCAGTGAACTGAAACAAGAGGTGTCAGCAAAGAGCTAGAGGAGGCTCCATCTTAGCAGGTGAGATGGAGAGGTGGGTTGGGGAAGGTGGCTTTGTCTGGACTATGGGTTACAGAAGACTGAGTGTTTTCCCTGATCCTCAGAAAGGCTCAGTTTGCTACTCCATCATACATAGCCTTAACAGCAGTTCAGCTGTTCCAAAGAATCCTTGGACCCTATGGGGACTGCCCATTTCCTCCTCTGTAAGTAGTTTTAAAGTCTCATATGGGAAAAATGGAATTGTTTCTAGATATCAGGTGGCCAAAGATAGTTGTGACTCTAGGTTTTCAGTCTAGTGAGGGTTACTTGGTCTTCAGGAAAGGCTTTGCCTTGTACACAGGAAGCTTGTGCCTAGCAGAGCTTGGATTAACCAGGAAGAGCACACCTCCTAACTGGAGCACTCCATGCTAACTGGGGTCAGCATCTCATATGGGAACCTCCACAGTAGGGATGATCTTATTAGTGCACAAGTCCCAGCCAGAAATACCCTCCTACCTGAGCATCCCTTTGTATCCTCATTAGTGGGGAGAGGGAGGAGGGGCTTGCCAGCTGGGAAGTTCTTCCCTGTAGAAATAGCCCCCTCTTGTGGGCACACACAACCTATTTAAGAGATTACTTTCCTCCCAATTGTGTACCCTCTCAAACTTGTAGACATCTTTCCTTTATTCCCCACAAAGCTGGGACATGTCCCAACTAGGATCTCTCCTCTCAGCTGTGACATTCCTCTTTATTGGGGATGCTTCCCTTCCAGGACCATTCTCAAGTTAGAGCACCATCCTTTACCAGGTGTACCTCATGAAGCACAGCAGTCCAATCCTTAAGCCCCTCTTTGAGGCATATCCCCCCCCCCCCCAGGCTACAATTCAGGGTATCTGCTTTGTGGGAAAACCAAGGAAGTACAAATGTGTCTATGGTTGCAGGCTAAGACTCAAAGCCTTAGCAGGGTCATGGTGACACACACCTTTAATCCCAGCATTCAGAAGGCAGAAAGAAGCAGGCAGATCTCTGTGAGTTTGAAGCCAGGCTGGTTGACAGATGGATTTTCAGGACAGCCGAGACTATATGGAGAAACCTGTTGTAAGAAGTTATTAATATTTACTATTGGTTTATCTTCTGGTAATGCTGCTTTAATCCTCAGCAGCTGTATAACCAAATCACCACACAGAGCCTGGGTTTTAGTTAACCTAGAACACAATGCTGGGCAATATTTACTCCCTCCTAAACGTCCAAGCCCTCAGTTTCCTAACATTTAGATTTCCCACATTATACTTGCTTTTTGTGAAATCTTAGGTCTGGTTCATGCTCCACATCCTCCAAGATCTCTCCTCCAGCTCTGCTCTCCTAGCTCTCCTCTCTCTCCTTCTCCTCCCACTCATCTCCTGCCTTCTGGCTCCTCCCCTCTTTCCTGTCCTCTGGCTCCTCCCTGCTCAACATTGTGTCTAGTTGTTTTATTTTGTCCTGTTTACACAAGAGTTGAAACAGGATGCTTAGAATGAGTATCACAATGCAATATCCAGATTGAAACCAGAGAGTTGGGGGTGGGGGTGGGGAGAAATCAGTATTTATTTAAATGAACAAGGGTAAGGTGTATACATTAAAAAAAAAAAAACAACAAAAAACCAATACCAACAGAAACCCTATCTCAAAAACAAAATACTAAAAACCTTGTATTCTTCACACAAGGCAGGCTCCTCTGATCACCCTACTAGAAACCAATTTAGAACAACAGGATACAGTAGTGTCTCTGTATTTGCACAGAATATGTTTTAAGACCTGTGGATGCTCAAAATTGTACATAGCATAGAATTCTGCATATATTTTTTATTTATATGTATGATGAAAGTTTGTAAATTCAGCACAAGAAGAGATTAGTCCCACTAATAACTTATATTTCAGTTATGAGACTAATTGTAACAAAATTACATGAATGTGTTCTCATTTTCGAATGATCTCTTTTGTTCTCACCCCTTTCTATGGTGACTTGAGATGATACAATGACTATGTGAAGAGATGAAGTAAGAGGAATGGTATAGGCATTGTAACACAGGTGACTATTGGTTAGCAATATATCTGTAGAATCAGTTCTTGAGTTATGACTCAATGTTGGTAGCAGATGATACAAATGGCTAAGGATCCTCAATAGTAGACTTACACCCCCCCCCCCCAACAAGGGGGGAAATAATGTAATTGGAAGTCCTTTGTCTTTACTTTTCATCAAAGTGTTGTAGCATAAAATAGTTTTTTTTTAAAGATCTATTTATTTATTTATTATGTATACAATGTGTGTTTGCATATACACCTGCATGCCAGAAGAGGGCACCAGATTTCATTTCAGATGGTTGTGAGGAATTGAATTCAGGACCTCTAGAAGAGCAGCCAGTGCTCTTAACCTCTGAGCCATCTCTCTAGCCCATAAAATAGTTTTTTAGTGAATGTACAAGTGAAAACTTTGATTTTATATAAAAAAAAATAATGTAGCCATGCTGGGTGTGGTGGGGGGCATACCTGTAATCTTCCCTTTCAGGAAGTAGAGTCAGGAGGAACACTAAAAATCTGAGGCCACCCACACTATGTAGTGAGATCTGGATTCAAGAAGTGCTTGCCAATAGGATTTGCTGAAGGAGGCAGAGGCAGGAGGATCACAAGTTTGAGGACAGCCTGGGCTACACACCAGGGGCTGGAAAGATGGCTCACTGGTTACGAGTACTGGCTGCTCTTCCAGAAAACCCAGGTTCAAGTCCCACCACTCACATGGCAGCTCACAACTGTCTGTGACTCCAGTTGGGGGGCAGAACTTGGCACCCTTGCACAAACATAAATGCACGCAAAACACCAATATACATAAAAATAAATCTTAAAAAAGAATAAAACAAAAAAAAACCCTGAAAAATACAAAATTTAAATCAGCCTCTAATGGCTCACTAGCCTGTGGCTTGCCACCTCTCTTGTACCTGGGATTACAGCTACAAGAGAGGTTGAAATAAAAGAATGGTTGGTTTAAAGACTGATTAGACTCAAGGCCAGCCTGGGCAACTCATTGAGGTCCTGTCTTGCAGAAAGAAAGAAAAAGAGAGAGAGAGGAGAGAGAGAGAAAGAAAGAGAGGATGAAAGGAGAGAGAGAAAGAAAAGAAAGGAAGGAGGAAGGAAGAAAGAAAGAAAAAGAAAGATGCTAGGCTAGTAGGTGCAGTTTTGGGCTTATCCCCTTGTATCATATTTTTGTTTGTTTTTGTAAACAGAGCCTTTCTATGTAAATCAGGGCTGTAGTGCTGGAATTGTTTGTGCTGGTGCCTTTACTACTGTGTTTCATCTTAGGAACACATCCCATAATTTGTCCCTTAATGTATTTGAAATCTGAAACATTTCGGCAACTTCTACTCATGAATACATTTCTGCCTCTGCTTCTTCATCCTCTTCATATGACTTAAGTTCTTTAAGCACTTTCACTTTGATCCTTTTTTTTCAAGTCTGCTTGAGATGTGGCAGCAGCTTCAATTGTAGAAGTAACCTCTCCACTGTACACATATCTTTTTGTCTCTCTCATTCAAGCTCCCCCCCCTTCAGACCCATCTCTGAATCTGTATAGCCATCTCTCACTTGCAATAAAATGGCTTGGTTCCTCCCCCTTTTTTAGATACTCCCTTTCCACCATTTCAGAAGTCTTCATACAGCCTCAGCGCTTCTGGCACAATGTGTGCCGAACACATTTTTCATACCCATACAAATCTAACTCCTTTTCCATCTTAGCACTTGTGCCCTGTGGCTGCAACTTTTGCACTGTTAAGTTCGACAGCAGAAGTTGTGTAGATTTCTTTCACAATTTCATTTAAAGTGAGTTCGTAGCCTTGTTCTTGGCTACCTCATTATGACTATTCTACATTGAAATCTGCCTTTTCGCTTAAAAAAAGCACTCTATGGTTCTCTAGCATTTTGGAAAAAAACACATCACCATCCTTGCAATTTGGGGCCACTATTAAATAGAATAAGGGTTGTCAGGACACAAGTTAAAAGTCAGTGTGGAACCATAGCGGGCTAGTGACAATCAACAAGCCAGTATCGTGCAGTGTAGATAAGCAGTACAAAAAGGTGATCAGCAGCCCAGCAGAACCAAGCAGAACCACGGATTTCCTCGGCTAATCCAGAACGGCGCCTAATTTGAGACCTAGGACTTGATTGTTTACGGAACTTTCTAAGTAATATTCTTGGGCTGCAGGTAAAGGAAAAGGAGCGAAACGAAGGAAACAGGAAGCGGAGCAAGGCCTTTCGACATGAAGTCCCTGTGACAGGAACCCAAGTTGAATTTCAGCGCGCAGGCGCTACCTGGTGTCGTCTCCTGACGCAGGCGCTGCGGGGCTGGGGACTGGTGCGCAGCCGCGGGGACTCACGCAGGCGCAGGAGTGGAGGGCCAGCCCCGCCCCGGCCCTAGGCCGCGAGGCGCGGGCGGGGCGATGGCGCGCGGGAGGGGCGGGGCCACGCTGCGGGCCCGGGCCATGGCCGCCGCTGATGCTGAGGTGAGGTGCGGGGCCGGCGTTCGGCGCCGGGGCGCGGGCCGCGGTCTTGATGGCAACAGCTGCGGCGAGGGAACAGGGACCCAAGAGTGCTGCGAGCTGGGTGGGGCCGCGCGCCCCCGCCGTCTTGGGCTCGGCTGCGCCGAGGCCCCAGCGTCCGGCCCGCGCTCTGCCGGCGCGCTTTGTGCACGGCGGGCCGGAGCAGCGGTGGCGGCGGCAGCAGCGCGGCGGGCGGCAGGAGGCCGCGGCTCCGCATCCCGCAGCCGCGAGCTTGTTTGGGGGCCGGTTGGAGCAGGGGTGGCGGAGACAAAAGGCAAAGTGGAGCGGGCCAAGTTGTGCGCGGCGGAGGTGAGGCTGGCCTGCGCCTGCTGCCCCGCGCCGTGACCTTTCACTTGCCGTGAGAGCGTGGCACCATCTTAAGGAAAAGTTGGCCGGTCCCGCGCGTCTCCCGCGCACAAAGCCGCTGCAGCAGGGTGACCACAGGCAGCACGGTCGACAGAGGAATGTCTGCAGACGCAAGTTTATTTCTTCACCGATGGCATTAAAGCGGCGGGGGACAGCGAATTAGGGTTCTTTTGTTCGCGTGGTGGCCTTCCCTCTGCTCTTCCTGCGGGATAGTTTGCCTCCTGGGTTTTGCGGCGTAAACGTTATGCCCAGGCGAGAGGGACCGCTGTCGTCCCTCAGCTGGGAAAGGCCGACAGGAGTCGGGGGTTGGCAGAATGCACTAGTGTTGTGTTGGTAGGGCCGAAGTACGGTTTGGAAGAAAGTATAACCTAACAGTTTTCTTCCGAAATTAGCCGCGGGTATAAGCTTTTGGGACTTCCAGACCCAGAAAGTGAAGGTGTAGTGGTGGCACATGTGGTGCATAGGCTCAGTGGTACGTTTTACCTCAGATAATGTATGGTCGTTTGATTTCTTTTATTTATTTTTCTTCTCCAGCCTTTTTGAGGAGCATTCATATAAGTTAACGGGTAGTTTTCAGATCTAATGCAGGGATTTGTTGAGTACTTACAACGTTCACGAACTGATTCTGGCATCAGGAACACAAGTGTATATGAAACAATTATAAGTCATTTCCAGGCTTGTAAGGAAGGAAGATATATAGTGATTCTCATCATTTATCGAGCACTTGATGTATTCCACGCGTTGTTTAAGCCCTTCAAGAAGTTACCTCATTCCGTTTTTTAATGACCTGGGCAGCAGGTACTGTGCTTTCCTGTTTAACAGATGAAGAAAATAACACTTGGCAGGGGTTAAATAACTTTGCCTGGTCAGTTGTAAGCCTGGCCATTTTTTTTTTTTGTTGTTGTTGTTTTTTGGTTTTTTTGAAGATGTAATTATATCTATGAGTACTCTATTTGCATGTATGCCTTCATGACAGAAGAGGGCAGCCAACCCCATTGTAGATGGTTGTGAACCAATATGTGGTTGCTAGGAATTGAACTCAGGACCTCTGGAAGAGCAGCCAGTGCTCTTAACTGCTGAGCCATCTCTCCAGCCCCGAGCCTGGCCATTTTTCAATGTTAGACACATAATTGGTGTTAACAATTGATGGAGGAAGCTGAGTGTCGTAGTCCACTTGGGGGGCTGAGGCAGGAGGATTGCATGTTCAAAGATAGCTTGGTCTACATAGTAAGACCCCCTCTCTCTCTCTTTTTGTTTTGTTTTGTTTGTGGGACAGAGTTTCTGTGTGTAGCCTTGAACTCACTCTGTAGACCAGCTGTCCTTGGAACTCAGATCTGTCTGCCTCTGCCTCCCTAGTGCTGGGATTAAAGTTGTGTGCCACTGCTGCCCTGCTTAGTAAGACCCTATTTCTAACCTGCTCCCCTCACTGTCAAAAAAAAAAGTGGTGTTAGTGGCTTCCTAATCTTGTATTCCATAGGCAGTTTTACATAGAGGGTGTGTGTGTTGAGCCCATGTCTGGTTCCAGCCCACTGTAGGGTGTTTGTCCATAATGTAGCATATGAACATGACAGTAGTCTTCCAAAGTAGGTTCTTTGGATTCCCTTTTGCAGGTGAGGCAACAGGCACATGGCCCCCCAGGATTACAGAGGGCTTGATGCAATAGAATGTGTTTGTGTGTGTGCGTGCGCATGTGCATGCCAGAGAGAGAGAGAGAGAGAGAGAGAGAGAGAGAGAGAGAGGTGTGTGACTACAGAGCCCACGCTTTCTAAACATTTAACACCTGTCTGGATTTGCACTTTTAAGTGATTTTGTCATGGAAGTACATGACAGGGCGAGTGGCCCTTGACTGCAGCATAGTACTGTTGGTGCTGTAGAATTGCATCGGTATGGCACATCCTCACTTAATCTGGAAATATTTATAAGTTGGGGTTCACAAATTGTGGAATGATTAACTCATCAGCTGACACTTGAAACTTACCTAAGTGTGTATTTGTTTGCGTGTGTATGTGTGATGATTGTATCTTCATCTTCACCTCTACCCCAGCTCCCAATAATTTTTCACACTGAGAACTACTGAGGTAGTGAAGAGGTTTATTAATATGTGCTCTGTTCTCTATTTCGTAGATTGGTGTGGGCTCCTCTACTTCTTGGGTGTCTGATACATAGGGCTTTTGTCTCAGCAAAAATGTTATCTTGCAGTAGGAGGGCCTTCCAAAACAAATTTTATACTTAAGTGGGTGGCTAATATGTATCTTTTTATTAAGATTAAAAATTAATTTTTTTTGCATATGGATGTTTTGCCTTTTTATAATTTTATGTGTATGAATATTTTGCTTTCATTCTATGTATGTTTGGTGGCAGTGGAGGCAGTGGAGCCCCTGGAACTGGAGTTTAGGGTGGTTTTGAGCCTTTCAAGTATGTGCTGGGAGTTGATTGAACCCTGGTCCTCTGAAACAGCAACAAGTGCTCTAACTTCCAGAGTTATCTCTCCTAGTCTCAATGCTTGCTTTTTGGTATGCCCCTAATTCTGGCCTTGAACTCCTGATCCTCCACGGGTCACAGGTATGTAAGTATTACCATGGCTGGCTTCTCTTCCTTTAAGCTTACCTTTTTTATTGAGTTTGGAGGTGCATAGTTATGATTTTAGCACAGGAAGCTGAAGCAGGAAGATCATATATTGAGTTATCCTGGGGTGCAGTGTTAGAGTTTGTCTCAAAAAAATAAAAACAGTCAGGTATGGTGGGGTACTCCTTTAGTTTGGCACTCTGGAGGCAGAGGCAGGCAGATTTCTAAGTTCAAGGCCAGTCTGGATTTGTAGAGGGAGTTCCAGGACAGCCAAGACAAATAAACCCTGTCTTGAAAAACAAAACAACTCTCCCACCAAAAAACAACGCCCCCCAAAACAAAAATCTTTTTGATTTTTAGAATAATATATGTACACATAATTTAAAAAGTCAGGGCTAAGAGACATTTTTGGAAGTTCTTTAGTCTTCTACAAAGGCAGCAACAACTTTTAATTCTTTAGTGTTTACTTCTTATTTCTGTAATTTATTTATTTTTAAAGATTTATTTTTTATTAAACAGCATTCTGCCTGCATGTACACCTGCAAATCAGAAGAGGGCACCAGATCACATTTTAGATGGTTGTGAGCTACCATGTGGTTGCTGGGAATTGAACTCAGCACCTTCGGAAAAATGGCCAGTGCTCTTAAGCTCTGAGCCATCTCTCCAGACCGACTTCGTATTTCTGATTATATGTTGGTGCTGTTGTGTCTTTACTCATCAGCTGTAGGGATTGTCTCTGTGTACTTGCAATAATAAAAAATGAATTTAATTCTTTCACACTCTATGTTCACCTGCTAGTTAAAATTGACATTTTCTTGGCCTCTTGTATATCATTGTCTTTGGAATTTGGCCTGCCTTCCTTGTTCTCTCACTCTATTCCCTCAGGATGAAATGTATTTTCCAGTAGCTGTTTAAGTAAAGGACAATGGGCCAAGAATGTAGCTCAGTTTTTAGAGTCTAGGTTTAACTGGGTGGGGTGGTGTAAACCTGTAATCTTAGCACTCAGTAGTTAGAGGCAGGGAGATCAGTTTAGGTCATCTTCAGCAACATAGCAAGTTCCGGCAATTAATTGTGGGTTCCAGATTTTGTCAAAAAAAAAAAAAAAGGAAGGGCAAAGGCATAGAACCTTTGGAATATCTAACAATGTAGATGTACTTAGTTCACTGCTATTGGACTTGAAGAAAAAGTTTGGTTAAACATGGAATACCTGCTTGGAAGTCAAATTAGAATTTTTTTGTTGGCGGTGGGGAGATGGCATTGTATGGTACCAGGAGTCTACATAGGGTTGATTGTGTGTCCAGGATCCATGAGGAATTGAGACCAGTATGGTTCACAAGGCTTTTGTCTCAACAAGGTGTCATGAATACTAAGCAAGTACTCTACCACTGAGCTGCATCCTAGCCTTCTGAAAGTCATCATTCTATTGTTACTGTTGAGAAAGAAGTCCAGTTTGATCTCCCCACCTCACAATGCTCTGGAGATCAGATTTAGGGTTACAGGCTCTCCTGATGACAGGCATTTTCTTTGCCACTCAACTAAAGACCCAGACTCCATTTGATTTGTACATTGTTATTATTATTTCCCTTGAGACAGGTTTCTCTGTGTAGCCCTAGCTGTCCTGGAACTTGTTCCATAGACCAGGCTGGTCCTGAACTCAGAGATCCATGTGCCTCTGCTGGGATTAAAAGAGTGTATGTGTATGGGAGGGTATGTGCTTATGAATGCAAGTACCCACAAGAGGTCTGAGATGTCACATCCCTCTGGAGCTGGGATTACAGGCAGTTGTAAGCTGCCTCATGTGGGTACTGGGAATCTAACTCAGGTGCTTAAGAAAAGCAGCCTGTGCTCTTAGCCACTGAGCCATCTCTCCAAACCCTCCCACTTTAAAATTTTTTGATGATGATGATGATGATGATGATGATGATGATGATGATGATGATTATTGGAGACATCATAGCCCAAGCTGGCCTTGAATTTACTGTGTAGTTGAACGCAGTTTCCATGTGCTGGGATTGAAGGTATTTGTCATACATGGCTCCTAATTGTACTTACTGAAAACAATTTCTTTGCTTATTTTTGTTATTTTGAGACAGGGTCTCTCTACATAGCTCTGGTCTATGTAGACCAGGCTGTCCTTGAACTTGCAGAGGTCCACCCAGAGGCATGGACGATCATGCCTGGTTTGTTCTGTGCGTGCATGGGTACTCAGCCTGCCTCTGCGTCCTGAGTACTGGGATTAAAGGAGTTTGCTACCATCATTTGGCATAATACTTATTTTTCCTTTAACACATATATGCTTCACCTTTGTAACGCTATGTAAAAGTCTGGATGCATGAGTTTTAAACTGTTACAATTTATTATTTAATTTTTACCAATAATGCTATAATGAATGTCCTTAAAATTTTTTTGGCAGGCTGGAGAGATGGCTAGGCAGTTAAGAGCACTGAATACTCTTCAGAGTAACTGGGTTTAATTCCCAGCACCCATATAATAACTCCAAAATCTGACACCCTTACACAGACATACATGCAGGCAAAACACCAATGTACATTAAAAGAAAGAAAAAAGCTGGGTGGTAGTGGTGCAAGAGGCAAAGGCAGGTGAATCTGAGTTTGAGGCCAGCCTAGTCTACAGAATGAGTTCTGGGACAGCCAGAGCTACACAAAGAAATTTTGTCTCAAAAGAAAGAAAGAAAGAAAGAAAGAAAGAAAGAAAGAAGGAAGGAAGGAAGGAAGGAAGGAAGGAAGGAAGGAAGGAAGGAAGGAAGGAAAGAAGAGAGAAAAGAGAAAGAAGGAAAGAGAGAGAATGAAAGAGAAAAAAGAAAAAGAGAAAGAAAGAAAGAAAGAAAGAAAGAAGAAAAATTAAAAATTTTTACATTTATGTGTGTGTCCATGTGTGTTTCTGCATGTGTGTATGAGTGAGTATGTGTGGGCGCATGTGTGTGCTTGTGCCAAAGTTGGTTCTTTCCTTCTATTTTGTGGTTTTTGGAATCAAACTTGGGTCATCAGTCTTGGTGGCAAGCAGCTTTACCTGCTGAACCACCTCACTGACCCTGTAATGACCATTGTTGTCTTTTCCTTTGTGTACATTTATGTGTTTTTCAGTGTAGATAAAATTGAATGTATTTTAAATCAAGCATGGGAGCACGTGCCTGTAATTCCAGCTACTTGGAGGATGATAGTTTTTTTTTTTTCCTGTTTGGTTTTTCAAGACAGGGTTTCTCAGAGATAGATATACCTGCCTCTGCTTCCCAAGTGCTGGGATTAAAGGTGTGTACCACCCCCAACTCCACCACCTGGCTGGAGGAGTCTCAGTTCAAGGCTAGTCTGGCTTTAGAAATCAAGCCACTCATTGCTAATCAGTGAGATCCTGTCTCAAAATAAAAAGTGAAAAGAGGGGCTGGAGAGATGTCTTGGTGGTTAAGAGCACTGGCTCTTCTCCAGAGTACCTGGTTTAATTCCCAACATTTACATGGTGTCTCACAACTGTCTGGAACTCCAGTTCCAGGGGATCTGACATCATATTTTGGCCTCTATGGGCACCAGGCATATACATGGGGCACAGACATAACACGCAGGCAGAATACCAATACACATTAAAAAAAAAAGACAGGAGGCTTGGGATACAGTTCAGTGCAACCGTTTTGTTGCCTAGTCTTATTGTGGTGGCTCAGAAACATAAACAAGGGAGGAAGGATTTTGGTACGATTTTAGGTCAGATAACAACTTGCTTTAGTCAGTTCTCTGCTTCTAGCATGTGTGGTAACTAGAATTATTTTGGGTCACTTTTTTTGAAAGCAGGGTTTCAGATTTCACTGTGTTGTCCTGTCTGGCTTGGACCTCACAAAAATCTGCCTCTCCCTGCCTCCTGAGTCTTGGTGCTGGGGCTAAAGGTATGTGCCACCACATCCACTTTTGGCTTGCCAACATGGTGTTCCTGGGGAAGATACGGTGGCTGGAGGGTGTGTGAGGCACTGTTCATACCTCAGTAGGTCAGAAGATGGACAATTTTAAAGATTCTGTGTATTTCCACCCACATGGAAGAGGGTGTCTGATTTTCTGGAGTCGGAATTACAGATGATTGTGAGTTATGAAAGTGCCATTTGGACGTTGGGAACTAAACTCTGGTGTTCTTCAGGAACAGCTGATGTGGGTTTAGAGAGAGAGAGCTCAGTGCTAAAGAGCACTTATTGATCCCAGGTGCTGGGATTAAAAGTTGTGTACCACCAAGCTTCTTTTGTCCTCATTCATTCATTCATTCATTCATTCATTCATTCATTCATGTTTTTCAAGACAGGGTTTCTCTGTGTAGCCCTGACTGTCTTGGAACTTGCTCTGTAGACCAGGCTCAGACTCACAGAGGTCTGCTGCCTCTGCCTCCTGAGTGCTGGGATTAAAGGCGTGAGCCCAGTGCTAGTTAGTGTTCTTAAGTGGGTTTTTACAGTAACTCCTCTTTGAGAGTTTGATTATCACTGTCTTCTGCACTTTTCTGTATCTCTGAAGATCAGGCAGCTTGTATATTACTGGTAGCCTCTTATTTTAAGTTCCTCCTTCCTCAGTGCTTTGTAGTGAGTTAGCTTTACTTTAACTTCTATTCAAGTTTTTGCCGTGGAGTTTTTTGTTATATATTTTTTTCTTGTCCATACCTTTGGTTGATTTTTGGTAAGAGAAGGGGGAGGGTCAGAAGCATTTGCTATAACTGAATCTTTCTTTTCCTTTTTTTTTTTTTTTTTTTTTTTTTGAGACATGGTCTCCCCATGTGCACCTGGAACTTGTGTAGATCAAGTTGGCCTTTAACCCAAGTGTCCCCTCTCCCCCCACCAAGTGCTTGGATTAAAGCCACTGTGACTGGCCAGTATAACTATAAATCTGTAGTGGATTCTCTTTTGCATAGTCACTTTGGTCAGGTAGTCGGTGTGCCTGTGTGTCTGTGTGACTCTTTGTGTGGTTTGTGAAAGGAGTGCTTAGTGGCTTAACAGGCCAGCAGTGATGATGCGGCTTTAACATTGAAGGGCATCTGTGGATAGTTTATTTGTTTAAGTGGTCAAAGCCAGAGTGGAGGCTAGCACCCTGGTTTTCTGTGCTGCCTCTGTCGTATTATAACAATTTGTTTGATTTTCCTTTAAAATTATTGAGAGTGTTTGGGAAGTGATGGTGTTGAGGCAGTTTGGCTATATAGGACCAACTGGCATAGAGGTTGCTATTTAGATCAATCTACTCTTAAATTTGTAGTGCTTCTCCTGCCTCTGCCTTCTGAGTGCTGGAATTACAGGCATGCACCACTGCACCTGACTTTTTATTGTATTATGTTTTTGTGAGACAGAGTATGCTAAAATTCCTTCCCAGGAATGAAAGGGACCCTTCAGGTGTCCAGACAGGGAAGCAAACTGCAAACAAGTGAGAATGAAAACTTGGTTCAGATTGACTTATCAACATGTATCAGACTTGGGGAATCTGATGCCAGGTGGTTTATTGCCAGCATACTGAAAACACAGTACAACAATCATTCCCACTCCAGGTTTCTAGGCAACAACCAGTTCAGTTCCATGTGTACAGTAAAGCTTACTGTGTGGCTACCTAGAAACTCCTTTACAAAGTAACTATAACCACGAGGGTGGGTTCTCTCTATGGCTAAGGGGTCTAGAATCAAGTGGTCTCTGACTGAGATAGCATAGGGACATGGGACATCTTCCCTAAGGATGGGCTCTAGGGAGGGAGAGCCTGGAATTACATTCTGGGGGACTTGGGTGAGTTCTGCCTCAATAGCAAAGGATGGATGAGGTCTGTCTCCACAGACTAAAAGACACCAGGTCTTTGTCTGTGTCTATGCCTAGCCTTTGTCAGTATCTGCTTCTACTACTTGGGAAGACAGTTAATCCCTCCTTTTATGAGAGGCCCTGTGTGTTTTAACATTCCTAGTTTCCTAATGCTCTGTGAATGCAAGGACCTTTGTGCCCCCAATAAGGAGGAGACGTAAGCAACACTACCACTCCTTTTCCTAAGGTTCCAACCACAAACTGAGGCATGGCTTTGTCAGCAGTCACTTTGGGGAACCAATAAATTTTTATTGGGTTTCTTACTGAGCATAGTTGATGGGTTACTGACAATGGTGTGGTTGCTCTCTACACTAACAGGCCATAATGGGAAAGCCTTTACCCAGCAGTGATGAAGGCTTTTGCATGGCTGCTTAGATGGAGACCTTTGCATTAGTCTTTTTCCACTTGTATATACTCTGGCCCCTCCCCCATGCCACATACAATTAAAGCAGAGTTGTATTCTGATGTCTCTCTCTACCCACCTGCTCTGGGGTGTAAAGATCAGCAAACATAGTTGATCTTTTGCAAGGACGCAGCTGAGTGCCCCAAGATGGCTGTTGCTTGGCTCAGAGGGCAGTCACATAGAACACAGTGTCTCTTGTGTAATACAAGGTGGCCTAGAACTCCACATATATCTAAGGATGACTTTGAATTTCTGATCCTTTTGCCTCTGTCTTTGATCATAGATGTATTCCATCAGGACAGATTTTGTATGGTGCTGGGGTTCAAACCCCTGAGTGGTTTTTGTTTGTTTGTTTGCTTTTTTTTTTTTGAGACAGGCTTTCTCTGTGAAGCCTTGGCTCTCCTAGGCTCGATTTGTAGATCCCTCCTTTTCAAGACCAGGTTGGCCTTGAACTCAAAGAGATCCACCTGCTTCTGCCTTCCTGAGTACTGGGACTACAGGTGTGCACCACCCCATCATGTCCCATTCCATTGGCAATTCTTTTGAAGCAGTTCTCAGGCATTTTTTTTTAAATCTATGAATACTTTATTTCAGTTAATAAATGTCCTGTTACTATTCAGATTTATTATTTTGGTTCAAAAAAGAGCAGCATACCTGAGTGGTACCACATCCCTGTATTCTCAGCACTTGGGAGGCAGATGCAGGAGGACATGCACAACTTTAAGCTTAGTCCAGTCTACACAGCTATTTCCAGGTCATACAGGGATACATAGTGAGACTGTTTCCAGAAGCATTCCCATAAAAGAATATAGTTTGATTATTACTCTTGAAAGATATCTCAAATCTCTGAATATATTTAATTTCTCTTCCATGTCACTCTTTTTTTTTTTCTCTCCCTGAGCTTGTCTTTTTAGTTTTTGCTTTTTAAAGACCGTAGGTTTCTGTAGCCCCATTTGTCCTGGAACTTGCTCTGTAGGCCAGACTAGCCTTGAATTCATAGGAGGTCCTACTCTGGTTTCTGTGGTTCATTCTTGTCTGTCTGTCTGTCTTTCTTTCTTTCTTTCTTGCTTTCTCTCTCTCTCTCTTCTTTATTTCTCTCTCTCCTTCCTTCCTTCCTTCCTTCCTTCCTTCCTTCCTTCCTTCCTTCCTTCCTTCCTT
>NW_026585895.1:56682251-56832728 GCF_907164565.1 Psammomys obesus | reverse complement strand
CTTCCTTCCTTCCTTCCTTCCTTCCTTCCTTCCTTCCTTCCTTCCTTTTTTTTTTTTTTTTGAGACAAGGTCTCACTTTTTAGACCAGGCTGCCCTCAAACTCAGAGATATTCCTGGCTCCACCTGACTAAAGGTATGCATCACTATCTCCTGCCTAGTGCATTCCTTTCATTCCGTTTTAGTTATCTGAGTTCCCAACTCCAGCTCCATTAGTGTCTTCAGACTTTGCCCTCTCTAGCTTCCCCTTTTTTGTTGGTATTCTCACTCTGCATTTGCTCTGTGTTGGAAAACTAATCTTGGTAAAGCTAGTTGTGTGAGCAGAGTAGGACTTTGCTCTTGGGTCCTGAATTCTTGCATGTTTAGAACTTTGGCATCTGCCAGTTGACTGGAGGCTGGGTTAAAGCTGACTACTATTCTAATTTTACAGTAGGGCTCATTCTAGTATTGGGTATTGTTTTAAATGTTTGGCTTCTGAACATTGGCTGCAAACAAAAAGAAAGCTGTCTTTGTCATCATCTTGTTTTTCTTGTTCTTTTCTGTTCCTCTTCTTTTTTTGTTTTGAGACAGGGTTTCTCAGTGTAGCTTTGGCTGTCCTGGACTCCTTTTGTAGACCAGGCTGGCCTGAAACTCACAAATCTGCCTGCCTCTGCCTCCCAGAGTGCTGGGATTACAGGCGTGTGCCACTGCACCCAGTTGCCACTAATTTCTTGCTTTGAAAAAAATGTCACAATCCGTTCCCCAAGGCAGGTCTGGCCACACACCTTCACTAAACCAATTAAAGAAGCCAAATTAAAAATGGAAAGCTGAAAAAGAAGACTTACTTAAAGTGGCCATATTGGGAAGAAGAACAAACAGATACAGTGAATCCCCCACAGGTGTGTTACAGATGAAGTGAGATGAATGTTTATTTTTTGGTTTTTGGAAACAGGGTCTCTCTCTGTAGTCCAGGTTGTCCTGGAACTCTCAGAGATCCATGCCTAGTGAGATCATTTTAAATAGAGGGTGAGCGTATGTACATCTAAGCATTCTTTGTTTTTTTGTTTGTTAGTTTTTTTATTTTTTGTTTTTTGAGACAAAGTTTCTCTGTTTAGTCCTGGCTGTCCTGGAACTTGCTCTGTAGACAAAAGATCTGCCTTCCAACTGATTGCTGGTAATTAAAAGTGTGTCTCACCACTCTCCCACTTTATAGCCTGCCATTTTTATGAAGAAGTTAGCTAGGTCATGGTAGGATGGGATATATCAGGAGTTGTACAGAGCTGCTCCGACCAAGAAACTTGACTGCACACTGAGCCCTCAAGTCAGATGAGGAGTTATATGCTGTAATTGGGAAATTAAGTGGAGAGCTGGGAATGTAGTTCAGTGTAGAGCACTTGCCTACCATAACATAAACAAACAAAAACCCCAAAACATGAAGTGCACATGAGCTGAGCACACAGAGTACTCGAACTTTGCTAATAGTAGGGTGTATCCAAGTTTGGGCTCTGATGCTCTTGGGTCATATGTGCCACCATGAGGAACAGAGATGGGTGTTAGAGACTTGAGTGGAGGGGATCCAGCAGAAGGCATGCAGCGACTATTTGCATTTAGTACAGGCTGGTAAAAAAAAAATTTTTTTTTTTATGATACAGCTATAATCCCAGGGTTCTGGTGGCAAAAGTGTCACAAGTCGGAGGCTAGGACTATATTGAAACTTTTGGGCCAGATGCAGCTACTAGGTGAGAACTCATCTCAAAAACAAACAAGGGCTGAAGAGATGGCTCAGCATTTAAGAACTTTTGCAGACTGGGGTTGGTTTCTAGCACCCATATGGAGCTGTTTACAACTGTCTGTAATTACAGTTTCAGAGGATATAACACCCTCTTTTGGCTTTCTTGTGCACCAGGCACCCATGTGGTGCATATACATACATGCAGCCACATAACATATAAAATAAGAACAAATTTTATTAAAACAACAATAACAAAACAACCAAAAACTCTTAGATATAGCAAAGATTTCCTCATTGCTCAGAAGGCAAGATATCATTTGTGTGCCCAGAAATCATATAGAGCATTTTACTTGGAGAGAAGAAACTAAAATACATGGCATGTATTAGTGTTTACTTCACAGTCATTATCAATCAAGATACTAATAGTAGTTTTCAAAGTTCCCTTTAAAAATATTTTACTCTTTCTGTGATCCTCCATTCTTACTTTCTTCCCTTCCCTGATTTTGTGGTTTTGGGAATCTGGCCCAAGACCTTGTGGATGTTAATTAAGTGTATCCTTGAAACTCAGCTTTTTTTTTTTTTTGTTGTTTGTTTGTTTGTTTTTTAACTTTAAGACACCGTCTCACTCCATTGTCCAGGTTGTTCTTGAACTCATTCTGCAGCCCAGTCAGACCTTGAACTTTTAGTCAGGTCTTACTCTTAGCTTCTCGATTAGCTGGGATTACAGGCTTGTGCTGCCAGGCCTAGCTGAAATTATGATCTTTGAGCCAAATGAAATATTCTGGTGTTATAGTGTGATAATCATGAAAATGTGTGATCGAATGTGTAAGGGAAATTGTTTATATAGCTTACAATTATGCAAAATAATGCACATATACAGAAAAACTGGAAGGAAATGAAAAATTTTAAGTTAGGATAGTGATACTTATTTTGCAATTTTCCATTTCTTTTTTTTTTTGTTTCATTCATTCATTTACTTGTTTGTTTGTTCATTGAGTTAGTGTCTTAATGTAGCCCTGGCTGCCATTGAACTCACTAGGGTAGGCCAGGTTAGCCTTGAATTCTTGAACCTCCTGCCTCCACTTCCCAAGGCTTGCTCCAGACTTTGCTTTTGATAGTTTGATTTAATTAAATAGGTATTATCGTATTCTAAAAAGGTGGCGTGGGGCTTACTCATGTTGAATTAGTTCAGAACCTGAGTGGAATGGACACCGTCATGTAACTTCATTTCAACAGTTGTTTCAGTCCATATACTTTACAAGAATGTTAGCATCTTTGAATAAATAATCCTTGGCTGGACGGTGGTGGTAGTGCACGCCTTTAATTTCAACACTTGGGAGGCAGAGGCTGTCAGTTCAATGCCAGCCTTGTCAAGGCTACACAGAGAAACTTTGGGGGGAGGACAAACAAACAAACAAAAAAAGATGGAAATTTTGCTAGGAAGCAGAGCCAGTCAGTTCAGGGTCAACCTGGTCTACAGATCCAGATTGACAAGGGCTACACAGAAAACCCTGCCTTGTGGGAGGGCAGAAAGAAATAATCCTTGTCACCTAGAAGTATTTAGGTGTCTGATCCCAAATTGCTGTTGCTTGTAATAGTTTGCATTGAGATTTTTCTGGCAGCATGATGCCACCTCTGGTAACAGTTTTAGTTGCACTCCTCTCAACCAATACTCTGTCAAACACAGAAGAAACTTAATGAGCCTTCACTATGAACTTAATTTGGTTATATCTGGTAGGAGATAGCCTGGCAGACATCTAGGTAAGGTTGGTGTAGGTCCTAACTGGATGTTTGTAAGAAGAAATGGAGACTACATATGACTATCAGGGTAGCATTTAGAGTAGGACTTCATGGCTATGATAATACTCAGTTTGGACTGTGGAGTTGATCTTGGACATTGCAGTAGTCTAGTAGCTTTCCTGGCTTCTACTCACTCATTCCTGTCATGACAGTGGATCTGAGAATCACCTGTGTAGAGATTCAATGTAACAAGAATCCAGCCACTTTTCTAGCTTCCTCTAGGTCACACCTTGGTTCCTTGGGGCCACTGCACATTGCCATTAACTGGCTAATCTCTCTGGCCTCTCTAATTTATTCTTTATTAGGAATCCATTGTGGTCTTTAAAAAGCTAAACCAGTCAGAATTTAGGAGGCTGAGGCTGAGTTATGTCACCAGCCTGTCTTTTATTATTTTTTATTCTTTTTACTTTTCTTGTGTAGTAGCTTTTGGTACATTTTTAGTATTAATCTTTTGTGTGCATTGTGAATATATTTCCCTAATTTTTTTTGTGTGTGTGCACTTGAGGATGCATGTGCATGTGTACAGGCTAGAAGTT
The DNA here is from genome assembly GCF_907164565.1 of Psammomys obesus. Lineage (NCBI taxonomy): Eukaryota > Metazoa > Chordata > Mammalia > Rodentia > Muridae > Psammomys > Psammomys obesus. The sequence continues at coordinate 56,828,684 of NW_026585895.1, read as the reverse complement.
AACACTATGCACCTTCCTCAGTGGCTTTCCACGCTTTCATTTTTTTTTTTTTTCAAAAATAGCAAGAAAACATTATTTAAAATAGAGTAATAGTAAAGGTGAGAATAATGTCAAGAGTGACAGTAGGCCATCCGAGCTAGAATACTCAGAAGCATCCACCAAATTTTTTTCTTTTTTTTTTGTCCTTCGAGACAGGGATTTACTCTGCAGCTCCAGCTGTCCCGGAACACTCTCTGTAGACCAGGCTGGCCTTGAACCCATAGAGCTCTGCCTGTCTTTGCCTCCTGGGTGCTAGGATTAAAGGCATGCAGCGCTATGCTAGGCTCACCAGAAATTTCTAAAATTTAATTTTATGTATAACATTGTTTTGCCTGGATGAATATCTCTGTACCACTTACATGCCCTGTACCACTTACATGCCTGATGCTTGTGGATGCCAGAAGAGGGTGTTGTATTTCCTGGACCTGGAGTTACAAAGAAGGTTGTGAACCACCATGTGGGTTTTGGAAATTGAACGTGGTCTTCTGAAAAAAACAATAAATGCTCTCAACTGCTGAGCCCCAGACCCTTCACCATATGTTTTAAAAAAAAATGTTATTATTTATTACAATTTATTCACTTTGTATCCCAGCTGTGGCCCCCTCCATCGTCTCCTCCCTCTTCTCCCTCTTTCTTCTCCCTCTATACGCTCCCTAGGCTAGGGTCATAGAAGGGGAAGAGGAACTCCCCATCAGTGTTTTTCCTTTTTTGATTTTCTAATCAGGATTATTTATTCCTGTGTTTTTCTTTTTCTTTTTAAATTTAATTTTATTTATATATCTATTACAATTTATTCACTTTGTATCCCCACTGCAGCCCCCTCCCTCGTCTCCTCCCAGTCTTTGGGCAGAGTGTCCGAATCTTTACGGAAGAAGAGGGAGCTAGAAAGCCCTGGAGGGACAGGAACGCCACAAGGAGAGCAACAGAGCCAAAATACCTGTGCCCAGGGCATCCTGCAGAGACTGATACTCCAACTAAGGATCATGCATGGAGAGGACCTAGATTCCCCTGTTCAAAGGAAGCCCATTGGCTGCTAAGTTTCCAAGTGTGATTCCTAGTAAGGGGTACAGGGGCTATCTCTGACATGAACTTAGTGACAGGCTCTTTAATCACCTCCCTCTGGGGGGATGCAGCCTTGCCAGGCCACAGAGAAAGATGTGCACCATAATTTTAGAAAGTATAGTTTTGCTGAATCTGGAGCTTGCTGATTGTTATAAGTTGGCTGCTCAGCAAGCTGTAAGGATCTTCCTTTCTCCAGTTTTCCAGGTCTGCGATTACAAGTGTGCATCACTATATCTGGGTTTTTACCTGGGTTCTTGGAATCCAATGAGGATCCTCATGCTTGTATACCAAGCACTTCATTGACTCTACCATATCTCTCTAGCCCACATTCCCACACAAAAAACTTTGTTTATTTAACTTTTATGAAGCAGAGTCTTTCTGTGTAGCCTTGCCTATTCCTGAAGATTGATACATGTACCATGCTGACTTTGAATTCACAGAGCTCTTCCTACTTCTGCTTCCCCGGTGCTGGAATTAAAGATGTATGCCACCATGCCTGGCTCCAGATTCCTAGTTTAAAGATCAGTTCTCTTTATTTTTTGAATCATAGTCTGAAAGACATTTATTTCCATATGAAACTTCTGTTCAAGTTTTTATTTTAAAAATTTTAACTTTCTAAATAGTCTCACCGTGTAGCTTAGGTTAGACTTGAATTCATGATCATCTTGCCAACTTCCTGAATACAGGGGTTATAGATGTGTGCTTTTATGCCTAGCTTTATTGCTCAGTCTTTCTTACGTTTCTTTTTCAAAGTTGACTTGTCCAGTATGGTGCACACCGTTAATAGCAGTACTCTTGGGAGGCAGAGGCAGGTAGGCCTCTGTGAGTTTGAGGCCAGCCTGTTCTATACAGGGAGTTCCAGACTAGCCAGAGTTACATGATGGACAGACCCTTTCTCAAAGAACAAAACAAAATAAAAACCACCCCTCCTGAAAACTCCCAAAGTTGACTTTAAAAATCTGTTTTTATTTTATATACATGAATGTTTTGATTTCATGTATCTATATTTTATTTTTTTTAAATTATTTTACTTTTTTTTGTTAGCTTTATTTATTATGTATACAGTGTTCTGCCTGCGTGTGAGTCCACACACCAGAAGAGGGCACCAGATCTCACTATAGATGGCTGTGAGCCACCATGTGGGTTCTCGGAATTGAACTCAGGACCTCTGGAAGAGCAGCCGATGCTCTTAACCTCTGAGCCATCTCTCCAGCCCCCGTATGTATATTTATTGATTGGGAGGCCAGAAGGTGTTGGATTCCTTAGAACTGGAATTTTAGGTAGTTGTTAGGCACTGTGTGGGTGCTTGGTAATTGAGCCCAGGTCCTTCGGAGGAGCAATCAGTGCTTTTAACTGCTGATCCATGCTTCCATCCCCTAAACTTTCCTTTGTTCATTTGTGTTTTTGTTTTTTAAAAATAAGCAGCATGAAGTAAGGATTCATTTTCATTTGCATGAGTAGCCAGTTTCTTGGGCTTCAGGTAAATAGTCCTTAAAAAGGTTGGGAAGGTTTGTGTGTGTGCTCATGCTCATGCTCCTGTACCTGCAATGTGAGTATGTGTCCTCAGAGGCCAGAGGTTTAGGATTCCCTAGAGCTGGAGTTACAGGTGGTTGTGAGCTACCTGGGTTGAGTCATTTGCAAGAGCAGTATGTTTTTTTTACCTTTTGAGCAAATCTCACACCATGCTTTTTGTTTATTTAATAATAGTCATTTTATCCAGAGTGAGGTAGAATCTCTGTGTAGGTTTTTTGTTGTTGTTTTGAGATAACAATACTCTTGAGACTCAAGAGTATCATTAAATATTAAGAATAAAATTAGAGCAGGGCGAGGTAGCCCATGCCTGTAATCCCAGCACTCTGGGAGGCAGAGGCAGTTGGATCTCTGTGAGTTCAAGGCCAGGCTGGTCTACAAAGGGAGTTCAGGACAGCCAAGGTTACACAGAGAAAAACTCTGTCTTGGACGGGTGGGGAAAAAAAAAGAATAAAATCAGGGGCTGGAAAGATGGCTCAGTGGTTAAGAGCAGTTGCCTCTAATTCTAGTCCTGGGGGAGAGTAGATGATTTGTTTTGACCTCTGTGGGCATTGCATGCGGGTAGTGCGTGGACACACATACCGGCAAAATGCGCATAACAAAAAGACAAAGTTATGTCAGGCAGAGGCAGGCAGACCTTCCAGGTTTGAAGCAGCCTAGTCTACATAAAGAGACACTGCCTCAATAAAATCTGGAGAGGCGTTTCATTAAGAAAATAAATGATGGATGAGAATGATCGAGTGGGAAGGCTGGAAGAACATCTTCAGGGTGAGTCTCCAAAGCAGTTTGAGGAACAGAGGAAACATCAGACTTTTATAAATGTCAGGAATGTTGGAGAAATGTCTGAGCACTTGAGAGGTCTTGCTGCTATTGAAGATCTGGGTTCGATTCCCAGCACCTACATCAGGTGGCTCACATCCACCTGTAACTCCAACTCTAGGAAATCTGACACCCTCTTGGGCTTCCACAATCACCTGCACACACTTTGTGCACCTAGAAACACAGGTGGGAAGTTTCATATAGAGTATGTGACAAAGAGGTGGAGGAATCTGTTATCATAAATTAAGAACTGAGGAGTCACAGCACAGACTGTTTTTTAATTCTTTGCCCCAGAGAGAGCTAGGTGTAGGTAGGAAGGCTTAGCCTCGTCTATTGAGATTGTGGGATTTAGTTTTTTAGAAAGACCTTGTCTTGATGGCAGGCCCATGTTTTAACACGATGTAGTTTTATGGTAGTTGTCTAGCATACACAAGGTTTTAGGTTCAATCCCAGCACCAAATAAAAACAGAACAGAAACACATGACAAATATTTTATGGTCTCTCATGTGGGGGAAGAAGTCCTAACAGTAGAAAAGGAGGTAAAGTATGGGTAGTGAAAGGGGTGCATAATTACCATCAAAGTACCTTAGTTTACCATGAAAATATAATGAAATCAGTGGTTTATATAGTTAACATAAACATACATAAGTAGATACTATATCTGTCCTGGTACTCTATGTAGATCAGGCTGTCTTCAAATTCTGATCCTCCTGCCTCTGCCTTCAAAGTACTAGGATTAAAGACTTTTACCAGTGCCAGGCAGGTATATCTATTTTTACTTTATTTTGTACTTTCATAATTAAAAATGTAAAAATGGTGTCTTTTTTGCCTTACATGTATTTTTCAGTTGCTCATTTGTTTTTATTACATTTATTTTTTGATAGTAAAGTCTCCATTTATTACAGTTATTAGAATTCTATTGATACACAAGCCAAGAAGAGGGCACCAGATCTCATTAGAGGTTGTTATGAGCCACCATGTGGTTGCTGGGAATTGAACTCAGGACCTTTGGAAGAACGGCCAGTGCTCTTAACCTCTGAGCCATCTCTCCAGCCTATTTTATTTTTTTATGTGTATGAGTGTTTTGCTTGCTTGTGTCTGAAGAATCCAGAATAGAGTGTCAGATTCCTTGTGACTGGAGTTAAACATGGTTGTGTTTCCATGTCAGTGCTAGAATTTGAACCTAGGTCCTCTGCAAGAGCAAGTGCTCTTAACTTCTGAACCATCTGACATCTGCTCATTAGTTTTTTAAAAAAGTTTTATTTATTATGTATACAGTGCTCTGTCTGCATGTCCACCTGTACTCCAGAAGAGGGTACCAGATCTCATTATAGATGGGTTATGAACCACATGTGGTTGCTGGAAATTGAACTCAGGACCTTTGGAAGAGCAGCTCTTAACTGCTAAGCCATCTCTCCAGCTCATACTCATTAATTTTTATTGGCCATATAAATTCATTTTTCTTCAGCTTATTTTCATTCATTCATTCATTCATTCATTCATTCATTCATTCATTCATTTTCAGGGCAGGTGTTCTCTGTGTAGCCTTGGTAGACCTGGCTGGCCTCAAACTCACAGAGATCTGTCTGTCTCTGCCTCCTTAAGTGCTGGGATTATAGGTTTGCATTACCACTCCTGGCTTGTTTTTATTTTTTTTAATACTTTGCCTGTTTTACTAGAGGGAGCTAAAATAAGACAGTGGCTAGGGTTCTCTGTTTTCTTTGTGGGTAGCAGGTAGGTGTGTAAGCAATCTTACTATGATTTTTCCACTTGGCCATATGCTCTTGTATTAATAAAGAGGGATCACTCGAGTCTTTTTTTTTTTTTTTAAATAATCTTTTGCCTTATCCTTGCTCAGGTCAATGGGCTGGATTAAGCTGGGGTAGGCACAGCTCGCAGTCCTTCTCTAGTAGACTAATCATGTAGCTGCTCTGGGATTGTCCTTAACTGCATATGTATGGGTTACAGGATTATATTTATATAGAAAGGTTGGTGACATTTATTTTCATATAACCTTAAATTTTCATGTAAATTTTTAAATTTTTAAAAATTTTAAATTTTCATGGTGTATAAAACTTGATTATACTGTTTTAAAAATATTTCTTACTTTAAAACAAAAGAGCTTCAGATAGTATTAAGAACTGTTTGAGCTGGGCATGGTAGCACATGCCTATAATCCCAGCACTCAGGAAGGCAGAGGCAGGAGGATCTCTGTGAGTTTGAGGCCAGCCTGGTCTTGAAAGTGAATACAGGACAGTCAAGGTTACACAGAGAAACCCTGTCTCCCTGTCGGGGCAGGGAACTGTTTGATCCCTGTGACAGGGTCTCCCACTGTGGCTAGGTTGGGTTGTGCTGGTGAGGTGTGTGGAACAAGGTTGACTGTAGGAAGGCTGCTGTATACACTGCTTGCTGTACCTCCTGGAGCTTTGCCTGGTTAAGGGGAATCAGGCCACTCGAGGCCTGGCTGTTCTTCTTGTCTGCTGCTGTCTTGGCCTCTTGGGACTTGGAACCGGCTCTCTGAAGGCAAGTTACTCTTTCAGGGTGGGAGTTACTTTTGTTTCATTAGACTTGTCCTCAGTCTCCTGGTCTGTTTTTATTTTTACTGATATTTCTTTTGAAACAAAGCTGTCCTGAATGACCCTGAGATGTGATGGTTTTATGGGCTGAGCTTAATTCATTGGTGGATTCTGTGGCAAGGTCCTTCTCCCTTTTTGAGTAAAAATAACAGCATGTGTAGACTTTAAACCTTGGTTAACTGGAGGAGGCCAAATTTCTCTAGGGTGTCTTCTTGGGCAAGCTTCATTTTAGGGAAGAACTGAGACACAGGACAGAGCTTGAGAATGGAGCTTTGAAGGAAGGCATAGTTGAACTACTGTAAACAGCAGTACTTACATAGGAAAAGGTTGATAGAGGTACACATAGTTGATAGAGGTTGATAGGTAGATAGTTCGTGCATGGAACCAACCTTTCTCTTTTGTTTAGTCCTCCTCTTGACCCAGAGATCCTTGGCTGTAGTTAGAGCTAGTAAAGCAGGGCTGTTTGGATGTTTGCTGTAGCTGTGAGTGTCACTTTGTCCCTCTTGCCCTTTCCCTACCCAAATTGCCCAATTTTGATGTCTGGCCACTTGATGTGTGCACTTTCTTAAAAGTGGAATGAGAGGTTCCCCTAGCTGAGGGCTTTGAAGAAGCACTTGAAATTAATTGCTTAGTTTTCTATGACAGGAAGAAACTCACAACTTTCCTCCTCCTTTTCCTCCTTCTCCTCCGTCTCCTCCTCCCCCTCCTCCTCCTCCTCTCTCTCTTCCTCCTTCACATCCTCCTTCACCACTACCTCCTCCTCTTCCTCCTCTATTGGTTTTGGTTTTTCAAGACAAGGTTTCTCTATGTAGTCCTGGATGTCCTGGAACTCTTGTAGATCATGCTGGCCTCCTCCAGAATGCTGGGATTAAAGGTGTATGCCATCATCACCTGGCTTTATGGCTTTTTCAGCTATGCTGATGATAAATCAGTAGTTATTTTTTTCTTCAAACATCTATAGCTAGTACTCAGATCCTGTTGCTAACTCTGACTCTTGTTTTCTTCTTCTTCCCTGTCCCAAGTACAATTTCAGTGCTAGTGACTGAGGCAGACCCTGCCAGGTGAGCCAATTCAGGGACTTGGCTCCAGAGAATAGTGATCAGTAGTACATGGGCAGATCTCTCTGCTCTGCTCACAGGAACATTAAGGACAGTGGACACAGAGCCCATGTAGTCCACATGTTTACATTTTTTTCTTTGCCAGGCCTGGCTGCTTGGTTAGGATACTCCATTTTCCTTGAAATGACAGGACTATGTAAAGAAATGCAGAAACCTAAGGCAACAGAATATACCTGGCTTTTAAAAGTGATTTCACAGGAAAATAAGATACTTTTCGTTAAGAGACCCAACAGTGTTTTCATCTATTTACTGATGTATTGCAAATGACAGATTAGAAAATTGGTTGGTAATCTGTTTCTGAGCATGTTCTTGGAACAAAAGAGTGGGGGAGGGTAGATAGGTTATTCTAGATCTGAGGAAATGCAGCTCACAGAACAGTAATGAGGAAGCAGGAACAATAGGGATGATTCCTTTGTGCCTGCCCTTGAAAAGAAAGGGGGGGGGGATCAGTTGGGGTCGGGAAGAGGCATTGTTAAGCCTATTAATCATCATCACTCAAGTGTCCCCAGCAGTAATGATGAAGTGGGGATGCTGTATACACAAAAGTGACTTGTTGGGGTGGTGGTTCTGAGAGGAACAGCCCAAATGGGCATGCAAATGCACTGATGTCAGGAGTTTTTTTTTTTTTTTTTCCCTTCTCTATATCTCTGATATAAGATTTGATGTTAATCGTACAACCCGTAAGGAAGTAAACCTTTTTTTTTTTTTTTTTTTTTGAGTCAAGAATATAATATTTTTTGGGACCATTTCCCTGGGCATCCTGAAAGTATATGTTGTGTATGTGGTTGGTTTTGCTCTCCCTGTCTCCAAGGGAGCTCTTCAGGGTGGAGCTGGTTCAAAAGGATACTGTTGGTACAAAGTTGTAGTTTGGAGGTCCCAGCTGGGTATATGGGGAAATAAGATAGATAGTATACCATAGGGAGATATTTACTTTTCCTTTTTCCTTTTTTTTTCATGTTCAGTTCCTAGAACCTACATGGTGCCTTTCAACATTTGTAACTCCAATTCCAGGAGACCCAGTGTTTTAAAAGAAGTGACAGTTTTTTGTTTGTTTTTCTTTCTTCTCTCTCTTTTTTTTTTTTTTTTTTTTTTTTTTTGGTAGTTTTTTTCTCTGTGTAGCCCTGGTTGTCTTGGAACTTGCTCTATAGACTAGATGGCCTTGAACTCATAGATATTTATTGTGGCTAGGTGGCTTTGAATTCAGGTATCTGTCTGCCTCTGCTGTGCTAGGATTAAAGGCATGCACTACCAACACCCAGTGGACATGACATTTTTAACATAAAACTTAAGTAGTTTCTAACATGGTCCATCTTTTTTAAAAAAGCATTGTTAGAATATGAATTAAATTAAGCTAGAGATAAGTGTTTGCCTGCCATATCAGTCCTTATACAGAGCACTATTCTATTCTGGAAAGATGAGCCAGAGTAAGAACCTTTGGATGGTCAAGGAACTTATTATTAACATTTTGGTTAAGGAGTTGGTAGATGTTTGTGTTCTTCTTTTTGTTGCTTGCACTTATTTTTTTAAACCACAAGATGGTGTCCTTGTCCTAGGCAGGCTGATTCAAGTTGGTGCCATCTTAGGAAAGCAGAGACAGAATTTCATACTCATGTATGTGTACTACTTCTTTCCCCAACCCACTTTCTGAGACAGGGTTTCTCTGTGTAGAGCCCCAGCTGTCCTGGAACTTGCTTTGTAGACCAGGCTAGCCTCAAGCTCAGAGATATCCACCTGTTTCTGCTTCCTCAGTGCTGGGATTAAAGAGAGGCTTGTATCACCACACCCTGCAGTTTCAAGAGGATTGTTCGTAGCTGTGGGAGGCAGGAGGGAGAGAGTAGTTGTAATCTGGAGTGAGGGAATTTGATGACACTCGACCTTTCACAAGGAAATGTTCACTTGACTGGATCTTGTGAGGGTCTCATGGGTAATCATAGTTGCTCTGATTTCAAGACAGTAATGGCCAGGTCATGCCCAGAAGAAAAGTGTTCTCTAATCTCTAACTCTTAACATTCTATTTTCTCTTTCATGATTTTTCCTGAGCTTTGGAGACGGTGATGTAGATATATGATTTTTCCCCCCTTTTAGGGGCTGAGCAGTGGTTCACTCTGCTCCAGCAACAGTCATTTTCTTATTCTTGAGCAGTTTGACCAGTTGTGAATCTCCACAGTACTATGCCACCCTTTGTACAAACAAGCTTTCTTGACTGAGGCCAACAGCAGCAGTTATCTGTGCACACACACACAAATGTTTAAAAGGCAAATTGAAAGGTATATTATGCACATTTAACAACAGAGCAGTAGTAGCTCTTTTTCTAGAGTCTGTGACCTCCCTATCCACAGGTTTTTGTGTTAGATTGAAGCACCAAACATTGGTTCCATTTCAGTGGGTCTTAAATTCAACTGGAAAATAGTTGGTTGTGTACATAATAGTTTTGCCTTTGTTACATCATCATGCTTGATATGCTGATGGCATTAACACATAGTTGAATAGCCTGCATGGTGCCTTTTGTGACTATAAAAGCCCACCAGTGCTGGGTGTGGTAGTACTTGCCTTTAATCCCAGCACTCCAGGGAGGCAGAGGCAGGCGGATTTCAGAGGCCAGCCGGGTCTATAAAGCAAGTCCTGGAGTACAAAGGCAGGACTACATAGAGAAACCCTGTCTTTTAAAAAAAGAAAGGAAAGAAAGAAAAGCCCACCAGCAGTCCTAATTTCATTTATTCATATCCCTGTGCTGTCTTTAGCCCCAATAGGGTCTTACCATCTAGTTTTAGCAGTTGCTAACTCATTTGCAATAGCCTGTTTGATTTGTGAAAACTTTAGGGCCTCTTTGGCAATCTATCCCTGGCACTGGAATTTTCATTCAGTAACCTTATGGCTTCTACCAGTGTCTTCAACCTTCAATCAGTTTTAACATTTAGAGGGACAGACTTTTGTAGGATTTTTCTCAGTTACTTTATGGCCATCTTCTGTGCCTTACCCATTCCTAATACTTACAGAGTTCAACAGTTGTCTGGCTGCTGATCCCCATGTGGACTGATTTCTCATCCTTGCTCCTTTAGATGTATTTGCACGTATTTCAGATGCAGTTCTAAGTATGTAATACATTCAGAGGTTAGTATTATACAGTGAAACTTTTTTCTTAAACAAAGGTTGGGAGCAATCTGAAGACCGTTTGTTGTCCATTCCAAGCAAGTATCAATTGGTCTTGGGATTCAGCAGATAAGGGGATAATAAAAAAGTGAGCTAGTGTTTCTCTGCACTGTTAGGGCTAAAATGGAGTCAGGGTTATTTGTGAGCTTCTCTTCTTGTGCTTGTTCTTGCTTCTAGAGTCTCAGAGATTTTGTGTCAGGCTGTGGCCTCCCACTGCCTCTCCATTGGCCACATCTGGTTGTTGAAAGGTGTCAGAGCTGGGCAGCTCGCCCCTTCTGCAGAAGAAACTTACATAGCATACTCAGTCATTTTCAAATGTACCATTTCATCTCCACATCTGCCCACTGTTGCCCATTGCCCTGATGCTCATGAGTCCTGCCAGAAACCCAGGCACACCTGGCCCCATCATCCACCAAGCCACAAATATTCTTCACTAGAAGACTAGTAAATCTGTAGTTCCATACAAAGCCTCAAGTCACTCTGGTTAGTCCTCACCTGCAGACAAGCCTTGGCTGCCCTGTGAAAAGCAGCTGCCTGAGCCAGTTCACAAAATTTACTTCCTCCACAGTAGCTAGTACAATGAAGATTGCTTGCTCATCTTCTACTTCTTTGGTGAATTGTTTGTACTTTAAAACTTTCTAAATGATATTAAACATAGTAGGGGGCCATCTGTCAATTTTCCTTGCGGATTCGGCTTTTCACAAATCCTTTAAAAAAGATGAAAAAGTTGTATATGCCTTTCTCTCTCCTTCCGTTCTCCCCCCCCCCCGTGTGTGTGTGTGTGTGTGTGTGTGTGTGTGTGTGTGTGTCCGTGCGCGTGCGCGCGCGCGCCAGAGGAGGCCTGAAGATATTGAATTTTCTAGAGCTTGAGTTCCAGACAGTTGTGAGCTGCTGACACTGATTTTGGGAACTGAACTTGGATCCTAGAAGAGCCAGCAGTGCTATTAAAGGCTGAGCCATCTTTCCATCTCCACAGACTCTTGTTTGAATGAATGTTCCTGAGCCCATGCACATATGAGTATGGAGACAAGAGGTCAAACTTACCTTGTTTTATTACTCTCCACCTAATTTAATTTAAAAAAAAAATATATATATATATATATATATATATATTTTGAGACAGACTCTCTAACTGAATCTAGAGCTTACTAGTTGGCTGGACTGGGTGTCTCCCAGCACTAGGATTACAGGCTCATGCAACTGCACTCAGGTTTTTACATGGGAACTAAGGATCAAAATTCAAGCCCTCATTGTTTACAGAGCAAGCACTGAGCTCTCTCCCCAGTCTTAACACACATCTTGCCATGTTTGATTTTTATTAACTTCAGAAGGTCTTTTTGTCTGTTTTTTCTCCCTGCTGCTTAATTGCCTTACTACTTTATGAATATGAATTACATAAAGTTCATGTCCTACCACAAGGCTCAGTAAAGCAACAAAAGTCCCATATCAGTAGTGACATCCCTACTGAGCTAAATTTCTTAACTTTTGAGTGAGCACAATTCTATGTGACTTAGTCTCACACTGAGGTTTTCTTTTTTAATTAATTTATTTTTATTTTATTTACATTGGTGTTTTACCTGCATGTATATCTATGGGTATCAGATCTTGGAGTTATAGACAGTTGTGAGCTGCCATGTGGGTGCTAGGAATTGAACCGAGGTCCTTTGGAAGAGCAGTTAGTGCTTCTAACTGCTGAGCCATCTCCAGCCCTGGCTGTGTTTGTTTGTTTGTTTGTTTATTTGTTTTGTAGACCAGGCTGACTTTGAACTTAGAGAACTTCGCATGCCTCTGTCTCCTGAGAGCTGGTATTAAAGTTATCCACTTCCATGCCCAGGTTGAGTTTTCACTATCATTTCTACCTTGTTTTCTTCTCTTTTTATTGTTCAGTTTTAGGATTTCAAGAGTGACTGTTTAGCATAGATCTAATTTGTATTTTCTCTTCCTTACTACCAACCTAGCTGTAAGAGATGGGAAGCCAGTACCTCCGTCTCATCCACCTCTCACTCTCTGCCTATTTGGAGACCAACATGGAGGATGTCTTTATTTTATTGTAAGTCGTCCCATACATGGGCATGATGGACAGACTAGCTTCAGTTGCATGCCTTATTCACTGGATCAGGGGCAGTGCAAATGTTGCTGCAGTTTTCTTACATCACATTTCTTATGTGCTACTTTTGGGAATTGCAGTACTCCTTGGTCTGTCAGTTATTTTTTGAGGCATCCCGTATCCCGTAGTGGGCTACATTCATCAAGAAGGCATTACATACCATAGGACATAGAGAAAGTCAACCCTATTTAAATTTCTCCTGCACAGTTTATCCTGACTTTTCCTTCTGGGCAGAATCTCAGCCTCATAGCAGGAACAGTGTAGCTGCCATTTCATACTATATGGAAAAGAAGAGCCACATCAGAATTTCCTCTAGGGCATTCTACTTCTAGTTTTTGTAGCTTCAGTTGCATGTCTTATTGTTAATAATAATAATAGACAGTGCGACTGCTTCTCTGAAACTCGTCATGTGTGTATGTGTATCTCCACTCAGGAGTATTGTGAGTTGGAGGCTAAGCTGGGCTACACTGTGAGACCTTGTCTCAAAATTATGTCCTACTCCCAGACATTCTAGTATAGTATAATGTAATGTAATATAATATGATACACTAGTTTGATATTAAATGCTGAAGAATGGTCATAGGAAGATACTCTGCTTTTGTTTTGCGTAATTTGCTCTGTTTCTGTAAGAGCAGAAAACTGGGTGTATAATAAAGACCTTGAAGCGCATAACATTCCATAGTCTCAAATAAGAGACAGCTGATGTGTTTCAGTCATGTCATGGCTTCATGTACAGTGTGGTGTTTGCATATTGTATATTCAGAACCAAGGCTACAGTAAAGTCATAATACAGAATGGGCCAGAAACACCTCACATTCATTTGTTAAGCATTTGAGTTTGAACTGTTTTGGTCGTGGTAGAAAGCTTTAACTATTGACAAACTTTTGCAACTCCTACATTCTGGTCATGATCCAAGTTGAAGAAGTGAGGCTTGGAAGATGACTCAGTGGGACACAAGAATCAGAGTTCAGATTGCCAATATCTACTTAAAGACCAAGCGTGACTGTACATGTATGTAACCTCAGTACTGGGGGTGCAGAAGAAACAAGAGGATCCCAGAGACTTGCAGTTGGTCTGCTTATCTTAAATAATGATATCCAGTTTCAGTGGGGGCCCCTGCTGGAGAGATGGCTGAGCAGTTAAGAGCACTTGTTGCTCTTTCAGAGGACCCAGATTTTGGTTGCTGGCACCTGATGGTTCACAACCATCTGTATCTTCAGTTCCAGGTGATTTGATGACATCTTCTGGCCTGTGGGGCCACCACCAGGCATACAGACAAGCAGGCAGGCAGTACTTTCATACTCACAAATAAATTTTAAAAAATAAAAAAAATATTCATAGTGATAGAGGAAGACATTCTTGGCATCTGGTATACACACTCATCCATCTATACAAGCATATACACACACACTACACATAATTGAGACAGGGATTAAAAAAGCCAGTCAGAACACTTCCTAAGATCACATGTGAAATCACATTGTGAGAGGATTATATATATCTGAGCAGGTATTAGGTATTAGAGCAGTGGTTCTCAAACTTCCTGATTAATATAGTTTCTCATGTTGTGGTGACATCCAACCATAAAATTATTTCATTGCTATTTCATAACTATAATTTTGCTACTGTTATGAATCATATATGATATCTGATTTGTGACCCCCAAAGGGGTCTCAACCCACAGATTGAGAACGGCTGTATTAGAGAGTGTGGCTGTAATTTCAGGTGTTTGATGACTTCCTGTTACTTCTTGGAGGGAATGTTGTTGGCCCCATTTTGTGGTGGTCTTGTGGGAGTAACAGTAATTACTCCCAGTAACAGTTGTGTCATGCCTGGAGAACAGTGTTGTATAGCATTTATCTAACCACCTATCAGTGCCAGGATCACCTTTGAACATGAGGATTTTTTCTCAGAAATTGCTTAGAGTATTGCTTAGAATGAAGCCACATATCTGAGCAGCCCTGAAGAAGCTGACCTGAGTTTCCTGTAGTCTTCTAAAACTGACTGTAAGAAATATGCTTTGTGATGGCAGGTAGCATTTCTCATGGGGCTTTGGAGTGTAGGCTTCTGGGAGGAACAGCAACATCAAGGCAGATGGCTTCTCTGTGGTAATGGTGGGTCTCGAGATTAGTCCTTGTAAATCTTGGGCTTATAAGGACCAGTGTTTTCATGGAGCAGTGTTATGTTTAATTTTTACATTTATTTACTGTGTGTGTGTATGTATGTGTCTCTGCTGTACCATGCATGTGGAGGTCAGAGGACAACTTTCTGGAGTCAGTTCTTTCCATCTATTCTGTAGGTTTCAGGTATCAAATTCATATTGTCAGGCTTGACAGCAAGTGTCTTTATCCACTGAGCTGTCTTGGTGGCCTTTGGAACAATATTTTAAAAAACATTCTTAGGAGCCAAAAGAAATACAGTTTTAAGGTCTTAATGACATCTGTCAAGGAGCATTAAAAAAAAAATAAAGCTCGTGGGAAAATCTCAGAATTTCTTTTTTTTTTTCTGTCTTTAAATTTATTATATAGATAGTATTCTTCCTTCAGGTTACACCTGCACACCAGAAGAGGGCACCAAATCTCATAAATGGTTGTGAGCCACCAAGTTGTTGCTGGGAATTGAACTCAGGACCTCTGGAAGAGCAGCCAGTGCTCTTAACCACTGAGCCATCTCTCCAGCCCCCTTATATTTATTTTTCTTTCTTTCTTTCTTTCTTTCTTTCTTTCTTTCTTTCTTTCTTTCTTTCTTTCTTTCTTTCTTTCTTTCTTTCTTTCTTGCTTTCTTTCTTGCTTTCTTTCATTTGTTTTTTTTTTTTTTTTCCTTTCTGTGTAACCCTAGCTGTCCTGGACTCACTTTGTAGACCAGGCTGGCATCAAATTCACAGAGATCTGGGTGTGACACCATGCCCAGCTTATTTTCTTTTTTATTTAGAGATAAAGTCTCATTAAATGTTCTAGGCTGGTCTTAAATTTGCAGTCTTCCTGTCTTAAACTTTTGGGTATTAGGGATTTCAAGCATGTGCCATCATTGCCAGATTAATAAGAATTGTTTGAAGATTGCCTAGAGAATTGCCTTGTAGCAGATATTTCAAATTGTGCCTCTTTGTCCAGAAATGTATACATTTTCAATATTTTTTTCATATGCATAATTAACACATCAGTATGTATAGCTCAGATTTGAAGCCTGAAAAAGCAGGCACTAGGATTTTGCTAAAATTTGATGTTAGTATTATATATCATAAAAATTTCTTCTAACCTATGATACATAATTATGATTCATGGAAACTTTACTGTATTACTAATGGAACATAATATAAAACTACTTTTCTTTAAATTCTTTTATTATTGGGCTAGAGAGATGGGTTGGTGGTTACTAGCTCTTGTAGGACTTGCATAGGACCCATGCTTGTTTCTCCGCACTCACATGGCAGCTTAGAACTATCTGTAACTCCAGCTCCAGTAGGTTCAACGTTCTTCCAGCCCATGGGCGTCAGACATTTGTTCATGTGATACAATTGAATGCCATATATGCAGGCACGTAAAACACACACATAAAATAAATAAATCTTAATAAAAGAAAAAATGTTACATTATTAACTAAAAAACAGTTGTGTACCACTCCCCCCTCCCAATTTAGGATTGTCTGTTATCTTATTTTGTGATTTCCTTGTTTGGTCAGGAAACTTTATTGCTGACACTTCAGTAGGGTTAGTGTTTCCTGTTTTCAGTCTCCTTTCAAGCACAGTGTCCAGCCCTTATGACTGCTGGGCTGTGTGCATACATTTTACCAGATGGTGAGAGGACTGGCTTATTTGGTCTGGAAAGTTTTCTTCAACTGAGCCTCAGTTAGGACTCAGTATTACAGGAAGCAGTTATGGTTCTCCCATGGCTATTGATCTGAAGCCCTGAGGCATGCCATTGAGCTGTATTTCTATTCTGGATTTATTATTAAAAACAAAACTTCTTTTTTTATTCCTACTTTCCCTTCTTTCTCTCCAGGGTCTTGTGTCTTAGGAGGTTGCTCTCAACTGGCTATTTATCTGAGGATGACCTTGAACTTCTGATCATCCTGTCTCCATACCTACTTTATGGGGTTACAGAGATAAACAAAGGATAGAGAGCCTCATGGAAATAATTCGGCTTTTATTCAGAACAAAACAGGAAGTGATTAGAATGTCATAAGCAGAAGAACAGCACATTACCTGACAGAATTTGATAGATTATTATGAGTTCTATGTTGAGACTGAAGTAGCTGGGGAGAGTTAAGAAGATGTGAGCAGCGTAAGACCAGACACATTATGGTGGTGACAGTGTCTAGTAGGCCTACTGGAGTTTTCCAGGGATGTAATGAAGATCTGGAAGGAAGGAAATAATGGGTGGAGTAAGGGTTTGTATTTGCTCTTTGATTTCACAGTATTAGCTTCTTTCCATGTTAGTGTGTAAAGGTCTGTGTTACAGACTACTATATAATGTTGATATACTAGGACTGGAGGATTGTGTTTTGGCATTTGGTGGGTCTGTTTGGTGTTAGAATAGTGTTCTTCTACGGTTGCCTCCTTGACTGTTAAGTCTATCTGCTCATCATTTTTTTTTTTTTTTTCAGATGAACACCCTCAAATGAGGTGCTGGGTTATATGTAATGTGCTCATTAAAAACATTCCAAAGTTGAGGTGAAATACATACAACAATCCATCATCTAAAACTGTACAGTTTAGTATTTTAAAGTACATTTGTATTGTTGTACAGGTACTACCTCCGTTGGGTTCTATACTTACCTGAAATTTAGTTCCCTTTAATCACTACTTAGCTCCCTTGAAACTGCCATTTTACTTTTTGTCTTTGGTTTTTGACTCTTCTAAAGGACCTCATTCAAATGGACCATACAATACTTATCTTTTTGTGTCTGGCTTATTTTATTCTGCATATTCTGCAAATAATATCCTTAAGATTCTTCCGTGTTTTAGTATATTACAAAATATTCTTCCCTCTTTGGTTAGAACATTCCATTATATGTATTTAGCGTGTTTTGCTTATCCATTCTTATGAAATACTGTTGTGAACATGAGTGTTAAAAAAAAAATCTCTTTCAAACCAGCTTTCAGTTACTGAAGTCACATAGTGTTGTGTGACTTTCCCAAGCAGAACAAATATCTCCTCACCCCACCATAGGGCACCAGTGATGACCAGCTTGAAATGTGGTGAGTCAATAAGTCTATTGGAGTTATTATAGGAATAGGGGTGAGAAGTTACTTATGGATGTGTGGATTAGTTAAAGGCAACAAAAGTTGCATCCTTGGAGCTCTCTGCATGACTCAGAGGCAGCTTGATAAATCAAAGAAGTCTCCTTCCTCTAGCAATCCTTACTGCTTATATTACTTTGGGGAGAGAGGGTCTTTAAATCTTTTTTCATGGACTTCTGAGACTTGTGAGATTTGTGTGTTGTTTATTCCTGAGTCAACTAGCTGTCCGCTAGGAAGGGATGTTTGTTTTTGGAGGATATTGCTTTAGGGCACTTCAGCTCCTAATAGTCTTTCTGCCTTCTGTATGATCCCTGAGTCTTGGGGTAGTGGTGGTGGTGGTGATATAGATGTTTGATTATTTTTGTTCATCGCAGTAGCAGTCACTTCTTTTCAGGAGCTTGATGGATAATGAGTCTTGTCGGTACACCTTCTATTACAAAAATAGAAGTTTCCTTTCATGACCAATTGAAATTGAGGGAAACAGTGATCTGTAGGCACAAACAACATTTAGAAGGCAGTTTGGGGATATCACATCCATTTAACAAAACAGTCTTAGTACACTCTCTTCTGTGATATATCACCTCTGTAGCCACTGGCTTTTGTCCTGGCTTACTCTGTACCAAATGTGAGTACCCATCTGTGGAACAAAGCCATTCAGTAAGTACTTGGTTATTGTCCTGATAGTCATGCCTATTGCACTATGGATACATCCTGTCTACCATGTTGGTACTATAGCATGCAATGTCTCTAACCAAGTAGTACTGTTAGTAACAATTTTTCCCCAGTAACCTGGGTGGTTCTTTCCACCACTGAGAAAGCCAGCCAGAAGGGAGGGAGCTTCTAATTCAGTTATTAGCTTGATTTTTTTGTAACCAACATCAATCTTAATGGTATGTGAGGATTCAGGGACCTCTCTGGGAAACAGCTTATAAGGAAGAGGCCTATCCTCCACACAGGTTTTCATCCAGCAGCCTTATAGCTCCTACAGGTGCCATTTCCTACTCAGTGCAGAGTTTCTTTGTTTAAATAACTTAATGGTTACTTTTACCACTCTTCCGGGCATTTTTTAGAAATATGTAAGATATTTAAAGGTTAGCATTATGTAACAAAACTTTTTACAACAGGTAGGAAAGATCACTGAAGGCTGGTTGTCATTCGTTTCAATTGAGTGCCAGTTGGTTTGGGGCAACTACTGAAAAAGAAGCATTGGACTAGCAAGAGAGCTCAGTGGTTTAAGACAACCACCAAGTCTGATAACCTGAGTTGGATCCCCAAGACTCACATGGTGGAAAGAGGCACCAACTCTTGCAAGCTGTACTCTGACTTCTGCATGGGTGCCATGGTAATCATACTCTTTCTCTCCACTAAATAAACTTTAAAATTGTATAAAAAAAAAAAAAAAGCCAAGCCAAGTGTGGTTAAGCATACCTTTTTTTATTCCAGCACTCAGGGAGGCAGAGGCAGGTGGAGTGCTGTGAGTTTGAGATCAGCCCGTTCTACAGAGTGAGTCCAGGGCAGCCAGGGCTACACAGAGAAACCCTGTCTCGAAGAGAACCAATAATGAAATGAGAAATAAATAAACACCAGTAAGATTCAGTACAGTGTGATAGATCCGTTCACTTCTGTCAGTTATCAAAAATGTTGAGTACAGTGGCATGGACATGGGACGCTATTCCATTTATTCCTCTAAAATCCATAGACTTTCCCTATGAGCCATTCATGATGTTTGTTTTGCATCTTCCTATCTCTTATGGTATCAGTCTGATATGATATAAGCACATACACAAACATGTACCCACATCCATATCCCAAATAAATGTTGTAAACTGCTTTTAAAAGCTTTCCATGAGTTGAGTGGTGGCACACGCCTTTAATTGCAGCACTTGGGAGGCAGAGGCAGATGGATCTTTATGAGTTTAAGCCCAACCTTGTTTATGTAGTGAGTTCCTGGTCAGCCAGTGCTATATATTGAGACCCTGTCTCAAAAACCAAAACCAAGCCAAACTATAACACAAAAACAAAAATAGCCTTCCTGGTGAGATGGTAAAGGTGCTTAGTTGTCAAGCCTGTAGACTTGAGTCTATCATTTGTGTCTGTGTGCTGGAAGAAGAGAATTCACTCCCACAGATTGTTTGCTGAATGTTGCTATATGCATGTTGCCATATTTGCCTCTGAGTGACTCCAACAGACTTCTTTGACTGCTTTTGTTGTTGTTTGTATTTTTTTCCATCTGGTTTTGATTCCTTTTGTACTTTACAAATCCTGCTTACATATTGGTCTTAATTCATATCTGCTACAGCCTCTCTTACTTGTAAAGATCATATCTTTCTGTGAGGCACAGTAAAGCCACTAAAGTCCCATACCACCCCCTAGGTCCCTGCTTAATTAACTGTTAAGTCCAAAATCACTGCAAGGAGACCACCACTTGCATGCAATTGGCAGGAGTGTTTTTATTTCTCAAAAGCAAGACTCCTGCATGCAAGGGTTAGCCACTTTACAAGATAGCAACCACAAGAAGAGCCCTCAAGCTCCTTTCAAAGTCAGCTAGGGGATTTCAGTCACAAGTTACTTACAGGGTTGGATGGGTTCATGGTAAGGGATACTTGTATGTTCCTGATTGGTTCCGACCTTAGGAAAGGAACAATCACCTCATATAGCCCCAGGCCAGGTTTCAGGGCAGTTGCTGATTGACTGCCCTTCTTCTGTGGTTTTTGTTCTTTTGTTTTGTTTTTCCAGGAACTCATCAAGCAGGAAAGGAGGAAGGGTGGCAAGAACTTTGGCCTGGCTTTGGACCCAGTCTCAAAATAGAGTTAGTCAGATCCTTCATCAATATCTTTTAACTCAGTTATGAACAAAAGTTTTATAAAACCCAGTGAACTGGGTATCAAATACTATCTCCCTTATGCAATTCATTCAATAATGTCTCTTTTCTCTGTTGTTTTTCAGTCCCTTATATTCAGAAAGGGCTTCAGAAGATGGTGGTATCCATAATGGCTCCTGTAAGCCAGTCAAGAACTGGTTTCCCTTGAATTGCCTCAGATCATGCTGTCATCTCAAGGAGAGTAGTTGATTAATATTACTTAATTTCTGTTTCCACAGCAGAAAAACTTAATCTTTTCCTCCTGTCTTATAGCTTCACAAGGTAGTCCTTGAGAGATTTGTGGTGCCTTGAATAAGAATGGCTCCATAGGTTCATATATTTGAATGCATAATCATTAGGGAATGCTATTATTTCAAAAGGATTAGGAGGTGTGCCCTTGTTGGAGGAAACGTCACTGGGGTTAAGCTTTGAGATTTCAAAAGCCCAAGCCAGGTCCAGTATTGTTTTCACTTCCTGCTGTCTGTGGATCAGGATGGTAGGTAGAACTCTCAGCTACTTTTCCAGCACCATGTATGCTTGTGTGCCACCTTCCTTTCTGCCACAATGATAATAGACTGAAATTGTAACGAAGCCTCATTTAAATGCTTTCTTTCATAAGAGTTGTAGTGGTCATACAATTCTTTTACAGCAATAGAACAGTGACTAAGACAAAGTTATTTTATTTATTGCTTGAAAGTCCTTCACAACTCGGCTAAGAAATAGACTATTTGACTATCATGGTCTCATGAAACATACCATTAGTAAGATCCCCTACCATCTATATGGTGAATCATGGATTTTCCATTCTCCATTAAAGGTCAGACCTGAGGGGTATATTGTTTGTTCATTTCATCTTGATCTCTTTTTCTTCACTATCCAATACTTATTGTAGGAAGGAAAGGTGAGTAAAGTCCTGAGGGAATGTGTATTGTTGGCATGGGAACAGCCATGTTGGATTCTAGTGCTTCATCCCCATATGAGTGGCAAAGCCTTACCCAGGTGAAATTAAGAGAGAAGCCAAAGCTTTCCTTGGGAGTTTGATTATGAGTAAGTGGCAGTGTATATAAAAACCAGCAACTACTGTTACTCCCTCCTCTGGGATATTTACAGCCTGAGACTGCTCATCAACAGAGACTAACAACAGACAGAAGCTCACCCCAGCCTCTGCTATACCTAAAAAATATGCTGAGATTCCCTCATCAGTGTGAGCATCCCTTTACCTGATCCTAGCTTTCTTGTATGTATCCTTTCTTTAGTCCCTTATTTCTCTACTGCTAGCCAGTGTTCCACAACCATGCAGATTGTAGAAATTTTCCATGGATTTCAACTATTTGGATCCTAGGGACAGTTCTTTAACACAGATCTCACTTATATTCCTTTGCCTTGTTATATTCTGCCAGCTATAGGAATTACGAGTCAACACTAAAGTATGTCTCCATACTTTAGAAGGGCAGGTCCACTGATGAAGGAAGCACCCTGTCCCAATTTTATATAGAGAAAGACAGCCACTGTGGGATTACTCCTAAGAATGCCCCATTCTCATCTTTGCCTTGGTTGTATGTTCTGTCTCAGTGAGCATTCAATTTCAACAATAGCAAGGAAGCACACAGTTTCCCCCCCAACTTGTATCACATTTTTTTCCCCACTGTGCTATCTGCCTCAAGTATTACCAGCCTGTTGAGCACAAAGACCAGGTAGTGCCACAGTTTGCTCTGATAGAAGACACTAAGATGGATCTAGATGACTGGCTGATAATTCTGTTTTTATTGTTTTGAGGGACTGCCATACTGTTTTGTGCAGTGATGGCATCAATTTCTTTTCTTGCCAATAGTGAACAAGAGTTTTAGTTTCCCCACATCATCATCAACACTTGTTATTGTTCTTCTTTGTAATCATAGCTGTCCTGATGGGTGTTGTATTGCAGTAATGGGTACTGACTTGCTCTTGGCCTTGGCTACTTTTTATTTGGATGATAGCACTGTGCTTCTTAGTTTTCATTGTTTTATTCTGATTCTTCTTGAATTCAGAAGCTTTAAAAGTTGTTCCCTTTCCATAAAATCTAAATGGAGTATATAGTTGAGTTGCTATATACTAATTGCTAATTCTGTTGACACACAAAAATAGTCAATAGTAATTGTTGAGAAGGTTGATTGGTCTCTGGAAATATTAGAAATGACATAAGTGAATGATGCCAGGTACCAGTGATGCTATTCCAGGTGCCAGGGCAGAGCCTATCTTAGCATCTATTTGGATGAGCCTTTGAGTATTTGTTGGGGTCTTTGGTCATTATGTTTAATCCCAATCCACATTTACTTTTCATATTAGTAAAAGAATTCTTTCAGTTGAAAAAGAATGAGATCTCTAAGAGTCATTGGGAGGAACCCGGGAAGACTCAGGTGCTCTTCTATGTTGATGGGGTATGTGCTGAGCCTGTGTCTGTTAGAGAGCAGTCAGTGAGCCTCAAGCGTGTTTTTGGTTTTGATCAGTGGCCAAGACCCAGTGCTCTGTGTCCACCACTGCTGAGCCCTTTGTACAGGGTATGGCCATCCCAGCCCAGACTGGTTTGGGGTTATAGAGAGTGGAGCTAATATCATAGTTGGCTGATGGGGAGGGGAATGGATACAGGAAGACAAGGTAGGGCAGGAAAGGGCTTTTTTATTTTTATTTTTTCAGAGGGAAAAAAAGGGTATAGGACGGTAATGATACTTATAGGCATATGGAAAGGCATCAAAGTCAGGACTTGAGGGTCCTGGGTGGAGAATTCAGGGAAGACTGTCCTTGGTACTGGAATTGTCAGAATCATGGCTCTCTGCCTGTTTGCCTGGGTTTCATTCTGTTTATACACTGTAGGAAACAAGGTTACAACTTTAAAATTTTATTTTATGTGTATGTTGTGTGTGTGTATGCTGTGTGCTTTGTATGTTCCCGGTTTCTGCAGAGGCCAGAAAAGTGGATGCCAGAATTCCTGCGACTGGAGTTTGGACAGTAGTGAGCCTACATGTGGGTGCTGGAATTGAATCCAGGTCCTCTGCTGAGCTATCCATTTAGTTGTCTTTCAATAGCTTTTAAACATACCAGTTAACAGAGTTTTTTTTTTTTTTTTAATTTTTAAATTATTTTTATTTTTATTACTAACAGTTTATTCACTTTATATCCCCCCTGTACGTCCCTCCCTGTTTGTTTTGTTTTGTCTTGTTTTGTTAAAGAGGAAGATAGTAGCTGGGCATGTTGGAATGCGCTTGTCATTTCAGCACTTGAAGCTGAAACAGTAGAGTCACTTGAGCCTCAGAATTTGAGGCCAATCTGAGCAATATGGTGAGAATCCATCTCAAAATAAGGAAAACAAACAGACAAACAAAAAGGAGAGTGAAAAAGGTACATCAAAGAAGAGGTTATGGCAAAGAATGTAGGTATTGTTTTCATTTGAGGCATGTATGATGAGGGTTACATAGCTAAATGAGGCCAGATTCCAGAGACTGGACTTGATTTTGAGCAGTTTGGTTTAGGGGATAATAAGATGAGGTTTCTATTTAGCATATGATACATGTTAAAGAATTCTAATTTCTCTTTCTTTTCTTCTCTTTTCTTTTCTATCCCCCCCCCCCCTTTTTCCCCCTGAGACAGGGTATTTTTTTTGTGTAGCCCTGACTGTCCTGGAACTCTCTTTGTAGACCATGTTGGTGTTGAATTCACAGAGATCCTCTGCCTCTGCCTCCTAAGTGCTGGAATTAATGGCATGTACCACTTTTAACTTTGTATTAATTAAATATGTTGATTTTTTTACTAATGGCAGATGTCTGTTGAATGCTTGTGTGTCGTTGGCAGCATATGTTGCCCCACCGTAGACTACTGTGCTAGGTTTTCTATAGTTACTCCATTTAACTAAGGCCACACATCTGCTAAATGGTAGAGCTGAGAGATTTCAGTCCAGCCAGTCTGATTGTGAGCTCAGATTTTGACCTGTCATGTTGGTGGCAGCTTGCTAGTGCTGAGCCATGCTGACCTGGTAGTTACCATTTTTCTTTTTGTTGCAAAGAAGGCACTTGAATATCTTTCGTTTTAGTTCTAGTTGTTAATTAAACGTTTGTGAATATCCAGTTTGAATAATATAGTAAGTGGAAAACTAAGAATTTGTGTGGTGATTGCAGTATCTATATTCTTTTCTTCTGGACCTTTTTCCTTTCTTGTTGCTGTTGTGCTCAGGGCTCTTATGTCAGAGGTGTCATGAAATTTTCACCTTTAAGTTCTTAGTACATGTGGAAGTATGACCTTGCTGAAGGAAATTTACTACTTGGGATGGACTTTGAAATTCTAAGAGCTCATGCCAGGCCCAGTATCCAAGTATCCAGTATCCAAGAGCTCTGCCAATGGATTAAAATGTAGCTCTACTGCTGTGGTGCCTGCCTGTCTGACACCATGCTCCTTGCCATGATGATAATGGACTAAACCTCTGAAACTGTAAGCAAGCCCCCAATTAAATGATTTCCCTTATATTAAATAGTTGCCTTGGTTATGGAGGTTTTTCACAGCAGTAGAACAGTGACTAAGACAGTACATATTAAAAATGCAAAGTTTAAGAATAGTCAGGCTCGTGAGATGGCTCAGTGGGATAAGGCACCCATTGCCAAGCCTGGTTGCCTGAGTTCTGAGTTCAGTCCCTGGGATCCACATGTTGGAAGGAGAAAACTGACTCCTCAAGTAGTTTTCTGACCTATACGTGCATGTTGTGGCACATGTGCATGCACACACAATTAGATAAAATAATTGAATTTTTAAAGAATCACAATGCTGTTTTTACAGTTGGAAAAATATAAAATGACCAGTAATTTGTTGATAGCATCTACTATGTATAGATCTGTCTTACATATCTCAGATCCTGAGATGAGAAATTCTTTTGTGCTCTTGGTAGGGCAAATGAGAATGGCAAGAGGATATTTCTGCCGGTGCCATTCATGTCGTCTTACATAAAGCTAGGCTCAGCCAACATTTTTAGTCACATTTCAGAACACAGACTAAATGATTAGAATGAAGAATAAAATGATGGCATTTGAGTGTGTGTTGGAAAAGAATATTAGACTATTCCTGGTGTTAGACAAAGAGACAGATCAGCAAAGTGAAAGTACCTTGGTAAGGTAATTTTGCTTTTGTAAAGGGTGCCCAGTAATCCAAACTTGGAGTGGGAGATTCATTTGGCTTTTGTCCTAATGCAGATTGATGACTGTGTCTCACTCCATTGGTGGGAGCTCATCCTCACAATATGATGTGATTGACTAATTCATAATCAGCACAAAAGGAAATTGCATGATAGAACAATGTCTGGTGTGGGGCAGGGGTAGGTGTACGGGAATAAGAAACATAAGAGTTTCACAGGGTGGGGAAGATTTTATAGAATACCAGCCTTCTGGAGGGCTACACAGCTATGATAAAAAAGACTCTCATAGGAACTACTCTCGAAGAGAGTTTCTACAGATGTTGAGTCCTTGTCTGTGGTGAACTGTTGATAAGGCAGATTACAAAATGCTGTGGACAGCAGGATCAGATGTCACTTTTTAAGTGTGTTAGTTCTGTGACAGCCAACCTCGGAAGGTGTAAAAGCTTCTGTGTTCTTTTAAGGTAAAGCAGCCAGGGCAGTGTTCTTGGAGGCCTAGTAGCAGTTGGGCAGGGTACTTCTACCTGCCTGGAGCTTCACTACTCAGTCCAAGTCCCCATTTGTGTGTCAGGCTTTCTGGTAGGTACAGAGCAGATGTCTTCTCTTTGGGCCTTTGTTCCACACAGTTTAGAGCTGAAGTAATTCCATTAGTTCTTCCCTGTCTGTAAAATTTTAGTCTACAAAGTTAAGTTAGGCATGAATGAAGGCACTGTATTCAGGAGGCTGAGGAAGTAGGCTTGCAGGTATGAGGCCAATCCTGGGCAACATAGTAAGACCCTGCCTCAAAACCACAAACAAAACAAAAATGTGTGTGTGTATGTGTATGGGTAATAGCTATATAAATACTATTATTTTGATAGTCTTTTGTTTTTGAGTAAATTTAACATGTATTTTCCAAAGTACATCTAGTCCTTATTTGTCTTTGTTTGAATTTTAGGAATCTTGCAAAGGGCAGCTTCTAAGTTTCTGTATTTCTCTCTTTTAGACTTTTTTTAGTAAAATCCAAAATCAACAGTTTGACAGAAATAGATAGGCAAATACTTGGAATGCTGACATGGGGAGGGAGCCTTACCTAAAGATGTGCCCTGCTTTTCCCTCTCTGTAGGAAGGTGTCATGTTTGTTAGGTGATGTCAGGTATACATGATGTGCAGATGTAATGAAGTTAGGTAGGAGCAGGCAATTAAGTGTCAGAAATGCTTGGTCATCTTCCTGGACAGGTAGCAATTGGCCCCTCAATAAGTTTGAAGTTTGCTGGAACCCCAGCAAATCCCAGCACTCAGTGAGTTTGAGGCCAGCCAGAGGAAGTCCAGGACAGCCAGAGCTTTTACACAGAGAAACCTTGTTTTGAAAAAACAAACAAACAAAAAAATGAAGTTAATAATGTATGGAAAATTTTAGTTTAATATATATTGACTAATATAGGAAAGTACCTTTTCTGTTTGTTTGCTTTATTTTGTTTTTTGTTTTTCAAGACAGTTTTTCTGTGTAGACTTGGCTGTCCTAGACTCCCTTTGTAGATCAGGCTGGCCTTGAACTCACAGAGATCCGCCTGCTTCTGCCTCCCTGAGTGCTGGGATTACAGGTGTGTACCACTGTGCCTGGCTTTTTAGAAAGCATCTTAAATCTGTTGTGAAATTTAGTTTTAACTGTATTATGACAAATTGTATTTCATGCAAAGTCATTTTAGGTTAGAATGGCAAAGGATAAATAATGAGCGTAGATGAAAAGCAATACTTTTCTGTCATTCATGAGGGAAGTTTATTCAATTAAAATGCTATGTATATATTGTTTTTATTTAAAACAATCAGGAGGCTGGAGAGATGGCAACAATGTTGCCTGCTCTTCCAGAGGCAGGCCGCTCACCACTGTCTGTAATTCCAGCTCCAAGAGTTCTGACACCTTCACACAGATACACATACAGACAAAACACCAATGCACACTTTTGGTATAATGTTTTTTTGTAGGGTAAACAAGGGTAAACAGTTTACCCTTGTTTATTAAAATACTCATTTCTCTCCCCCACTCTCTGGTTTCAATCCAGACATTGCATTGTGATGCTTATTCTAAGCATCACCTGTCTCAGGTTTTTGTAGTCGTGCCACCATCTGTTCTCTATATTGTCAATTAAAACAACCAGCCACAATGCTGAGCAATGGAGAGGATAGGTGGGACATCCTGGTGTGGAGGGGGAGGAAGAGGAAGGAAGCAGGAGAAGAAGGAGGAGACATCTGGGAACCATGTTCTCCACATGGTTCCACATGGTTCCACATGGGACTGGACCTAAGTTTTGACTAAAAGTGAGTATAATGGGTGAAATCTGAGTGGTAGGAAACTGTGTGGGCTTGGAGGTTTAGGATGGAATAACTATTGCCCCAGCATTGTGCTCTAGGTTAATTAAATAAATCCAAGTCTCTTGTGTGGTGATTTGGATATACAGCTGGATTAGAAATAACCGCTGCTTAAATAAAAGATGAATCAATGGTAAATATTAATCACCACCAACAGCACACTAAAGCAAGCAAACAAACAACAACAACAATAATAAGTACCTGGACCTCATATAGTAGAAGGAGACAACTAACTCCTTCAGGTTGTCCTCTGATTTCTGAAGACATCTGTGCATGTGTGTGCATGTGAACCACACACACAAATACTAAAAAAAAAAAAAAAAAAAAAAAAAAAAAAAAAATGTAAAAAAGAAAGGAAAACAACTTAGGGTTAGAAAGATCTTTGAAGATTTTTTTTTTTTTTTAAAGAGAGGGTTGGGTCAGGGAGATCACTCAGTGGGTAAGAGTGCTTGCTGTACAATCCTGATGACCTGAGTTGGATCACTGGAACCTATTATAGAGGAAGAAAATTGAATCTTGAAAATTATCCTCTTACCTCCATCTGTGTGCCATGGCCCACATGTGCCTAAACTCAAATACACATGCATATACTATAGTAGTTAAAAAAATGTTCATATGGTCTATTTATTTACTTTATTCAATGCATGTTTTGCTTGCATGCATGTCTGTATCATGTGTGTGCATTGTCTGCAGACATCAGAATAGAATGTCAGCCCTGGGACTGGGACAGGCAGTTGTGAGCTACCATATGGGTACTGGGAATTGAACCCAGGCCATTTGGGATCAAACCTGGTTTCTCCAGAAGAGCAGTCAGTGCTGCTACTGAGCCACCTCTCCAGCTTCTGGAAGAGTGTTTTTGAAAAGTTTAGGCCACCTGTTTTCTATAGGGCTTCAGTTGGAATTTGCCATGTACTTTTGTGTAATTGATTCCTTCATGAGGAAACTACACAAGTGTAATTATGTGTATATAGGATGTGTTCATCAAGTATATGGTATTTGTCAAGATTAGTTGTGAACTGAGATAATGCTTTGTTTTTTTGTTCTCTTTGCAATTAAGAATGCTTATGAGATGAGTTGTGCCTGCCTGCTTGCCTGCCTTTCTTTCCTTCTTTTCCATTGACAGGATCTTGCTATGAGTACAGGTTGCCTTTGAACTCAAAGTAATTTTTACTGTTTTTGAATGTTGAAATCATAGGTGTAGGCCACTATACCTGGCTTATAAGTACCTTGCTGTATTTTTTAAAAACCAAACTTGAACGAAGTAGGTTTAGTATTCGTTAACGCATCAGATTTGAGCCAGTATGGTGGTGTTGTAAAGTAGTGACTTATAACTCTCATCTTTTGTGTGTGTGTGTTAATTACTTGGCATTCTAGTATGAAGAATTTTGCCTTCATTTGCTATTACACATGAATTTATTTAGTAGTCATATGAACTTAGCCATCATCATTGTGTTAGAGGGGTATAATCTATCTCTTGATACTCCAAGTATCCTATACTTTAGTAGCAGGAGCTTTTCAGGTATTGCTGTGTTTGTTATTTTTCAGTACTACCTTTCTTTCTTTCTTTTTTTTCTTTTTCTTTTTTTAGCACTACCTTTCTTGGACATTGCATGCCTGTGCTTGCTCATTCCACGGCATCCAGGAAGCAAAGAGGTGGGAATTGTCTGGAGACAATATATATCCTTTCATATATGTATCAAATAACCTTTTCCCTCCAATTTCATAACCCTGAACTTAACCATTGATTAGATTAAAGCCCTCCTGATTTTGTGAGGTCTTAGCAATGCCTCAAATGAGAAGCCAAACCTTTAACAATGAGTCTTTCAGGACAGGGTGCGACCTTTTATATCCAGACTATGACAGTCATTGACTACTCAGTGATGATTATGTGTCTGGGGTGTTCCTAGAGTGCCTCAACTCTGTTTTGTGAAGAGCAGATGTGCAAGTTGAGGTAGAGGCTTGCAGGATGACCCCTGCCAACTCTTTCTCTCCCTTCCTACTTATTACTGTGGACATGCTAGAGGTACAAGACCATTGCTGTCTCATGAAAGGAGACAGATGGACCATATAAATCGGGGCAGAGGGACAAGAGGTGCCAACTGGGCTTGGGTGTGTTTGCCAAGGTATTGCCTTTGCTTCTTTTCCTCCAGCAGGATCAAGGGTGTATTAGTTTGTTTGTTAGAACAAAATACCTGACAACAATGTAAGGAAGTGAGGCTTTGTTTTGATGTACAGTTTGAGAACACAGCCCATGATAGTAGGGAAATAGTAATTAGCGGCTGAGGCGGCTGGTTATATTGTAGTCTGTCAGGGAGCAAAGAGATGAATGCTTGTGGTCTACTTCTTTGCTTTTTATTTAGCCCAGGATTTCACCACATGTAACTGTGCCTTTCCATTTGTTCTAGTTTCGTTTCTGTTGCTGTGATAAATTTCCTGGCAAAAAAGCAACTTGGGAGAGAAAGGGTTGGTTTTAACTAACAATTCTGGGTTTCAGTTCCTTATTGTGGGGAAGTGAAGGCAGGGGAGAAGCTGCTACTCACATAACCACATTCAAAAGCAGAGAGAAATGAATGTATACATCCCTGCTTGCTACCACTAAGCTCTATTTCTACTTTTAGACAGTTTAGGACCTATGCCTAAGGAATGGTGCCACCCACATTGGGTTGGGTCTTCCCATATCAGTTAACTAAAACATGCCAACTTGTTTACTGCTGTACTGGTAGTGGGACCTGGGAGAATGAAGCCTAAAAACGAGGTAAACTAAAGTCTCATGCAATAGCCAGCTTTACTTTAGAGCATCAGACAATTTATACTCAGAGGGTTAAGAAGAATCACATGAGTAAGCTGTTCAGTCGACAAAGACAAGCCAAATGTGGCAAAACAAACAAACAAACCAACAACAAAAAACCCCATGTTTTTCCATAGATGTATATAAAAAATAACAATAGCTAGTTTTAATGAATAATCTAAAGTAAGCTCACTCCTATCTACTACAGCTGTGAGGGGCATGGAAGCACATTCCAACTACAGTTCTGTGTTGTTGTTTGTTTGTTTGTTTTTGTTTTTTTTAAGGGTTTTTTTTTTTAAAGATTTATTTATCATTTATACAATATCCTGCCTGCATGCCAGAAGAAGGTGCCAGACCTCATTATAGATGGTTGTGAACCACCATGTGGTTGCTGGGAATTGAACTCAGGACCTTTGGAAGAACAGCCAGTGCTCCTAACCTCTGAGCCATCTCTCCAGCCCCATTTTGTGTTTTTTGAAGAAATTGAGGTCACTCTACTCTTGCCTTGTTTTCTTGGAGTTTTCTCACAAGTACTCAGAAGTCCCTTCCTATGACTCCATTCTTGGACTGTGAAAACAATCTCATGTTTAATTTAGCCTCTCTTCTCTGGTAATTCTCAGTTGTGTCTACGTAACAATTAGAGGTAACTGTCTACTACCTCAGTTAACCTAATCTAGAAAATTCTTCATAGTCATGTCCAAAGGCTTGTTTCTTGCTCATTTTTAGATCCCGTCAACGTAATAATCAGTATGTTGTCTTTTGTCAATGCTGTCACTGTTCACCAGTCTTTGAAGATGTAAAACCACATTTAGTTGGTCTGGTCTCAGAACTCTGAGTTGAGATTGACGGGTGTGGAACAAGACATATATGTCTACTGAGATTTTCCATGGGACTGGATTTGTACTCAGTGGTCCTGACTGACCTGTACTCCCAAGGGATTGGCAAAGATGGCTGTAAGCATCCATTACTTTCCCAGTAGGTCAGGAGCAGGAACATTGAATTCCATTAGCACCTCTTCCCCGAGTGTCTGTGCAAACACCTGAAGAAAAACCCTGGTTCTAGTGTTCTTAGACTATCCTAAAACCCTCTGTTAGGTCCTTCTTGGAAAAGTGGTGGACTAGCTTGGGATGGGAAGGAGGAAGTGTGTCTTTTAGTGGACACAGTCTGTGCGTCTCTGGTAGTATAATGAAGATAACCAGTTTTTTCAAGAGGAATATTTGGGAAGCACTGGGAATGGCAGGTGCTTGATTCCAGGGAGGAGAACAGCAGGAGTTTTTTTTTTTTTGTTTGTTTGTTTTTTGTTTGTTTTTTTTCAAGGTGTTTGTATAGACTCTGAGTGCAAAGAAGAGTCTGTTCTTGGCAGCTTCAGGTAAAGTAGAATTAGCAGTGAGCTGAAGGTTCACTGATGTTCTAAGAAAGCTTTTAGGTGGTCTTTGCAGGAAATATTATTCTGGAGATTATCCAAAGTATGGTGGTGGGGTCATTTATTCCTTTAGGTTCTACAAGTTGAAGTTTTTTTGGTTTTTTGTTGTTGTTGTTGTTTTTTTAAGTTTGAAACTTCAGGAGGAGTGTAGGTGTTTAAGTCCTTGGAACTATAATATATCCATCTACATGGTGTATACTTAAGCTCAAATAGATAGTAATTTAAGTGTCAAATTGAATTTTCTTATTTACCCATTTCTACAACTTAAAAAAAAAGTTATTATTATTTTGAGAGAGTTTCACTGTGTAGTATTGGCTGGCCTGGAACTTGCTATATAGACCAGGGTGGCCTTGAATTTACTCACTTCTCTCCTTTCTGAGTGCTGGGATTAAAAATGTGTGTCACACACCATACCTATTTTTTTTTTTAAATTATGCATATATGTGTATGGTTAGGTATGGTTATGGGTACTTGGGTGTATTATCCTTGGTGTCCAGAAGAGGACATTGGATCCCCAGGAGCTGCACTTACAGTAGTTATAAGCCACCTCATGGGATGCTGAGAACTAAACTTCTGTCCTCTGGAAGAGCAGCACATGCTTTTAACCGTTGAACTATCTTTTCAACCTCCATCCTTGCTGTAACTTTTTTTGATAGGTGTTAGGCACTTGAAATACTTAAAAAGAGTTAACAAAATGAATTTTAATGTAAGTGAAAAGAGAATAGTTGCATATCAAAGTAAATTGCTGTAATAGAGTCAAAGCATTTCAGATTTCTGATTATGTAAGCAGGATATAAACACATTCTTAAGAATGCTGTTCAGGGCTGGAGAGATGGCTCAGAGGTTAAGAG
This sequence comes from Psammomys obesus, assembly GCF_907164565.1. Taxonomy (NCBI): domain Eukaryota; kingdom Metazoa; phylum Chordata; class Mammalia; order Rodentia; family Muridae; genus Psammomys; species Psammomys obesus. Next base: position 56,795,624 of record NW_026585895.1, on the reverse strand, counting down.
CACTGGCTGTTTTTCCAAAGGTCCTGAGTTCAATTCCCAGCAACCACATGGTGGCTCATAACCATCTATAGTAAGATTTGATATGCAGACAGAATGTTGTATAAATAATAAATCTTGAAAAAAAAATAAAGAATGCTGTCCAGATGCTGGACAGTGTTGGTGCACACCCTTAATTCCAGGAGGGGCAGGTAGATCTCTGTGAGTTAAGAGGTCAGCCTGGTCTATAGAGTGAGTTCCAGGACAGACAGGTTTACACAGAATAAACCTGTCTTGAAAAACAAAAAAGGATGTTGTTCAGGCTTGGCATACTCTCTTGTGGACTGTTTTCTGAATGCTAGTTCTCTTTCCTGGAGGTGATTGTGCTAAACCCTATTGGGAAAGATGATGACCTTTGTAACTGATTAGATTTGAAGATGTCCCTGATGTATCCTGGTTGATGCCAATTTTTTATTTTATTTTTTCTCCCCACTCCAGCAGGCAGTTCTGGCCAAGCAAGAGACCAAGCAGGATTGCTGCATGAAATCTGACCTGCTAAGGGAAGGTAAGGACCAGTTCACCCAGGGCCTTTGCTGCATGCACCCTTTTTATTATCTCTCCCAGCCTTTTCACTCTCTTGGAATTTTCCTAGGATTGCAGTATAATTAATAATTTCTTTCATTCCTGAATTGGCATGCATGCACGTGAACACAGACACACACATTTGCAAAAGATGTGCCAGAGAAAGAAAAATCTCAACCAACTATGAAAAGCAAGTATCATGTATATTCTTGTTTTAAAGTGCACCTGGAAATAAAAAATGACTAATCACACTAACAGTTGTAGCATCTCTATTTATGATGCTGGAACATGTACCCAGTCTCCAGCTGATAACACTGGATAAACAAGCTGTGATACACACCATAGGTTAATTGTGTGGTTCATGCAACAACCTGAACATAGTGTAATTGTATTTTGCAAAATTAAGAAAGCCAGATATAAAGGACATACTGTGTGTCCTTTTTATGGTTGTTTTTTATTTTCAAGACAGGGTTTCTTTTTGTTGCCCTAGCTGTCCTGGAACTCACTTTGTAGTGGAGGCTGGGCTTGAACTCATAGTTCTGCCTGCCTTTGCCTCCAGAGTGCTGGTATTAAAGGCATGCACCATCATTGCCCCATTATGTGACTCCGTTTATATGACATTCTGACCAAAGTGAAGTAGAAACTTGGAGTTCATAGAAGAGGTTTCCAGCATGTTGAAAGGTTAGGGTGAGGGTGATACCAGGAAGCAAGCTGTTCTGCAAGAAATATATATATATAAAACACATAATATTTTTTTTCTTTCTCCAAGCATGTAACGTGCTTTACTGTTCACTTAAGTTTCAGCTCATTTGCTTTTTAGGTGTTTTGTTTTGTTTTTTTTTTTTTTCTTCCCCCCTCTTGGTATAGATTCTTTAGTCTGTGTCTTTGAGATCTCCATCTTGAGCTTTGTCTGATCTGCTATTCGTTTCTTTGCATGGCAGTTTTCTTCATATAGTAGGTGCTCGTCTCCGTAGGTCTGTTTGGGTAGGTAGATACCCCACATATATGTTTCCCTTTAAGCACTTTACCAGCTGTCACTGAATGCCTGACAGCTGACTTCTTTATAAATTGTGCCTTTTTGCACATCTAGTTTTGATTGGATGATGGGTATTTTGAATACGGTGTGGGTGGATTAGGTATGTTGAATCTGGTTATTTGTTTTAAAAGTAGGTGCTGAGATTTATGTTTTGTTTTGTTTTGGTTTTTGGTTTTCTCTTTGTAGCCCTGGCTATCCTGAAACTCACTTTGTACACTAGGCTGTCCTTGAACTCAGACATCTGCCTGCCTCAGCCTCCCAACTGCTGGCACTAGAGGTGTGTGCCACCATACCTGGCTTATCTCTCTCTCTTATTTATTTATTTGTTATTTAAGATTGTTGATTCATTAACTTTTAGTTAAGTGTGACTTTGTGGCAAGGACTGCTTGCTTATAGGCATTTTTAGCCTGAGATTATATTACCTGTCAATTCAGGGTTTTTTTTTTTGTTGTTGTTGTTGTAGTATTAAAAATTAGATACTAGGCATAGTGGTATATACACTTTAGCTTCAGGACATGGGAAAGAGAGACAAATGGGTATGGATGTTTATGAGTTGAGGCTAGCCTAGTCTACATAGCTTAATTTCTTTTTAAACAGTTAAATTTTTTTTAACTTTATGTGACTTTTCTCAATGTATGTCTTTGTACATGTGTGTACATTTGCATGGAGGCCAGAAGAAGACATTGGATTCCCTGGGACTAGAGTTACAGACAGTTATGAGCTACTCTGTAGGTGTTGGGAATTGAATCCTCTGGAAGAGTTGCTAGAGGTCTTTTCCCCAGCACATGGTCCAGTTTTATACTGTAATAAAAAAGTTTCTCTTGGAATTGAATAATTATCTTAACTCCATGTTTATTTATAGTCTTTGTGATGTTTTGTGAATTTTCTGTTTATGCACCATTGTTTGTTTCTCTACATTTTCTTTATGAACTTTGAGGTGAGACCACATGTCATAGTTTGGCTAAGGCTTGCAAGTTGTAACTCTCAGTTGCACCCAAACAGGCCTCTGGATAAACATACCTTTGTCCTCAGTATGCTGCTTCTGCTCTTCATGCTGTGGATTGGCCTGGGTCATGTGACTCTTCTCTGTGGAGAGCTTATTTTTCTAGCCTTTACTATTCATTTTCATGGTATACTTTACTATTTTTGAAATTTTACTCTTTTTGATATATTTTAGGTTAAGGTCATGGAATTTATTAATACATTAATTGCAACTCTGATTAAAATCACTGAATTTCTAAAAGTCAGGGGACTTGACTTTGTTATTTTGTTACCTGGTTCCAGAACATTCTCTCTTAATGTTTTCCTCTGTACATAGGTGTTGAGTAATTCAGCTCTAAAAAATGTGTGTGGTTGCAGTTTTTCTTCTTTTGTAAGTATCCTAATATATGTAATTATAAACTAGGATATTATACATATATATATAATTATGTATTACAGGTTACTTACAAAAGGAGGAAAAGTACAAATATATATTATATATATTTAAAGCCAAATTATGTAATGCCTGTATACAGAGGAAAACATTTATATATTACATTATATTATGGTCTATGTAATATATATTTATATATATAATAGGATACTTACAAAAAGAAAGCTGCAAATACATACAATGGATATTATATATAATAGGATACTTACAAAAGAAGGAAAATAAAAATATTTATTTTTAAAGCCGAATCATTTAATGCCTATATTCAGAGGAAACCATTAATATATATATATATATATATTTATTTATTTATATGTACATATAATGGGATACTTGCAAAAGGAAGAAAACTACAGATTATATCTAATAGAGAAACCCTGTCTCAAAGACAGTGTTTATATACATATAAAATAGTGTCTATAAATGTGAATATATTACATATATACATACACACATATAAATTGTCTTTTTGAAACAGGGCTTCTCTGTTATATAGCGTTGGCTGTCTTAGAACGCCCTGTGTAGACCAGGCTAGCCTTAGCCTCCTGAATATTGGGATTAAATGTGTGCTCCACAGTGCATGCTTTCTTATATTTTAAAATTAATGTTGGTATAGAGAAATGATATTATTTTTGTAGGCCCCCCCCCCTTTGACAGCACTTGTAATCAACACAGGCACTAGGCACTTACACATTCTGGCAAATACTGTACTACTGAGCTATAGTAGTATATACTATATAGTAGTAATATATATATATATACACTACTATATAGTATACTATATAGTAGTGTATATATATAGTAATATACTATATACTATATAATATATAATATAGTATATAATATATAGTAATATACTACATACTACTACTATATAATATAATATACACTATATATAATATAGTATATATTATATTAATATATTAATATAATATATATAATATACTGCTACTATACTACTATATAGTATACTATACTACTTTAGTATACTATACTACTATATAGTATACTATACTACTATAGTATACTACTACTATATAGTATACTATACTACTTTAGTATACTACTACTATATAGTAGTATATACTACTATAGCTCAGTAGTACAGTATTTTCCAGAATGCATAAGTGCCTAGTGCCTGTGTTGATTACAAGTGCTATATAGTATAGTATACTATACTACTATATAGTATATACTACTATAGCTCAGTAGTACAGTATATATATATACTATGACCAGCCATGTCACTTAATTCTGAATCCAGTAATCTGGCTTTGTGCTTGTATCTTTATCAGATAAGGTAAAGCATCCTGTGTCTTCCTCACTATCTTTGCATTTCTTTTTCTTATCTGGTGCTGTCACCCAAACCCTTCTTTATGTGCCAGATATTAAAAGCATTAATGGATATCTTTATGTGCCAAATATTAGAAGCATTAATGGACATCTATGCTATTTTGAGTGAGTATACATTGACTGCAGAATTTGCTGTATAACCTACAAGTTAAGGAAATGTTTTACATTTCTTTATTTTGCTACCTGTTTAAAAAGTTACTAATGGCTGTTTATTCATTTAGAAAGGTTGTATTGTATATAATACTCCCAGGCCTTGTTTATGTGTTGAGAGGAATAAGAGTGACAGTCTCTGCTACTGTAGAACTTGCATTCTTGGGAAGAGCAGGTAACTAATGGGAAGGGCATGGAAATCCTGTGTGTTAGGTGATCGGTACAGTGAAAAGGAGAGCTGAAGATAGGGCGGTAAAGGGTAAGCCTTACATGTCACTGGAGTGTCTTCTGCTTTCAGGGGTGTGATCATGAGTCTACTTCAGCCCCTTGGTAGATCTTCTTGAAATCAAGAAGGCTCTTAATTTCTTATTGTTCTGGCCATGATAGAATATCCAGAGGAGTCTGGCTAAGAGAAGACATGCAGTCCAAAATGTACTGAATATGATCCTCTTTCCTAAATTTCCTAAAATTTTCCTTTGTGCTTCTGTAATGTTGCTTCGAAAGTCCTGTCTAAGCTGGATATGTGGGCATAAGTACAGGTGACCTCAGAGGCCAAGAGAGGGAATTAAGTCTCTTGGACTGCTTAATTGGGAACCAAAATTGTGTCCTTTTCAGAACAATAAGTTCTCTTAATCCTTGAATGTCCTACCCCCCCTTTGTTTTAAACCTCCAACAGCCTTTTTAAAAAGCAGGCCAACTTCTCAAACTTAACCAAACATTAATGTTTCAAAAAATAAATTTGCATTTAATCTAATGGACTTTAAATGTTGGTTTGTATATAAGATAAAATGAATTTTGTAGATAGATGTGTTTTTATTGCTGTTGTTGGTGTGTTGTGTGTGTGCATGCTAAGAATTGAACCCAGGGGGGCTGGAGAGATGGCTCAGAGGTTAGGAGCACTGACTGTTCTTCCAAAGGTCCTGAGTTCAATTCCCAGCAACCACATGGTGGCTCACAACCATCTACAATGAGATCTGGTGCAGGTGTACATGCAGGCAGAAGAATGTATACATAATGAATAAATAAATATTAAAAAAAAAAAAAAAGAATTGAACCCAGGGCCTTGCATAGGCAAGAGTTTTACTGAGCTACACCCCAGAACTGTAGACAGCTCTATGTATGCTAGCAAAAAAAAAAAAAAAGTAATTTATGATGATAGTTACATGGATTTATGGGTCCCAGCAGCGGTGACACTCTTTCCTCTGTTCACAGATACACCTATGGCTGCTGATGAAGGTTCCACAGAGAAACAGGCGGGAGAGACTCCTATGGCTGCAGATGGAGAAACAAATGGGTCTTGTGAAAAGAGTGGTGATACCAGCCATCCAAATGTACCCAAACATACTCAGGAGAACACAAGAGCTAGTCCACAGGAAGGTACCAACAGAACATCTCGGGTGGCAGAAAATGGGGTTTCAGAAAGAGACACAGAAGTGGGGAAGCAAAACCATGTCACAGCTGACGACTTCATACAGACTTCTGTCATTGGCAGCAATGGATATTTCTTAAATAAAGCAGCCCTGCAGGGGCAGCCTTTGAGGACTCCCAACACGCTAGCCTCCTCGCTTCCTGGTCATGCCTCAAAAACTCTTCCTGGAGGAGCCAGTAAATGCAGGACTCCAAGTACACTTCCTCAGATACCAACCACAGCACCTACTGTGCCTGGGGAAGGGAGTGCAGACACAGAGGACAAAAAGCCTACAGCCTCGGGCACTGATGTCAGGGTTCACAGGGCACGCAAGACCATGCCGAAGTCCATCCTGGGCCTGGTAATTTTGTCTTCTTTTCTATCTTTCTCCTTTGCATTAATGAAAAAAAAAATAGACTTTCGTGCAAGAAAGGGAAAAACCAGTTGATGACAGTAGTCTAGATACATGAGCAACAAAGCCTTCTTTTAAGGTTTTTCCTGAAGGATTCTTTTTGCTCTATGAAGATGGGTCAGGCTCTGTCAGGAAAACTATTTTTTTTTTTTTTCTTTTTTATAATTCCACCAAGACAAAGTTCTCTGGTTAGCTTTGGCTGTTCTTGAATTCACTCTGTAGATCAGGCTGGCCTGGAATTCACAGAGATCTGCCTGCCTCTGCCTCCTGAGTGCTGGGATTCAAGATGTGTACCACCACCGTCTGGCTGAAAATTACTTTCTCTTCTGCCATTTCTGAAAGTCTTGAATTGTTTAGGGTTTCTGAGAACAAGATGAGTTCTGGGCTCTAGCACTGAGTGAAAGCAGTGGTTCTCATAATACTCAGCATGGTGGACTTCTTTGTCTCAATCTGTTTTACAGGGCATGCGTTTGATGCATGTTTTCAAGGTGTCTGCAGTAGTTACTTCGTTTTCTGATTGTGGACTTAGCTTGGGTAGATTCTACATTCATGATCACTTTCCTGTGATTTCTAGTGCCCTTTATATGCAGACCATTTGCTGTTTTCTCTCTGGCCTTCAGGGCTTCATGCTTGGAACTTTCCCCCAAGACTCTGCCAGTCTGTGGGTTTGTGATGTCAACTCCAGAAACATGTAATGTATAATAAGTGGTTGTTAATTTCCTTCCCATAAAATCCCTTGTGTGTGATCATTGTGTCTTTGTGTTTCTTGCCTGTTTTCTACTTCATGCTCCATGCTTTAGTCCTTTACGTTTTGTCCTTTATATTGATGTTTTTTAATTTAAATACCTTTTTTTTTTTTTTTATACTCCAAGTCTCTGGTTAGTTTTTTAATTTCTCAAAAAAGTCATGTATTATTTATGTTTTTGGTTTGCTATAGGGCCTTACTTAACCCAGGCAGGACTCAGACTCAGATTCCTTATATTCCTGCCACTACCTTCCAGATTCTGGAATTGTGGTTATGTGCCACCATCCCCAACTCTTATTTCATCTTATCCCACATGGTATACTGATTATGGATAAGGAGGTGGCTCAGTGAGCAAAGTGTTTGCTGAGCAAGCAAACACCTGAGTTCAAACTCCCAGTACCCACATAAAATCTGGGTATAGCGTTTCATGCTTGTAATCCTAGTGACACTGGGGTGGAGTCAGGAGGAAATCTAGGTTATGCTGGCTAGCCAAGGCTAGTTGAATCATTAAGCTCTGGGTTGTGTTGAGAGACACTCTATCAAAAAATCAGGTAGAGAAGTATTTGGGTTACAAAATCTAGTATTATTAATTTTGACATATAATATAGATAGTCAGACAGACTCCTTCCCCTTCACATACATACACACCCATACCCATACAGCCAGTCATGAAGATAGGTGGATAAATGCATGGCTGGGTATAGAGAGATTTTACAATTCTTCCATAATCTCTTTGGAATTCTGATTCCTCAGAGGAGTTTTGTTTGGCTGCAGCTCTTATTCATGTTTGCTTTTTCTAGAGTACCTTTCTTTATCTTTGTGGTAGTGATTCAGATGGTCCAAGTAATGTGTGTATCCATACTCGCTGCATTGGGTATAGGGTGTGACTACTTATATGGAGTCCCACAGTCACCATATGTTCTGCTTTCTTGCCAGGCGTTCATGTAGGTTCAACTTTATGGGACACTTGCTGGTCACCTTGGCTGTCCCTCCTCCCTTTTACCAGCTTGGCTAGCTTTATAAACAGAAGAGTCTGTATGTACGGCCTAGCTATACAGGTAACACAGAGGTCACCAGGCTATTACTACCTCTGCTCCATTTGTAAAGTACATGTGACATCTTCCATAAAGATGGATATTATTGATTGAGAAACAATGATTCAGATAAAGGCCTAGGGAGGAAGAGTCTAAGATAAAACAGTCTGGGGAGCCAGGGGTGGCCTGGCTCTACAGATAGCATAGAGGTCACCAGGACTTTAACCACATCCATTTCCAGGTTTTTGGACTGAAAACAGATTGTACATCTCTTTGAATGTTAAGCAACTCTGTGTGCTTAACATTCCTGGTTTCCCTAGTGCATCTGTGAGCACAAGGATGTTGTGTCTCAGCTGCTCATCTAGAGGACCCTAGTTTGATTTCTAGCATCTATATCAAATTGCTTACAACTACCTGTAACTTTAGCTCCCTGATGCTTCTGGCTGCCTCATGTACCTGCATCGATTGCCACATAACCACATTCAGACTGACACACCTGAATATAATTGGTGATAAATGTATAAGAAAAAAAAAAAAAAAAAAGAGATTGGTGGTATATTCATTTAATTTCAGCACACTCAGGAGACAGGGGTGGGTGGATGTGAATTCTAAGATAGCTCGGGATACACAGAGAGATCTTACCACAAAACAACAGAAAGAGAGTAATGAAGAGTGAATATACTCAAAATACATGTTGTACATGTATGAAGTATCATAATGAATCCTACCATTAGGTATAATTAAAACATGCTACTAGTGAAAGGAAAAATCTGAGATTGTTAAAAATAGTTAATAGATTAAAATATTCTAATAGAAAAAAAGCCCAAAAAGTTAACAGGAAGCTTCAAAAATAATGTTAAGATATACATGTGCCTTTTCTAGCCTTTGCAGTAATAACATTTAAAAAGTTTTAAAATTAGATTTTATTTTATTACTTATTCATTTATTGTACATAAGTGAGTGCTTATATTGTGCATATGTAGCAACTTTCAGGACTTGGCCCTCTTCTATCACAATGTGGGTCCTGGGGATTGATTTTAAGTTGTCAGGCTTGGTGACAAGCTCCATTACTTCACAAGCCATCTTCATTGTTGGAGCTACCTGGTTTCTGATGTCCTTGCCAGCATTTGTGCTGCTGCTGTTCGCTTGTCTATGTCAGTACCTTGTCATGATTTAACTTGAACTTTCTTGAGCCTGACAATGTGATGTGGATTGTATATTCTTGTTTATGGTATGAGGTAAGAAGTCTCCTTCTATCTCTTTCTCTTTCTCTTCCTCTTTATTTTTACTTTTTATTTTATTTCATTTACTTAATTGTTTGAGACAAGGTCTTTCTACAGAGCTTGGACTGTCGTGGAACTTACTGTGTAGACCAGACTGGTTTGAAACTCACAGAGATCCACCTGTCTCTGCCTCCTCAGTGCTGGGAGTAAAGGAGTATGCCACAACATCCAGCTAAGATATCCAGATATCTTCCTTTACATTTTTTTTAACCTTTTATGTGTTTTGTCTACATACATGGTTGTGCACCATGTGAATGCAGTGCTCACACAGGCCACAAGACGGTGTTAAAATCCCCTTGAACTAGAGTTAGAAATGGTTGTGAGTTACTTTGTGAGTACTAGGAATCAAAGCAGGATCCTCTGTAAGAACAGCCTGTATTCTTAATGACTGACATTTCTCCAGCTCCCTTCTTCTTTTCCCCACTCTTTTTTTTTTTTTTTTTTGAGACAGGGTTCCTCTGTGTAGCCTTGGCTATCCTGGATTTGCTTTGTAGACCAGGCTGGCCTTGAACTCACAGAGATCAGCCTGCCTTTGTGTCACTGCGCCCTGCTCCACTCCTTTTTTAAAGACAGGGTCTCACTGTATTGCCCTGGCCTACATTCACTCGCCTCTGCTTCTCAAGAGTGCTGGGATTAAAGTCCTGACCACCAAACCTGGCATTATTTTTTTGTTGTTGTTTCATATGTGGATATCCTGTGTTTACAGAAACCATATAAGCTGAAGAAAGACTTGCCTATGAATGTCTTACATTATTAGGCGGTTATTTGGTTGCACAATAAAATTTAGGTCAAGCTCAATTGTATGTGGCTTAAAATGAAAGATGAGACTATCTTCAAAACATTGCTGAGTTTATAGGTATAGACAGAGGGGATGGTTAGTAGTGTAAAGGCAGTTTGGAGGAAGGGCAGGAGTGTTAAATATGGGGCACTGTTACTGGTATCACAGGTAACCACTTTGCAGGAAGCTAGACTGAAAACCAGTTAAGGAGATTGGGAAGTGGGCCTGCCCTTTAACACCACTCTTAAGAGTCAAGGCAGCAGCTGGGCACACGCCTGTCATCTCAGCAGTCAGGGAGGCAGAGGTAGGCAGATCTCTGTGATGTTGAGGCCAGCTTGGTCTACAACACAAGTCCAGGACACAGCCAAGGCTATGCACAGAAACTCTATCTGGGAAAAACAAGAGTCAAGGCAGCCCAGGAGAGATCTAGCTTAGCCTTAAATCACCCATCCCTTAGAATTATCTTTGCATGTCTCCACCCTCCTCCCACTCTCCTCAGTTGGTATCTGGAATGAAATTATCATTAGTGTCAAAGGGGAATAATTAAGTGACCTGTTTTCTAGAGATACATTTAAACTGTGAAATCAGCTCTCATACCTGATCCAGCAGAGGATAGTGGGACTGGAAATTTTACTCCTGTGTTCTAGAGTTAGGTCCTTCTATACTAATAGTTGTACTTTGTGAATTTGTGTAGACTTCCTACCTTCCTCCACCATGGCCTTTTTTCCAGTAAATGGGAATTAAGGAGAAAAATAATTGAGTTTTGGATGCATCTTACTTTAGTTATCATTTGCTTCTGCAGCCTTTTTAATTACTTGTCTTTGTTTTGAAGCATGCAGCTAACAAAGACCACAGAGAAGTTCAAGACCATAAGGAACCAAAAGAGGATGTGAACAGAAACATTTCTGATTGTGGACGACAGCAGCTTTTACCAACCTTCCCAGCCCTCCACCAGTCACTACCTCAGAACCAATGCTACATGGCCACCACAAAGTCCCAGACAGGTAAATGCAGTCAACCCCCCACCCTAACCCCAATGTGTGTCTTGAGCTTGTTGCTCTCCAGGCAGTACAATGCTGGCCACTTTTGGAAATAAGTGATATTCCTGCATGGCTAAGAAACCCTCTGCCATCAGATTTTTATGACACCTATTTTGCTTGCCTGGCTTGCCTTCAATCTCTAGGTAAACATTATGTTTCTTAGTAAAATCTTATGAGATGTGAGTTGAAGACTGAATTTCTGAGGCGCTGACGTGTACAGAGGGCTCTAACTTTGTTACCAGCTACAAGTGGACTTTTCTCCTCATTCTTCTGGGCTTACTATGTGCCTTATTCACTTTTTAAACTTACGTCCGTGTTTGTGTGTGGATATGTGCACCTGAGTAAGGGTGCTGAAGGAGGCCAGAAAGGGAATTTGGTCCTCTAGAACTGGAATTATAGACAGGTAACAGTTTTGAGTTACCTGACCTGGATGCTGGAACTCAAACTTGACACTCTGCAAGAACTATACATGATTAACTGCTGAGCCATCTTTCTAGCCCCAAATTGAGAGTATTTTGTTGGAGGTGGGATAGCACAGGAGGCCCCACAGGAGATTTCATAGGTCTCCTCTATGTCTCTGCATGAGGTATGCCTCAGACTCAACCTGGCTGTTTTTTTTTTTTCACTAGTTTGCATGGCATATGTGCATATAGTGCTCCTCTGAGGAGATAAGCCACTCCTTCTGTCATGAACCAGTGGTGAATTTTAGTTTGGAAAGGGTTTGTTTAGTTGAGTGTTGTTAACCTGGAAGGTTTATTTTTAGAATAAACCTGTCCACTGGTCTTCTTTTTACACACATAAACATACACACATACATACATATATTTCTATATATGAGTGTTTGTCTGGACCACCACATGCATGCCTGATGCCCATGGTGGCCAGAAGTGAGTATTGGATCCCTTGGAACTGGAGTTACAGATGGTTTTAGTTGCTGTGTAAGTGCTAGGTATTGAACCTGGATCCTCTACAAGAGCAGCAAGTACTCTTAAACCCTTGAGTCCTCTTTCTAGCCCCCCTTTTCCCCACTTTTAAAACAGTTTGTTTTTTTCCCTTCCTCTTTTGGTCTCCTTTGTTTACCTTTCCTCTTCTACTTTCTACTTTCTCCTTTTTCCCCCACTATGTACTTAGGATGGCCTTGAACACTCCTTTCTATGGCCTCAGCTTCCTGAGTATGGGATGGGGCTTGCATGTACCTCCATGAACAACTAATAGTCTTGAATTTAAAGCAATTTCATATTTTCAGCAAAGTTGTGGACACTACAAAGGATTCCAGTGTGTCTTTCATTCCTTTTATTCAAAGACATAGTTAGGCAAACTCTTTCTAGTGTTTATTTTGTTTTTTTCTGAACCACTAGCATAAGTTGCTAGTTACAGACTTGTACTTCAAAATTCCTAATTGTTTTTCCTAGAGGTAATGGTGTAATGTCCTTAAAACTAAGGGCATTCTTTGAGTAAGTATTATGTAGTAATCCAAATCAGGAAGTCAATTTTACTGTGATATTTTTATTTAATCTTAATACATTGTCCAATTTTTGCCTGTTTTCTATTAATACAATCAAACAAATTCAGTCTTAGATTTTATACCATTTGCTTGCTATGTCTTGCTAATTTAATTTCTTTTAATCTATACAATCCCAGCCTTCTTTATCTTCCCTAACTATGGGATTGGAAAGCACAATCTAGCTGTTTTGTGCAATCTGTCTAGTGCAGTTTACCTACTGTTTCTCCAGATCTAGTTTGGGTTATAGGCCAAATTATAGTCCGGAATTGGTGGTCTGTCATTGTGTCAGGGCCAAACATTATAAAGTTGCTTTTTCCCTAGATTGTCCTCAGAAGCAAAGGTCATTTAAGGTCAGGCCATTTGGTAGTTTCTATCTCCATTTCTCGCTTTTTGTCTGCTAGTTACCTTTCTGATGGAGGAAGTACTTTTTTTTTCCCTGCCAAGCTGTCTGTTTGTATGTATTTGTAAATGTGTGTTTATATGTGTGGAGGCTAGAAGGTGACATTGAGTTTCTTTAATTGTTTTCTACCTTTTTTAAATTTTTTTTTAATTTTTATTTTTTAGTAATTACACTTTATTCACTTTGTATCCCCCCATAAGCCCCTCCTTCCTCCCCTCCCGATCCCACTCTCCCTCCCCCTTCTTCACGCATGCCCCTCCCCAAGTCCACTGATAGGGGAGGTCCTCTTCTCCTTCCTTCTGATCTTAGTCTATCAGATCACATCAGGAGTAGCTGCATTGTCATTTTCTGTGGCCTGGTAAGGCTGCTCCCCCCTCAGGGGGAGATGATCAAAGAGCAGGCCAATCAGATTATGTCAGAAGCAGTCCCTCTTCCCTTTACTATGTAACCCACTTGGACACTGAACTACTATGGACTACATCTGTGCAGGGGTTCTAGGTTATCTCCATGAATAGTCCTTGGTTGGAGTATGAGTCTCTGGGAAGTTCCCTGTGTTCAAATTTTCTGGTTCTGTTGCTCTCCTTGTATGGTTCCCATCCTCTCCAGCTCTTACTATTTCCCACTTCTTACATACGATTCCATTCATTCTGCCCAACAGTTGGCCATAAGTCTCAGCATCTGCTTTGATAGTCTGTAGGGCAGAGGTTTTCAGAGGCCCTCTGTGGCAGGTTCCTAGGTTGTTTCCTGTTTTCTTCTTCTTCTGATGTCCATCCTCTTTGCCTTTCAGGATGGGGATTGAGCATTTTAGTCAGGGTCCTCTCTCTTGATTAGTTTCTTTAGATGTACAGATTTTAGTAGGTTTATTCTATGTTATATGTCTATGTTTTCTACCTTTTAAAAAGATTTTATTTTATAATTTTACTTATGTATGAGTGTTTTGCCTACATGTTTGCACCATGTGCCTACAGTGCCCAAGAAGGCTAGAAGAGGCCTTGGATCTCAAGGAACTAGAGATACAGATGATTTTGAACTGACTTGTTGGTTTTGGGAACCAAAAACCTCTGCAAGCATAACAAGTATTTTTACAGAGCTGTCTCCCCATTACCCTCTACCTTATTTTTTGATCTAAAGTCTCTCCCTGAACTTGGAGCCTACTGATTTGAATAAGCTGGCTATGTGGCATCATAGGAAGTCATGCCTTCAGTGATTTGAAGAACTCAATGGGTCCCATAAAGACTCTTCACTTCTTAATAGCATCATGCTAGATACTAATCCTTTAACACGTGACTTTTGGAGATCTTCAGGTTCTAAACTGGTGGGGCAAAGCGTTTAATCCTAGCACTTAGGAAGCTGAGCCACGAAGATTGATAGTTCAAGATCAACCTGAGGCCTTGTCTGAAAAACAAGCAAACCAAAAGAAACAACCCATAGCAATTTGTAAACTCTCTTATTAATCTCTAGGCTGTATTCTGTTATCATTCTTTCACTGCTTGAATTACCATAGGTTTGGCCGGTCATGGCTACCATTCAACTGCATTATTTCCAGTCTTTGGGTATAACCCATCACTTTTTGAAGATCTTGTGATTGGACTGGATGTCTGAGGTTCATCTTCTTTTCATTCACTGGCTCATATTAGTTGCTTCTAGGGGCCTCTCAGTATTCTAATTGGAGCATGGCAGTTACTTCACATTTTTACTTTTGCCTATCTATCACTGTGTTATTTGTTTTGAACAGTTAAACCTGACAGTTTTCAGAGTTGTGTAAATTTAGACTTGTATAAGTAAGGAATGTTAAAAGTCAGTGTTTCTGTTACGCACTATGATATTTTTATGTTAAAGTGTTTTCATTATTTTTTGATAAGAGCTTTTAAAAACAAGATACTCTATTTGTTTATCAGGCACAAATGTGTTTCATTTATTGTTTCTTGTTCTTTCCTTTAGGTTTTCTTCTCTCCCCATAAGTCAGTGGATAGTTGGCATTTTAGTCTGCATCTCTTGAAGTAGCTTCAAAATGTAAATGTACTATGCTTGAGCAGTTGGCTGACATGATTTGGTTCTCTGATTACAATTTCTTCTGTAGCCCAAGTTGTTTTTCTGTTGATACTTCAGGGCTTGTCCCACCTCCTAGGATGGAGAAGAAGCTAGAGTTTCTGTGGCTCTGTGTTTCCCAGAGAGAAGTATGTCCCTGCATTGCCATCTTACCTTATTACCATCATTGGTGTACCTTCTGTTGTCTCTGGCATGGAGAAGCTCAACTCTGAGGGTGTTACAGCAGGCTTTTGGGAAAATGCCAAAAATTAAACAGGCATATAAAGCCACCATTAGTGTGGTACAGAGGGAGCTACACTTTTGTAAAAGTGACGATCCAGTCCTGGAATAGTCTCCATCCTCTTCTGCTTGTTCAGACTCCATCCTTCTGTATGCCTCTTGTTCACAGGGATCAGAGTTGTCTTTAATATTACTACAATGATTATCACAGAAAGCTTTGTCCTTTTCCTCCTGTTGAAGCAGTGAGTTTGGTGCAGGCAGAGAATATGAGAAGATTCTTTTTGGCTAACAGTGCACTTTATGCCTGAAACTGTAGATAAGCTATCTGCCGTAGTTCATTTTATCTCAAGAAGATGTAAATCCATGATACCAGTAAGCTTTTTGATTTTCAGTATTAGATGTGAAAAACCCTTTGTTGGCCCAAGCATGGAACCCTGTGTATTCAGTGGAGCACAGTCTAGGCAGTGAGTGTGGGAAGCAAATGAGATGGCTCAGTGGATAAAGTGCTTGTCATGCATGTTAATAAGCACAGGTGTTCAGAAACCCAGGCTCACATAAAAGCCAGGCAGGTACCTTCCTATAATCCTAGCTTGTGAGGAGACAAGGTTTCCAGATCCAGCTAGATTAGCTCAATTAGTGAGCATTGGCTCAACTAGAGACCCTGCCCCAGTAAGTAAGTAAAATAGATTTCAATTAATCAATGAAGGCATCCAGCCTCACCAGTACTGGGCTTATAGCTAGTTCTGTCAATAGCAGAGACTAACACCGAGTCTCAGATATGGCTCATTCCCTGGGATGACCAGCTATTGTCACATTGGTGCACTGTATACAGAATGGGTTTTAGGGCAAGGTGGTTCTAAATACCAGCTAAGGCCATGTGACCAGTTATAGAATGAGGATTTTTTTTTTCCTTCTCTTCCCGAGACAGTGTTTCACTTTGTAGCCTTGGCTGTCTTGGACTCACTTTGTGGACTAAGGCTGTCCTCAAACTCACAGAGATGCTCCTGCCTCTGTCCCCCTGAGTTCTGGGATAATAGGCATGTGCTACCATGCCCCCTCAGAATGAGGATTATAATTGACACGAGTGTTTTTGTTATATTTTGTTAACAATGTATTTGGTTTTTTTTTTTTTTTTTTTTTTAATTTTTCAATCATGTAACATCTACTAGAATATCAGTGGTTATTATATTTAACTTTGAGATACATTAGAGTATTCTTCTTTGGGAGTCTGGCATATACTAAAGACCAGGTAAGACATCTATTCTTGTGGACTGTATAAGTACTGGGTTTTTGTATCTTCTGTTGTGTTGGAGTAACTGGACCACATCATGTAAGCTATTCTAATATACATATACATATACATATACATATACATATACATACATATTTATATATACACATAAATACAAACCAAAAGCACATGCAAACAAAGAAGAAAAAAGTTAATAATGATAGATTGAACTTTGAGAGTTAAAAAATTTTATATGTCAAAAGACACTATAAAGAGAAAAGTCTTATCCATAGAATGGAGCAAAATTATTTGGAAACTTTTGTCTTCTAGCAAGAAGTTGGTCTCCATATTATGTGAAGAAGTATTATAACTCAACAGCAATGAAAACGTCACCCTATCTGTCTACACCATGTGATTGCAGTGCCTGTAGAGCCTGAGAGAGGGTATCAGATCCTCTGGACCTGAAGTTACAGATGGTTCTGAGTCACCATGTGGGTACTTAGAGTTGAACCTGTGCCCTTTGCAAGAATAGCACATTCTCTTAACTGATGGGCCAAAGGAATTAATAAAGAAAAAAAAAAGATCCATTTTTGCTTTATTCATCTTTGTGTATATGTATGTCAATGCCATGTGTGGGTGGGGTGCCCACAGAAGCTGGAAGAGGGCCTTGAACTAGAACTACATGTGGTTATGAGCTTTCTGATGTGGGTTCTGGGAATTGAACTCATGTCCTCTGGAAGAACAGTAAGTGCTCTTTAACTACTAAGCAGTCCTTCCACTCCTGTGAATCTATTGGTGATATATAAACAGCCAGATGAATGCTCAGCAGAAATACAAATCAACCAAATGAGGATACTACCCCACATATTAAGATGTTTAATATTGAAGAAGCAATGTGTTGGTGATGAAAAGGTCACCAGAGCCCATGTATACTGTGGCTAGGATGTAAATGATAGATTGTTATGGAAAATAGTTTCGTGGCTCCTCCAGAAATTACGTATGATCTTGAAATCCATGGCTTTACTTTGATATGTACTTGAGATAACAAATTAGGGTTTTCAAACAGATAGTTACACATCTACATTCACAGTAGCTTTATCACTCTAGCCAGAAGGTGGATAAGCAAAATATAGCCTGTGCATAGAGTGGAATATTCTTTTGAAAAGGGAGGAAGTTTTGCAGTATGGTTCAGGATGGTTCATCCTTGAGGACAGGTAAATAAGACAATCCTTGGTCCCTAGTTCATGGGCTGTGTAGGAAGGTTTAGGAGGTATGGCCTTCATGGAAGGAGATATGTCACTAAGGGTGGGCTTTGAGGTTTCAAAAGTCCACACCAGGCCCATTTTCTCTCTCTCCCTCTCCCTGTCCCTCATCCCTCTCCCTTATTCAACCCCTCACTTTCATAAGCAAGCCCCCAATTAAATGCTTTCTTTCATAAGCTGCCTTGGTCATGGTGTCTGTTCATGGCAATAGTAACTATAACTGAGACATGTTTTATGCTATGTATTTCTTAAACTCAATCCCAGAAAAGAACTAATTCCAAAGATTCCAACCTTAAGTGGACATTACAGATTATTGTTGTGCTCCTCTGTACTGTGTTGTCCATCATCTTTGGACACTCAGATGGAAAGTTCTACATTTGCCTATGCATTTGGCTATTTGGGCTTTGTAGGTTGGTGGGGGCCAAAGAGGCCTGGAGTATCTGTGGGCCTGTCAGACACACAAGAGGAAGGTAGAGTTGACTCAGACTTTGTAGGGTCTGTTTACAGGGTTAAGGCCAGCCATGGCATAAGTCTGATTTGAAGCAGCAAATCACTTGAACGTTGTAACAACAGCTTTGATGGTCTTAGGAAGAGAGTTTTCCTATATACCTAACTGCTTTTTTATCCCCTTGCTTCCTGTCAGCCCTTTCTACTTTCTGGAACTTGGAACTGATTTGTCTGAGCTGCTTGCCTGCCTGCCTGTCCCCCTCTTCTTCCTTGTCCTCTTTCTTTTTTTCCTCCTTTAAAAAATAATTTATTATTGTGTATATGTGATGTGGAGTGTACATGGCATGCCACAGTGTGCATATGAAGGTTGAAGGAAAACTTTGTTGAGTTGATTTTCACATTTCATTTTACCTGGGTTTTGGGCATTAAACTAAGGTCGTCAGGCTTCCAGAGTAAGCCCTTTACCTGTTGAGCCATCTTGCCAGATTGGCCCCTATTCCACCACCACACTGACTGCATTCTAGTATTCTAACTTTTCTGTTATCCTTTCCTGCGTGTGCTTTCCTTGGTGATGTGTTGATGTATCTTAGTGTTCTTGGAGGTGCTGGCTAGTGTCATGAGTTCTTTACTGGAGTCTTAATTATACTTCTATTGCTGTTATACAATACCACGACCAAGGCAACTTACAGAAGTTAGAATTCATTTTGGGCTTATGGTTCCTGTCATGACAGGGAGCATGGTGACACGTAGGAATAATACTGGAGTAGCTGAGTACTCACATCCTGATCTACAAACAGAGAGCATGTACTGAGGATGGTGTACTGGGCGTGGCTTAAGGCTTTTGAAACCTTAAGCTTTACCCCATTACAGATCTCCTCCAACAAGGTCACACCTTTTGTTTGGTTGGTTGGTTTTTTGAGATCGGGTATTTGTAGCCCTGTCTATCCTGGACTCACTTTGTAGACCAAGCTGGCCTCAAACTCACAGAGATCCACCTGCCTCTGCCTCCCATGCGCCCACATCCAGCCTAAGGTCATACCCCTTAATCCTTTTCTAATTGCCACTAAGTGCCAACTATTCAAATGCCTGATACTTATGGAGGACATCTCAGTCAAACCATCAGACTGGAGTTCCTATTTTAATACTGTGTACCAGACACCATCCCTTGAGTCCTTTCTAAATTACCAGTGTTGATATATTTTCCTCTCCTGGCCTTTGCCATTTTTCATCCCAGTTATCTGACCCAGGCCTAGGCCTTCCACCAGGATATTATGAAGGCCTTTCCTGGAACATGGCAGCAGCCTTAGTTTCCTCTCAGCCACCTGTTCATAAGTGCCTAGGTGCCTGTTAGATTCTATTAATGAACAGATGCAGCGCCCTGGTCCGTTAAATTAATTATCATGGGTTACTGTGATGAGTTAAAAAAGACACTGCTATAAAGATAAGACACTACTGAATTGGTGCTTATAGGTATACCCTTTGTTCTACAGAGATTGGCTCCCTGTTGCCGTTTATTGGTATAGAACTGTTGCCTGTGGAGATGGTACTGCAAGCATATTCACATGACTCACTCATTTTAGATGGTTCATGTTTGTGCATGTTTTCCATTCTTACTTCTCCTTTGTTATAGAATTAAAACATGTACTTTTACCTAGACCTTCAATGTGACTTTCTGCTACAGTGGTGCTCTATGACTTTGGAATTAAAAATTGAAAAACAAAACAAACAAACAAAAAAACCCACAACTTTGGAAATTTCCTTATGTAAAGTCTTTATCCTGGTGATGCTTTATTAAAAAGGGTCTGGAGTTTCTGAGATCCTTTCTCTATTTTTTCTTGCTGCCTCTTGTTTAAAACACACACACACACACACACACACACACACACACACACACACACACACCACACAAAACACATTATTTTGTTTAATGCTTGAGTGGTTGGGGGAAGGTTCCATAAAATGGATATACAGAGACACCACCTACAAGTGAGATTTCTATATCCTGGGAAGACTGCTTGGTGAGTGGTCTTCCTTCTCAATCTTGGGTCCTTCCTGGTGCACACGTGGTGCTTTCAGGCCTATGATGGAGGGAGAGGACTTCTCAGGGCAGAGCTTCCTGTATTCAAGGCCATGGGTACTATTAGTAGGCAGGTCATAACGTAAGGCTTTGTTTCTGATGACATTGTGGTTCCTGGCCTTCTTGGAAGGTGATTCAGCTTTCTCTTCAGTTTGTCTCAAGTAAGGACCTCTTGTGTTGGTGATGTCTGTAGAAATGTGTTTAAAGAAACAGGGTTTGCTGATGATTTTGTTGATAAATTTGAAAGCCTGTATTTTATCTCTAAAAACGTTTGAATGGTATTTCTTTTCCTTTCTTGTCCCTTTTTGAAATTTTTTTTTTTTTTTTTTAGCTTGCTTGCCTTTTGTTTTAGCAGCTGCAGTATCTCGGAAGAAAAAACGAAGAATGGGAACCTATAGCTTAGTTCCCAAGAAAAAGACCAAAGTATTAAAGCAGAGGACAGTGATTGAGATGTTTAAGAGCATAACTCATTCCACTGTGGGCACCAAGGTAAGAGCAGTGTGGGTATTGTTTGCCACAAATTCTTTGAAATGTGTTCCTGTTTCCAAAGTCTCTTTGGCCAAAAGAACATGTTGAGGTTGTTACTACTTTAATGACCTTAATAACTATGGGAGGAACTAGAGTTCTTGAGCTCCTCTGCTATAGCCTAGACTCACGTAGGTGGCTTGTTGACCCCAACACACACTCCAAGAATCCTTCTTCTGGTTTGTACTTTAGTTGCTAGTTGCCACTGTGCCCTTAGTACTGTCAGACTTTATGTCTCCAATTATACGAGTTCATAATGAGTTAGGTTTTTGTGTGCTGGGTAACAGTAGTTCTGAGAGCTATGTACTGCTGTATTCCAGGGTGAGAAAGCCTTAGATGACAATGCCCTGCATGTCAATGGGGAGAGCTTGGAGATAGACTCAGAAGATGAAGACTCAGATGACCTGGAGGATGATGAGGACCATGGGGCTGAGCAGGCTGCTGCATTTCCCACTGAGGACAGCAGGACTTCTAAAGAGAGCATGTCTGAGACTGACCCTGCTCTGAAGGTAGGACTCTACTTGCCCTGGTAGTGGCACTAGTGAGTAAATTCTAACAGGTAGTGCTCTGGGCACTGTTATGTATTGGTGATTTTTTTTTCTTGCTTTTTATTTACATTTATAAAAAAATTAAGTAGGTGGGCATGGTGGCATATACTTTTAATCCCAGCACCCAAGAAGCAGAGGCAGTCAGATCCCTAAGTTTGAGGCCAGTCTGGTCTATATAGTGAGTTTCAGGCCTGCCAGAACTACAAAGTAAAACCCTACCTCCCTTCCCCCTCCCCAAAAAAAAATTGCTAGTCAGCCAACAAAAGAAACAAAAGGCAAACCAAAAGTAAAATGTGATTAGTGGAAAACAGAGTAAGATGGCTAGAGTAAATCTCATTGAGTCAGTAGTGGTTTTGTTAGGTAAACTGTTTTGAAGACTAAAGGAAAAAAAGTATTGTGGCTCATTCTTAGGCAACATTCCCATAAAATTCTCTAGTAGTCAAATATGTGCTAAAATAGTAATGACCAGAAAAGATTGATTTGTTCCTAGGAATTCTTAACTAGATTTACTAAATTAACAAAGAAAAAACACAGAATGTATATACAAATAAATGATTTCCCCCACCGTAACTCCCTCAGGATTTTTTTGTATAGCTTGGCTGTCTTGGAACTCACTGTGTAGAACTGGCTGGCCTTGAACTCAGAGTGCTGGGATTAAGGGTGAGTACTACCAATGTCCAGCTTCCAGCTGGTGTTTTCAATAAGTCAGGCATGATGTCATGTACCTATAGTACCAGATACTTGGGGGGGATTGAAGCAGTAGGATTAATTGAGCCTAAGAGCTTGATCCTAACCGGTATTACATTCCAAGGTCCCATCATGTAACTAAATAGGCAAGAAATGCCTCCTTCCTGAGTGCCAGTGCTAGCATTGCTGTGCTTAGTTCTGTTCTTATGTAAGGAGAACCACATAGTGTATGTCCTTTTTGTGTTTTTTATTTTCCTGTTGTATTATAGTTATTTCACCCACTATATTTGGAGCTTTGTTAATTTTTATTCTTATAGAATCTCTGAAACTGTTTGAAGAGATCTGTAAGACTGAAACTATCATCCTTTGCTGGGATGTCTGCCTCTTGAATCCTTAAAGAGTTTCTTGTGTCGCTGTCTATGCATTGGTGCCTAATTATCTGTACTAATTTGAGTATTCTCAACCTGAAACTACTGGAATAAATGTCAGTAGGCAAATTAACAGAAATACTTCATAGTTCTTAGTATTCCTTGTATAAATATAGGGATCCTGAGACTGTGCTTAAGTACCACCATGAAGCAATGTTTCTGTATCATGGGATTCTATTCCTATTTAGATGTTCATTCCACTCTGTGGGCACTCTATAAGGCTTTTTGATTTGATATTCCCACCAATGCACTGTGATTTCTTGAGGCAAACAGGGTTGTAGGTGTTTATATCTGTCAGCTACTTCTGAGCACCCTGTCTGTTGTGCTGGCTTGCCAGTCTTGCCACTGCCCGTTCAGTGAGTACATAGTGCTAGAACATTATAGTTTTAATGTACATTTTCCTGATTTCTAGAAGATTGGATACTTGGATACTGTTCTTTATGTTTGTTTTGGATGCTGACTTAGTATTGCTGTGAGATACACCATGACAGTGGCAACCCTTATGAAAGCAAGCATTTCATTGGAGCTTGCTTACAATTTCAGAGGATTAGTCCTTATTATCCTCATGGTAGGGAGCAAGGTAACACTGGTACTGGAGAAGTAGCTGAGAGTTGTATGTCTGGATCTACAGGTAGCAGGAAGAAGAGAGTCTGGGCCTTGTGTCTTCTAGTGACACACTTCCTCCAACAAGGCCATACCCTTCTAATCCTTTTATTTGCTTCTAATAGTGCTACTCCCTAGTGACTAAGCATTTAAATATATGAGCCTATGGGAGTCATTCTTACTTAGACTACCACAGATTCTTTTGTGAAGAACCTGATCAAATACTAGGCAGTTATCTGTTAGATATTAGGTTACCTGTCTTTTTCTCATTTTGTACAAGTTCTTCAATTTAGAAATGATCCTTGTTTATGTAGTCAGCACACTATCATGTTTTGCTGTGGACTTGTGGAGTTATGGCAAGATAAAAATTCTCATCTAGCTCTGTGAATTAGAAGTTAATGTAGGAACAGTTGGGCACAACAGTTGTTTTGAGTGTCTTAGGTCTCAGCTGGAAAGCTGGGCTTGCTGACCAGAGTTGTTTCCTGCTGATTTTTATCATGTTTTTATCTTCTGCCTGGTCAACACAGGTTTTAGTTGCATCACAGTCTGTTTCCTTACTTCTGATTCACTCTTTGCCAACTAGTTCTCTTTTTGTTGTTATTGGTTTTGTTTTTGTTAGGTTTTTTTTTTGGGGGGGGGGGATAGTGTTCAAGACTGGGTTTGTTTCTTTGTGCAGTGTTGTCTGTCCTGGGACTCCCTCTGTAGACCCGAGTGGCCTCAAACTCAGAGATCCTTCTGCCTCTGCCACTTGAGTGCTGAAATTAAAGGTGTGTGTCCCCACTGGTCGGCAACCAACTAGTATGCTTTAGTCTCTCTTTGCCTTGGGATTTCAACTTGTGCTTTCTTCCTTACTGTGTCATATATGTAATTGTCAAGCAGCAGTTTCAAAGTGATTTTATTCCTTTTTTGTGTGTTCCGTTTTCTAATTGGTAGTTGCATTACTCAGTCTTGTTTAAAACTAAGCAAACAAACAGAACAACTGCCCAGTAAATTAAAACATAAAATTAAATAAAACTAACAAAGTACTAGAGTCCTATAATGAACGTTATATTTAACGGTGAAAATTGAAAGAATTTCTAATATCTGTCATAAAATGAAGGTGAGATTACTGCTTTTAGCTTTAACATTGACTGTTTTGACTGATGCTATAAAAGAAAAGCCAGAAAGAAACTTTGGTATTTAAAAGGAGAGGGGAGAACATAAACATCCACCTTAAACTCTTGTAAAAATTCCAGGAAACTATTGACAGCCATTGAACTAAACTTCCATATTATCAAGACATAGACATCTCTTGTTGCCATTGCAGTAAAGACCAGCACATCCATAAATGCCTAGGCATGGTTTTTGGTTTTGATTTTTGATTTTTCAAGGTTTCTCTATGTATGGCCTTGGCCATCCTGGACTTGCTCTGTAGACCAGGCTGGCCTCAAACTCACAGATAGCTGCCTACCTGTGCCTCCTTAACCCTGGAACTAAAGGCTTGTGCCACCAGCTAGCCATAGGCATGTTTTTAAACATCAAGTAGAAAATTATCTGGATGCAGTGGCACACACCTTACTGGGAGGCAGAGGCAGGGTAATTTTTGCTATTTTCAAAGTCCCTGGGGTAACACATTAAACAATAATGTAGTGTAAGAGAACAGCAGAAATTTGTTAAATGAGGTTAATAGACTTACCATTTGTGAAAATGCAAAATGCATTGTCTCTAGGTTTATCTCTAAGTTTAGAACATTTTCTTCAAAATCTAATTAGAACTTTCTGTAGAGCTACAAACTCTGAAGTTAATGACCTATGGAGATCAAGAACAGTTGTGGGAATATTGTGAGATACTGTAAGAGACATCAGCAATGTTTTGTTGGGCAAAACAAGAGACATGTATAGGATGTTAGAGTTACCATGGGAAAGGGGTACTGTTTGACTCAGGAGCTCCACTTCTGTCCTCATATGCCCGTATGTTGAAGGACCTTGACTTGTTTGGAATGTAGCTTAGCTATGAACCCTACATATTCTTTTGAGCTAGGAACATCAGCGAGAAGTGAGATCCCACAGAGGGTGCATCCATGGTCAGACTACAGCGCACCAGACATCACAGCTTTGATTTGGAGTGAGTGGATCTGGGGCAAGTGGACACATATTCATAGATTGATAGTGTCAATAGAAAAGATAAATAAAGTAGGGAAAACAAAGCATCTTTGCTCTTCTGATACAGAAAAGATTCCAAAATGTGTTTATAATTACCAAAGTGTAAATTTACTAAACTATGTCCAGCAGGGAAACAGGTTTAGGCATAGGTTCAGTGTAGCTGGAAGTGGCCAAGGCAGCATAGTAGCAATGACTCTAGGGACTAGACTGTTCTTAGGTGAGTAGAGGTAGGTTTGGTTGTGTTTGGTGGTTTTTGTATGTTTGTTTTTTGAGACAGGGTTTCTCTGTATAGCCCTGGCTGTCCTGGAACTCCCTCTGTAGACCAGGCTGGCCTCAAACTCACAGAGATCACCTACCTCTGCCTCCCAAGTTCTGGGATTAAAGTCATGCGCCACCACTGCCCAGCAGGTTGTATTATTTTATAGCCCTTGAGAATATACTTGTTTGTTCTCTTCCTCTATGTCTCTGTCTCTGTTTCTCTCTTCTCTGTGTGTGTGCATATTTGTGTTTGTGTGTTACCACTTTTTACAGATACCTGGCATGCCTTGCACCTTCAAGGTGCAGTTAATGAATTTGAGTCATCTTGAGTGAGTCTGCTTGGAAATTTCCTGGCCAGAGCCATTCAGGCAACTTGTCTCTGTATTGGGACAGACAGTGAGGTCCCTTCCATGTATGTCCGTCAGTGTTTTTTAGAATTTGTTTTGGATCTGTCTGTCTTCTACTAAAAAATATAATTGGTTTTTGTTTTTTATTTGACTTGATCAGATGGATGGAGATTCAGAGGAGGAACAGGAGTCACTTGACACAGGGGAGGATGAAGACTGTGGCGACGAGTCTGACCTGGTAACCTGATGTGTATTTTTATGTTCACATAATTTAGTTCTGCAGATGAGACCACTGGTAGCACCTCTATGTGTCCTGTGAGTCACGGGGTCTTGCCAGATGGTGAAGGAGGTCATTTAGAGTTGTATCACAGCGACAGGTAGAACAGCTGTGTTGATCTGCTTGTTGGCATTCAACAACAGGCCAGGCCTGCCTAGGGAAAGCTGTGGTTCCACATTTTAGTTCTTCATACCAGTGATGAGTTGGCCTGCATTGCTGCTGAGAGAGGAGCTGTTGGATTTGAGCTGTGTTAAGGTGTAGTCTTTTTTACCTGCCAGGTAAAGCCTGAGATTTGTAGGAGCTGGGTAGGTTGGAAATAGGGAAATCCTGAAGTGGAGTCTCAGGAGTAGCCCATGGGTGAGTATTGAGTAAAGAAGATAGAATCCTTGGAGCTTTAGGAAGATGTTCTATGTGTGGGATAATGAATTTGACCAACAACTGAAAAGGGATAATGTGTCCCCTGGTGTCTGGCTGCTATGGCGAAGGAGAGGAGGTCCCATACAGGATCCTTGTGTTTTGTGAGGAGGCATTATTTCTTGGGGTACAATAAAATGATCCAGACAGTGAAAACTTTGCTTTGCAGTACTTGTTGAAGTTTTTCCATGAAGTTTTTCTGTGCGCAAACATAGGATAAAGTGAGGGTTTTGTTTTGTTTTGTTTTGTTTTTGTTTTTGTAGGGAAAAAGCATGTGTGCTGGAGATGTTCATACCATTTTACTGGGGTGTCTATCACACATCCAACCTATGGCTTGAACAAGTGGACATGCTTATATGTTGGGATTGCCTGGCATGCTGTGCCATACACTATGTGTCAGCATAGTGTTTCCAGTGCCTGTATAAGTGCTTGGGAAGCAGGATTAAGAAACTCATGTGCTTTCTTCACATAACCTCTTCCCAGCATCTACTAATACTACAGTTGGTGCTGTAGGTCAGTTATGATTTTTTTTTTTTTTTTTTTTTTTTTTTTTTTAGTAGATGTCTTTTCTACACTTGCAACATAGGAACAGAATATGCAACCTCTTCCTTTGTTATAAATTGATTGTACCTCTTTCTTGTTCTCCATGTAGTATGTGCCTGTATGGATTCTGGGGCTCATTGAATGTTGATTGTTTCTTTCTGAACAAGATGGGTAGATATATGTAATGAAAAGTAGATGACATATTGAGCTTTTTTTTACTTAGTCCCGAGTAGAAATTTCCAATTTATTCTTTTCCATTGTGCAAAGCTCAAATAAAACTTATAAACTGTTTTTTGACTTGTTGCCTCCAAAAGGGCTGGGCTTAGTGAGATGTTTAGGAAGAGCATAGCTCTCTTT
Organism: Psammomys obesus; assembly: GCF_907164565.1. NCBI lineage: Eukaryota > Metazoa > Chordata > Mammalia > Rodentia > Muridae > Psammomys > Psammomys obesus. Next base: position 56,768,075 of record NW_026585895.1, on the reverse strand, counting down.
AGAATGTAACCTGGAAACATGTCCAAAAGTGAAGTAGATCTTTTAGAAGTACAGTCAAGATATAGCAAGTATATGAGTTTTGAGGCAAACAGCTCTTAGTCCTTTTTGCTCTCAGGATCTCCTCCTACTTTGCCTCTGATATGCATGCCCTTTGGTTCTCCAGAGTTCTGAATCCAGTATCAAGAAGAAATTTCTCAAGAGGAGAGGGAAGACTGACAGCCCCTGGATCAAGCCTGCCCGGAAAAGGAGGCGGAGAAGTAGAAAGAAGGCAAGCAGCATGCTTGGTGAGCACAGTGGAGCTCGGGTCTTTACAAGCTATGTGGGAATGTCAGCAGGCAGGACGCTGGCTGGGGCTGCTTGTGTGAAGGATTTCACTTGTAAAGAGGGTCTCCTGTAATAAATGTTTGAAATGACTTCTTCAGAGAAACTTATGTGATCCTTAGGTAGTTTGTTTCTAGCAAACCTAGTTGATCCTGGCTTCATTACCAAGCACCAAGCTAACATGGATAGTTTGTCACCTGCACAGCGGTAGTGCCTTTTTGCCTGGGTGAACAGTTTCCAAATCATGTGGAAAAAGGAAGTCTGTGGTTCCTGGCTGCCTCTGTGACCTGAATGGTTTGTGCCTCATCTATAGGACGTAGTGGTAGTTTGTTAAGGTGAGTTCAGGAAGATAAGGGTTAATGTACCAAGTTCATTGTGTAGCTTTGTTGAGTAGATTGTGTATACAAATTATAGTATAGAACTCTCACCAGGATCAGGTCACCAGAGAACTCAGCCTCTGCATCCTCCCTACCCCTGCTTCCCTGGAGAGCCTTTACTTAGATCCTGTGGCCACCTCCCATCCCCAGGCAGCCCTCAATTGTCTGTTTTGCTGATAGACTAGTACTTTATAGAATTCTGTGGGAATGGAATTGCTATGTGTGGACTCTTCCCTCCCCCCCCCCCCTTTTTTTTTTTCCTGCTCTGTCTCCTTTGAGATAATTGTTTTGGGTACCCTCCTGTTGTTTTGTTCCCTTCTGAGAAGTACACCTTCTGAGAAGTGTTAGTCATTTTCTTGTGTGTGGACCCTGGTCTCAGCTGGTGAGTTAGGGTATCAGAAAGGAAGTTGATATGAATGTCTGTGTGCAGCCTTCATTGCACAGGTGTTACACATCTCTTTGACTGGCGTAGCTCAGTCAATATAGTGTGCTCAGGTCTTTGGGAAACTACTAAACTTTTCTGAAGTATGGGTGCCATTGTACATCACTCACTATAGTACTTGGGGCTTAAATTCCATTTGTCCTTGCTGTTGCTTGTTGGGTCCATCTTTTTTTAACTTCAGTGGTTCCAGAGAGTGTGCAATGGTGTTCCTCAGTAGCTTCAGTTTATTTTTACCAGATCAATAATGAGATGGAGCGTCTTACCTTATGTGTATTTCATTTTGTGAAGTGTGTATATGTGTCTTTCATTCACTTTTTATTTTTAGGCCTTTTTTATCTTCTAGTGTTCTAGATAGAATTTTAATCAGCTGAATATTTTACATGTTTATAAGTCCCTAGTCTGTGGCTTACTTTTCCATTTTCCTAACAGTATATTTAGGTAAGAACAGCTAGTAAACATTTTTATTGTAGTCAAATTTATGAATTGTTTTCTTTTATGGTTCTTGCTTTTTTGCTCTAAGAAATCTTTGAGTAAACCAGGCTACCAGGATTTAGTCTACATTTTCTTCAGAAGTTTTCAGCATTCCCACAGACTCTTAGTGCACTTGGAGGCAGTGTTTGCATATGTGAGGAAGAGACAGCTCCCTTATGTAGGTTTGCAGTTAATCTGTTAGAGTGAGTCAAATGAACTACTGCTACTTTTTAAAAGATCGACTTATTTTTATTCATGTTTTTGAGTGTTCGTATATGTGTATGTGCACCATATATATACCTGCTGTACCCTGAGGTCAGAAGAGAGTGTCTGATTCCTCGAAATTAGAGTCACAGATGATTGTGAGCCCTATGTGGGTTCTGAGAACAGAATCCAAGTCTTCTGCAAAGGCATCGTATTATTAATCACTGAGCTGTCTCTTCAGCCCCCAACTCAAATTCTTAACTTACTTGTTTCTTGGAAATCTTTGTCAGCAATGCTGTGTGGGCGGCTTTTCTGAGTTTTCTAATCTGTTCCATTTATTCATTTGCTTATTACCTTCATGCTACACAGACAGCTTTGTTCAATTGTTTGTTTACCTTTTATTGACAGAAAAGGAGGTTTGTGGGCTAGTGCTTATGAGATAGCCATGTGACATTGGAGGGACTACAGAGACTTCTGGGGTTTGTTGACATAGGGATTGGGTGCCTTCCTGAGCACCTCATCGGCCCATTCATTTATGCTGTCATTTATTTTCATCTTGGGTTGCCTTTTAAGATCAGAAAATCCATGTGGTTTTCACTGTTGGCTTTCACAAATGTTTGTGGATCCAAGACTAAAAGATACTTTCAGGGTAGAGATTCTGTCTTTGCCATTTTGGCTTCAAAGTGTAAAATGCATACATAAATATTTACCGAATAATGTGACTTTTACTGTTTTATGTAAAATGTTTAAAATTTTGAAAGGCTATTCATGTTCTTGAAATTTTTTGTCTAAGATCTTGTTATAGAATATAGTTTGAATTAAAAGATGTTGGTATCATACCTCTGTATTGATGATTTGTTTATTTCTAGCATTTATATAATATTGCATGTAATATTTAGAAGATTCATTGTGAAACATAATCATCTGCTCTTTGCCAAGTTAGGTAGTATGTAACTGAAACATGCTTTTTAGGATTCCTCATGAAATGTCTTTATGGTTGGAAATACTCTCCTTTATGCAGGCCATTCTGGGAAGTTTGGACAGGCTGCCTACCCCTGTCCCCAAGTTTTTGTACCTGCTACATGATCTACAGAACTAGTTTTGGAATTAGCCCTTGTTGGTTCCATGTATCTTGACACGTTTAGATTTTATTGCACTTTAGTGAGTAGTATACTTGATAGACAACCATGTCTGATGGGTTAGATGCCTATATCCTCGAGGATCGTCAGGTGTTGGCCGAAACAGCAATAAGGCTGGCATCACCACAAGCACAGGTTTCTACATAGGCTGTTTCATCATATCAGAAGTTCTTTCGAACTTGCAAATTAAATTTTTCTGTCTTACTTTAAACTTTACAAGAATTTATAGATATCTTTTTTTTTTTTTTTTTTTTTTTTTGAGATGTGGTCTCATTCTGGATTTATCCTTCATAGATCCAGCTGCCACTGTCTTCCCAGGTGCTGGGATTAAAGACATGTAACTGTGTACTGCCAGGTCTAGTTCATTTATCACATCTTCATTCATTTTCTTCATTGTTTTACCAGTTTTTATTTAGTGAGTCTTGATGTAAGATGTATTAACTGGAGCTGAAGAGATAGCTAAGCAGTTAAGAGCACTGGATGTGCTTCTAGAGGACCAGAGTACCTACATATTGGCTCACAACTCTCCATAACTCTAGTTCCAGGGGACCTGCCACCCTCTTCTGATCTCAGAGGGCACCAGATGTATATGTGGGGCATATACATACATAAAGGCAAAACACCGATATGTAAAAATCATTTAGTCCAATTTTTTTAACTTAGAAAAAGAACATAGTAATATATTTATGGTTGGTTCTTGGGGGGGGGGTAGGAATCTCACTCTGTAGTCTAGCGTATACCTGGAATTCATTGTGTATCCCATGTTGACCTTGTTTTCCCTAGTGCTAGGATTAGAAACATGAGCCACAATATCTGGCTTTTTCGGTTTTCTTGGCCATTGCCTTTCTTTTGAAACTGGGTATGCATGGGGAATTAACAAAATAATGTATAGGAAATAAGGTACTAGTAGAAACTGAAGTGGCCCTGGAGGTGTTATTTAAATTTACCAGAGTTCATTAAAATTAGTCCTTTTTCTAGGAACTGGCCTCTTAATAAGAATGTTTGTTGTTATGTTTTATTTTTGGGTTTTTAAAACAGGTATTTTTATTGTGTGGGTGTTTGTTGTGTGGGAAGTTAGAGAACAGCTTATGGGAGTTGATTTTCTTCAACACATGGGTTCTGTGGATTGAACTCAGGATTGGACTTGGCTATAAGCACTGTTACATACGGAGCCATCTCCAGTCTTCTGGAATGTTCTGGTTATAGCTATTGTGCAGTTTTCATGATGTGTGCATTCTGTGTATAGGTTCCGAGGCTTGTAAGTCACCTCCAGGAAGCACAGAGCAGGCAGCTCTGGGAGACAGCGCTGGGTATATGGAAGTTTCTCTGGATTCCCTGGATCTTCGTGTCAGAGGAATTCTGTCTTCCCAGACGGAAAATGAAGGTTGGTGTTGGAATATGTCTACACCATCTTGCTTGTTTACTGGTCTGGCTCTCTGTGTTAGCCTGATGCCTCCTGGTGGATAATAATGGACAGTTTGATAAGGTGATTATTTAAAGCTGACTGAATAGACATGATGCAAATATGTTTGCCAGGTCATTAACTGCTCAGATAAGAAACAGAAAGCCTGAGAGCCCTCTAAGAGCAGAGCTGCAGATGCCTTATGTCAAATTTGAGGTGTTAGTACTTTTGTTTTACGGTGTTTTTCCAGTTGTGAGCGAGATCCATTTGTGTACAGCTTCCTTGGCAAAAAGATGCCACCCTTCTCTGGATGTAACGGGCTATATATTTTGTGCAGTGTGTCTTTGAGGGATCTTTGATTTTAGCTCTGGTTGGTTGTAGCTTGTCTTCTGTCTTCTGCTGGGCTGACCTTCTTCCGGTGTGTTTGCAGTGGAGGACAGCCTCCAGGGTGCAATAGTATCTGCTGTGTGCCTGAATCATTGTGGCTTGCTCTCAGTTTTTCTGCTTGCTCCCCTTTCTTTGGGTTAAGTTACTTAAAAACTGCCTAGCAATAAAAACTAACTAGTTAATGGTATTTAAACATCTTTATGAAACAGATGATTAAGACCCTGTAGCTGCTTACACTCTAGTCATATTTTGAAACCATGGAGTTATATTTACTGTAGGGATTTAATGATAAAAGACAAATACCTAGCTTTTTAAGAATTTGAATGCTTAGGAAGCTGTGATTTACTTCTGTAATTTGGTAATATAGTAAACCACATCTTTTGCCTCTCACATGAGTCTTTGTTTTGTTCAAAGAAATAACTTTTTTTTCTTCTCACAAAGTAGAGCACAAAGCTCTTCAAATCTCATAAAGTCCTGTTGCAGGTAACCTGTGCCTCCTTTCTTAAGTTAAACAGAACTTCGTTTTAAGTATTCTAAATTTCAAGATTTGGAAATTAGAAATTTAATTGTAATCAGGAAATAGTGCTTTATCAAATCAACCCTGTATTTATCGCTGAACCCTATCTGTTGCAGGTGAGGGACCAGGATTGTGATGGCATTTAGGGGGCCTTTCGATGTAAAGATGTGCTGTTTCATCTCTGATAGAAGTAAAGGTCAAAACTGATAAATGCAGCTGTAAACACTTAAGAGTGGAAACACTCCTAGGGTATCCAGGTTACAGAGGCAGGTGGGCCAGTTTCCTTTGGGCATTTTGTAGATTGACTTACCTGTGATTGATCAGCACTGAATCATTAATCAGTGATTGGGTTGTATACAACAAACATGTTTTTGACTTAACATTGATGAAAAGCAGCATTGGCTACTTGCCTTTAAAGTATGGAACTAGGATACCTGAAGGTAATAGGAGAGCTGGAATTCAGGCAAGTATTTTTGGAATTTGCTGAGGCTGGTTAGTGAATTCAGATGCTCAGTCCAGTTTTGATTCAATAGGGTCTAGGTTTAAGCTGAGGACCTAAGTGAATATTTGTGCTGAGGTTGTAAGTCATTTTTTTGCATTGTCTTTTCCCACTATCTTTGCTTATAGGTGTGAGATAGGCTCAGTAATAGGTTGAGGACTTGAGTTTGGGTGAAGACAGGACATAAGGACGCTGGCAGTATGGATGATCGGGAGAGCCCAAGCTCAGATGAGAGATTGTGTATGTTTACTACTGTAGAGGTAGGGGATGTAGGAGAATGGAACTGATAAATGAGGTAAACTAAAATCTCATTTAATAGCCAGCTTTATTCAAAGCATCAGACAGTTTAACCTTTGAAGGTTGAGAGGAGTCACATGCGTAAAGTATACAGTCACAAGGGCAAACTACACATGGCAGACAAGCCACACTTGTAACAGGCAAGCCACACACTCCATAAAGGCATATAAACAAATAATAATAACAACTCACTCCTATTCACTACACCCAGGAGGAGCATGGAAGCACATTCCACGAGTACTTATGTGCTTTTGAAGAAACTGAGGTCACAGGACTCTTGTCTTGTTTTCCTGGAGTTTTCTCATAAGCACTCAGAAACTTCACACAACTCCATTGTTAAGCCATGTTCCAATAGTGTGCATCCATGAACGTTGTGTCAGGTTTTTCTTTTGATGTCTCAGTTCTTCAGTGCAGGAGACCGAAGTACACCCACATCTGTGCAGATGTATGTGTTCTGACAGTGCTGCCCAAATATGCATACTCATTCATCTCACCTCAGCCACATGTTGGTGTGGCAGGAGGATAGTTGCCTCACCACTCCTTCTTGTATTTGTATCTGTCCCCTAGTTACACCAAGTTACTGAGCAGGAGCTCCTCACAAGAGCAGTTCGTACTTTCAGTGACTCTGATTTGAGTTTTGTTTTAGATTTCCTGATCTCTGCAGTGTGGGGGAAGTTAGTCAGCTAGATTTGTATTCACCAGTTCCTTTTTCCACAGAGGTTTTTGGTTCAAACTATTTCTTTAGTCTAGGATGGCCTCAACTTCACTATGTTGTCAGGTTGGCCTTGAATTTCTGATGTTTCCGGAGTCATCTCCTGAGTGCTGTGATTACAGGCATGTGCCATCACACCCATTGTATTCAGTGTTGAGGATCCAACCCAGGACTTGGTGCTTGATAGATGAACACTCTGCTGACTGAGCTGCGTCTTCAGTCCTGCTCATCATTTATTAGCCCCCTCTGGGAACTAGATTGGTTAGGACCCATATCAGATTTTCAAGAGGCCAGAAGTGAACAATGAATGGCTTCTTAGGGTAAAAGTGGATCCCTAGATTCAGCATAATATTGCCAGAGACCAACTGAGGCCCTCTGTGTATATATGCAGAATTTGAGTGCTTTGTAGACCAGGCAGCTCCAAACCAGAAGCAGTTCAAGGTAGGCTTATGTTGAACAAACTACAACTTGAACAGAAAAAAAAATAATAATAATTATTTGGTTATAGTTCTGTTCTGCTGATAAGTCCTTGATAAATCACTTGGCTGGTTCTGAGTGGTTGAAGTTAACTGTTTCAATTTTTCTGTAATCTAGTCATTCAGAAGAAATAACCCAAAATTAGTTTTCATGAAATGAGCAAGGTTTGAGATGCTCAGAGTTCTTTGGGTTTAGTCACAATGAGAGTATATTTAATAGTCATTTTATTTTAATTAATTACTTAATATTTAGACAGTTTCTAATTGTGCAACATGGAAGGCTTGGAATTTGATATGTAGTTCAAGCTGGCCTAGAACTTAAAGAGCTCTTCCTGTCTCTGTCTCCCAAGTGCTGGGATTAAAGCCCTGCACTTAGCATGTCAGGTCCTAATCTGTTTTTAGGTGTGAATATTAGTTAATTATTTTCACAGTTGCAATACTATTTCAAACTCAGTTCACCTTTTATCTCTGCTGCTTCACAAGAAAGAGGGCATGGTCTGCTCCAATATCCTTTGGAAGCAACAGTCCCTGAAAGCTGCTAGTGAGATCCCAAAATCTTTTTTTTGCACATTAATTCTGGGAATGGTTGAGCTCAGCTTTGTAGTGCAGAATCTTTGCCTAAACCTCATGGTTTACGTTTTTCATTGTGGTATTTTTGGTTTTCTATTTGTCTGTCTGTGTTTCTGTCACTCTTATCATCTATCATGTGTAGGGATGTAGGCCATGGCATTAATGTGTGGAGGTTAAAAGACAACATTTAGCACTCACTTCTCCTATCATGTGGGTTCTGGGGATTGAACTTGGGTATTTAGACTTGGCAACAAGCACACTCATGAAGCCATCTCACTGCCACCCTCCCCCTCTCCAGCCTATTGTATGGATTCTTTGGTGAATAATATTCTAGGTAGCAATTAAACTGTTATTAAAGCCTTCCACATGGAATTTTTTCTTATGGGTATAATTTAGAACCAAATGAGGAAAATAATTTCTCAACATTTAGTGGATTCTTTTCTTGCTTGAAAACCAGATTTAGGAATTGCTGATAAACATGCAACCTGACCTATGGCATAGACCCTGTAAATATAAACTAATAAGTTGTTTTGTTGGATTAGGTAGGTAGCTAGTGTGTTTGTGGGTGAGGTACAGTCTGCTGCCTCACTTCCCATGTAGGATGTTACAGAAGAATATGTAAATACTTGTCACTGAGCAGTGCTGATGTGTAATTTCAGTACAAGTACAAGATCACTGTAAAGACTGTAATTGATTGTTCTCTGGACAACCCTTTGTAGGTCAGGGTTGCTTGAGCTGATGTGTCTATGTGACTTAGGGCTGGCCAATGGTCCGGATGTGCTGGAGACGGATGGCCTCCAGGAAGTGCCTCTCTGCAGCTGCCGAATGGAAACCCCCAAGAGCCGCGAGATCAGCACCCTGGCCAACAACCAGTGCATGGCCACTGAGAGCGTGGATCACGAAGTAAGCATGTTCATTTTTCTTTAAAGTGGCAATGAGAACTGTCATATTTCAGAATCTCAACCTTTCCTGTTAAACCCCAGTCAGCAGTGTCAGATAACCTAGGAGCCTACATAACTTGATTTTTTTTTTTTTTTTTTTAACAACAACAACAAAACAAGGAAGATGGGGCTGGGGAGATGGCTCAGTGGTAATCAGCACATGCTGCTCTGATAGAGGACCCAAGTTCAGTTCCCAGCATCCACACTGAGTGGCTCACAACCTCCGTTAACTCCAGCCTCAGTGGATCCACTTAGCCTCTTCTGGTTTCTGTGGGCATATTCATTTTTATATACCCCTTTTTTTATAGACACAAATAAAAATAAAGTTCTTTTAGAAAAAAGAAAGCATACAGACTGTGTTTGAATGAAAGTAGTATGTTTCACAGTCATGTTTTTGTAAAGGTTTTACCACCGTGTTATGTTTACTGAGACAGAGCTACTCCAATGTATGTCTTCCTGGGGCAGCCTCAGCCTGGTGATCCCTAGAGCCCATGTGCTGTGCTCACTTCACTTCTCTTGCTGTGTCAGACACAGACCTGGGAGGATTGATGACCCCTTCACCCTTGTTCCTCCTGCATTGTAAGGAGGCAAGCAGGCAATGTACAGAGACAATGCTTTTTTCTAAAAATTTCTCTATTTTTGGCAAGGTTTGTTTTTTGTTTTTTGTTTTTTTTTTTTCCTCTAAAGCTTATCATGCTATTTAGCTGCTGGTAAACAAAATGGGTGGGGATGGTCAGTGGGCAGCAAAGTTGTTCATGTTATACTAAGAGAGGTGCTGTTTGCTATGACAAGGTTCTTGGGGTACTCTGTCTGACTGCATCTCTGTTTGTTCTCTGGGAGAAGGCCTGAGCCAGTACCTGGTGCTTTGGTTCTATCTACTTTATATTGAGTGCCTATGACTGTTAATCCAGTAAGGTTCCTGGGCCATTTGCTCTTTGGAGCCTTTCTCACTAATTAAATAATCTGAGTTTTAACTGTTAGTTTTAGGATTGAATGAAGTGTTTGACAGTAGCAGCAGCACAGCAGGTTTCTAGTGTGCAGGGTATGGCCATGATATTTCATCCTTGGCCCCTGCAGTTTTCTCATGTTTCATAGGTGACAGCAGAGCAGCTAGGTCACCTGTTTAGGTCCAGGAAAAGGTAGGAATAGACATGGTTCCAGAAGTCAATCCTGAGATGCCAACATTACTGGACTTGGCTGTTTATTCAGAGGGCCTAGTGTGTCTCTGACTGGTGCTGAGTCAGCTAGTTGTAGGCTGATGCTACTAGAGGCTTGCCCAGGTATTCTTGCTCCCAATACCAATTAATATTCAGCCAAAGTTTTTGCTTCAGTGGATTGGCTGGTGTTTTGAGTGTTGCTTTTCTGAATGCTTTAATTTTGACTATGCTCTGGTCCAGAAACCATACTTTAGAAATCACTACTTCTCTAGTTCTGTTGACATGGGTGTTAATCTTGTCACAGTTTATTTTATCTAAATTTAATATCCACCTATCTATGTCCCAGGCTTGCTGGCTTTTTAACATATTTTTTTTTTTTTTTTTTTATTGGAGAGAATTGTTTCCACCACTTTTGGTATCTTCATATTCAAAGATTTTTTTAAAAAAATTTTATTTATTTTGTGTGTAGGAGTGTTTTGCCTGTGTGTTCCTGGTGCTCATAGATGCCAGAAACTTCTCAGATGCCCTGGGATTGGAGTTAAAGATGGTTGTGAATGTGGGTGCTGAGAATTGAGTCTGGGTTCTCTGGGAGAGCAGCCATTGCCCTTAACTGCTTAGCCATCTCTACAGCTTTATAGTTTTCTTTGTCACCTTTCCTCTAATTCCTTGTGCCACTGACCTACAGAGAAATAGATCCCAGATGGTCGGTTTAGCTGATGACCAGTTTCATGCTGTTTAAGTCATTCTCCTTAGTGTTTGTTGCTTGAAAACAAAATCTGAAGACATGGGTAGATTTAAGGCTTAAGACGTATGATTTAACCTTGTCTAGGTGGGCATACTACCTGGCAGCAGTGGTAGGGTTTTTATGGTACCTTCTGTCCTTCATCAGGCTTTTGCTTGTAGGTTTTAACTCGATTGATCATTATGTTCATTTCTTCATTTCAAGTTAAATTTTGTATTTCTGTTGGTTTCTTCTGCCATCAGTAATACAAAGGAGTGCTCCCTCATCAGCTAGAGTGGTGTGGTGTTCCTGAAATATGTTTCACATTGGAAAGGCAGAGTGCAGCTTCCTCTCCTCAGAACAGGTTGTTGTGCTTTGTCTACGTACTGTGAGTTGGCTATAATGTGCTTCTCGTGTTTTTATGTCTCGATTTCCACAGCATTCTTAGAAACTCATGTTTTTCTTTGTATGATATTTGTTATAAATTGTTTAGTTTTAAGATTAAACCTGGATCGTATAACCACACCATTTCAACCAGGTGACCTCTGGTTGAACTGTCAAGTTCAAGAAACAGCTGCTTCCCAGGCTTCTTGGATTTGGAAGTTCCTATTATCTAGTTCCTTCACTTAAGTTGTAGTTCAGCAGATCTCTTTGAATTTCTTGACAGAATTGCAAAAGCCAGATCAGCCCAATTTCTTCACAAGGCTGTTGGAAGGCTGTGTCTAGATAGAGCACGAGATTCATATTTTTCACTGATGTTAGCAGATGCTGGTACCTGATGTCCACTTTGATCATGCATTTGAGGTTTCAAAATGATGCTTCCATGGAGTATGCATTTATTGACATAAATAATCTGCTTTCTTGCCTAGTTGTATGCCTCTTAGAGGCAAGGCAGCACGGAAGTGGGATTCTTTCCCTGTGTCCAGCAGACCTTAAAGACAGTAAATTGTTTTTCCCTCAGATTCTGAAGTTAACTAGTTCTTCTTTTACAATATTGTTAATAACTTATATTTTAATATTTTATAGGTTTAATTCTTTGATTCATGTCAAAAGACACTAGAGGTTTTGTGAATTCTCTTTCTTAAGCTTTTACATAGTATGCATTTGGAAGACCAGAACCACTGGTGTGAGGTCTGGTTATTTATGATGGTGTTGTAGAGTTGTGCAAAGGTGAAGTTGTTCAGAATGCAAGCACACAACTTAATACTAATGTAACAGTGTGGAAAGTTTGATAGTGGAATCAGGACAGGAAGAGAAATGAACCAAAATGAACCGCGAAGATGTGATAATGAAACTCAGTTTAGTTTTACTTGATTAAACTGGATCAAACTTCCAGAGTGTCTGATGCTGGCCAGTTTATTGTGAGCATGTTTAAACACAGTATAGTTTGGAAAAAGTTTCCGGATGTAAAACAATTCCCAATGTACAGGGAAGCGTAAGTACATTGAAACTCAACTCAGGGTACATATAATTTCTTCCAAAAAGATAGGTTCTAGGCTACCTGTACTAGCTTAAAGGCCTAAAGAAAGATCTAGTCATACAGACAGTATAAAGATCATTTAGGCTGTTAGCTACCACTGGTCCTTGTTGTGGGAGCTGGGGGGGAGCTCCAAGGGTCATTTAGACTCTTAGGTATCTCTAGTCCTTGTTGTGAGACTTTGGGGAGCCCCTGGCTATACAGGTAGTATGAGGTTAGATTACTAGCCAACCTTCGGTCCTGGTCATAGGAGCTTGATATGGCCTGGACCAACAGTTAATGCTGATCATCAGGCTATTTAATCACTTCTAATTCCCAGTCTTCTGGCAAAACAGGTTATATGTCCTTCCCTTTGAAAGATCAGTCATTGGTGCCAAATATTCCTGGTTTCCCTGGCGATGTGTAGGTGCAAGGACTTTTGTGTTCCCAACAGTTCAAGATTCTGTATTACAACAAAGCTTTAAGAAAATAGCACATGGGACACCATGCAGCTTGGCTGGGTCTTCCTTTTTGAGGCTAGAATTAGAAAGGCATAACTATCTTATTATTTTTTTCTGTCTCTTTGAGATTATAGCTAGAAGTAAAATACACTTTTTCTGATATTTCGGGCTTCCTTACTTATTTGCTGAAGCCTCTATTGCCTCTATGTAGCTGCTTGTCTACCATGTGTCTAACCTCTATCTACCCCAGATTAAATGGCATAGTTTTGTTTCCCTTTTTCCTCCAGGTGGAGAGCTTCTGAGATTTTTTTTTTAACGAATAAAAATTATCATTAAGCTTTAAAAAAAAAAAAAAAAGAACAAATAAAAAGAAACTGCCTGTGTCAAACTGGTTGTGGTAGAACATACCTGTAGTATTAGAAAATAATACCCACAATTCTGTGGAAGTAGATAAGAGACTCTACCTTATTACTCTATCTTATTACACGACATATTAAAGAGTTTTGTAGCAATGTAGAACAATGCCATTCATTAAAACCTTGTTTTGAAATTTTTGGCCATTATGATAGGTTTATTGCTATAGTAATATAAATTGAGGGTGAGTACAATGGCTCAGTGGATAAAGGCACTTGATACCCAAGCTTAATGACTTGAGTTCAGTGCTTGGAATCCTTGTAAAAGTTGCAGGAAGGAGAAAACCAATCTGCAAAGTTGTTCTCTGGCCTCTACAGGAACACTATGATATCCCCACTCCTCCTCTGTCCTGTTTTGTCTTCTCTCTCTCTCTCTTCCCTTCTCCCCTCCCAATCCCCATCTCTTTCTCCCTCCCTCCTTCCCTTTCTTCTACCACCCCCTCAAGCTCTGGGTGTTGGGGAATTACTACCATTTTTGTTGGGTATGTGGATTGCCTTAAGGTCATGCAAAATATGGTACCTGAGCATTATACCATGAGCTTTTATTTAATAACACATTGTAATTTCACCTATAAATAGACTTGTGGAAAAGTTAAAGTGGCATGCCTAGATGAAAATGTAAGGAACTTTAAAAAGTAGATATGGGCTTATGTGTACTTCGGTCTCAATTTTTTTTTAAAGATTTATTTATTTTATGTATATGAATGCTTTGTTTTCACACACACCAGAAGAGGGAATCAGATTCCATTACAAATGGTTGTGAGCTACCATGTAGTTGCTGGGAATTGAACTCAGGACCTGTGGAAGAACAGTCAGTGTTCTTAACCACTAAGCCATCTCTCCAGCCCCTTGGTCTCAATTCTTAAAGCTTTCCTTAATAGAATGCTTAATAAAATAACAGGCAGTCTAAAAGCTAATAGGACTTCTTTTGTAGCAACAGGCATGCAAAAGGATGAGATAGCCTTGCCTATTCCTGTCACAAACCTGATTTCCCTTATGGAATGTGCTGCAACTTTTTAGTTTCTTCCAATTCTACATTTCATCCTTGCCTCCAGGAAGATTGTTTTGAGTCATCTCTGCCATTGTCAGTAGCTGTTTGCTTTCTACCTTGTGAAGAAGCAGGTTGCTCCTTTCTTTTGTTTTGGCTTTTTCTGCTCTAGTCCCTGTAAAACTGAGGCTGCCTCATTACTGACATAGTTGTCCTCATCATGTTTATTCTTTTCTTTTTCTCAGCCGTAAGAAAGTTCTATTGTTATTTTTTTTTTTGAAATATTCTTTCCAAAAGATCATCTGCTTTGTTTTGTGCCATTTGATCAGCCTTCTTCTCGTTCCCTTAGCAGAAGCTGGGCAAAGTCATGTTTATCATTTTATGATTATACAGATAATTCAAATACTAAATGGATGCATGAAATCTTGTATTCCAAAATTAGTGAATTATTCTTAGCATCTTTTTGTGTATTCCTATGTCCACACTCTTTCACATTATCTGTTTTTAAATAACTCACCCCTTCTTCCCCAATCACTATCTATAAAGAACTTGTGTTCACAGGTCTTGACCAAGATTCCTAGAGAATCAGTTGGTGATGAAGGTGGTATGTCAGGGTGGCTATTTCAAGATATACATGCCCTGCCTTTCCCCATTCTGAATTTCAATATCTTTGATATAGGGAAATACCCAGGCTGCCTTTAAAAGGAACCTCCTGATTTTAGCCCAGTGTGGATGGGCATCAACAAAGCACTTGTTGGTCTGTCAGGTCCTGTTTCTTGTTTCTGCTGGGTCTTCGGGGGTACTCTTTGGCATGCTTAGTCACATTTTTAGATAGAGTCTTAGGAAAAGATGCATTTGGGAGCTTTTTAATATGTCTTTCAGATTGCTTGTTGTTTAGAAACTGCAGAACTCAGGCCTAGGTCCTTTCTGTAGCTCCTGTGGCTACTGGCCTATATTTACAACCCAGCTGAAGTGCACCAACAATGGACAGAAAGTGGTGGAGGCTATGTCATATTTCTTTGATTATCAGTCTAGCTCAACATTTACTGTTAGTTGTGGGGATATCTATAGTAGTCTTTTGTGAATTACCACTCATCTTTTTTTCCTTTTGGGCTATTTTTGTCTTCTTATTGGCTATCAGAGAAGCTTCACATAGTGAACCAGTATTCTTTTGTCTGCTTAACAAACAGTCACTTCTTTTCTGGCACATAGGAGCATCTCACAGAGAAAGCTGTTTATACTCTAAGAGTTGTCTTTGGGTCTTGGCTTTCTTAGTAATTTTTGTGCTTGTGTCCCTCAAGTATATGCAGGAGACATTGCTCTGCTTCTTTCCTTTCAGCTTTGAGTCCATGCTTAGGGGACTCTAGCTGGATCACTGGGACTTATCGTACTATAACCCACTGGCCACTTGTGATGACCTTGACCTTCTTATGTAGAGCATGTTCATTGTCTAGTTCTCTTCTTATCCTGATGTTTTCCTTGATTTATGCCCAAACTGAGTCCTTGATTTTCCGATCACCTAATCCTCTGAATGTGGTTACCTGCTATCATCATCCCTGGGCTCTGCAATAGAGAGTAGCTTCCTTTTTCAGGTGGTTGGGCCTAGCAGTTGTTGTGTGACAGGTACTTCATACTGCTTGTGAATGTAGGTTTGCCTGTGAAGGCTCATGGCTCTTTCAGTCACCTCCTATTTGTCAAGAATTTCCCATATGTTTGGTGCTTTCCATTGCCCAGTGGGTGGGAAAGCTGATCCCTTACAGTACTGACCCCTGGTCTTGTCTGCTTGCAGTTGGGCCGGTGTACAAACAGCGTGGTCAAGTATGAGCTGATGCGCCCATCCAACAAAGCACCACTCTTGGTGCTGTGTGAAGACCATCGGGGTCGTATGGTGAAGCACCAATGCTGTCCTGGCTGCGGCTACTTCTGCACTGCGGTAAGAGCCCAGCCCGCCTGCCGGGCCTTGAGTCCTCTGCAGAGACTCATTCCAACATTATACCCTATATGGGGCCTCTTCCATAAGCCCTTCACAACAGATCTTGAGCTCTCTTACTGTAGAAAATGAACTGGTGACCTCAGTTCTCCTTGTTTTGTTCTATGGATTTCTGTCCTGCTCTCTCTGATCTATTGGTTGTCACTGGTATCTTGTCTTTGATGACTCTGTTCATGAGATAAATATGCATCCACCAGACCCATAGGACAGCCTCCTTCTTAAAGTACCTCTGTGAGTGCCTTCACCTGCCTCACCTTCAGATGTCCTCCTGCTCCTATGTGACCTCCTAGGCCAGGAGCTTTGGCTGTGAGGGCTTGCTTTTGAATTCTGTACATGGTTTTCTTCTTAGGCTTCCCTTTTTATGCTTCTGCTGAGAAGTAGAGAACTACTCTGAATTCCATTGTCTCTGGCTCTTTGCAAGAGTAGCTGTTGTAATTGATGCTCTAATTGGTATTTATTCAAATGGTCACCTTTTGGACTGTGATTCTGTGCACCAATTATAGCATGGGCCTTCCAGACTATGTCTTGTACAGCACTTGTGCTTGTTTAGAGTAGCCACACTATGAGGCCTCAGCTAGCTGGGTCACTGGGGGTTGAAGATGAGTAGTGCTGGCAATGAGGTGACCTTTGGTAGCCTCTGTTCACTTTGTGAGCTCTTTGTAAACTCAGTGTTTTTGTTTTCGCTGCTGTTGGTCACCAGGCCATAACTGGACTTCTACTTGCCTGAACCTGAATAGTTCTGTAGAGCTTCATGTAGTTTTCTGAATGTTGTTCTCGGTTTTTAAAGATGATTTTTCATCTTTGTTTTTTTAGGGTAACTTTATGGAATGTCAGCCTGAGAGCAGCATCTCTCATCGTTTCCATAAGGACTGTGCCTCTCGAGTCAACAATGCCAGCTACTGTCCTCATTGTGGGGAAGAGACTTCCAAGGCCAAAGAGGTGACCATAGCAAAAGCAGACACAACTTCCACAGTGACCCTGGCCCCTGGACAGGAGAAGAGTTTGGCTGCTGAGGGCAGGGCTGACACAACCACGGGCAGGTACTAAACAAAGTAGCTGTGGCCAAGCTTTGCACATAATCTAGCTGAAGATAACATCCTCTGTAGTTATCAGTTTCTGCTGCCTTTACCAGAGATCTCAGTGAACTTTGTCATTTATTAATGTTCTGGTCTCCAGGAAGTACTGGTGTTCATTTAATACATGGGTCTCTTTCATTTTGGCTTGATAAAATTATCTCTGTTGAATCACTTTTTACACTGCCTTGACTGGTACAGCTTTTTGTGGTTTTGTCATTCATTAATGTAGTCCCCATATGCTGAAGCACTCTATCAGCTACTGAAGGACTTACCACACTGCTTGGTACAGTTTTGAAGGCCCTTGTTGAGGACAAGATAAAGGAATGTATCTCCATATTTGTATGTATTTGCTTTCCTAAAAAGAACCCAGTAGAAATATCTGAAGATCTTGAGGGCAGGGGGATAGACAGATGACTGCAATCTCTCCTGCTAACCATGCCTGGATAGGAAAGGAATTGTGAAGAGATCCTTTCCAAAAAGTGACAGAGCCTTTGAGTTCCTCAGTGAAAAGAGGAAAGTAGTTTTATAAAAATGATAGCAGTAGAAAAGAAATAATGTAAAACTTCAACTAACTGAAGGATTGGGAAAGTCTTAGTGCTTTCATATTAATTGTTAAGTTAAGTATTCTCAAGTCACAGTTCCAGTAGGCATTCTTAAAGTATGGAAAGCAGTGGATTGGCTGTATAGAGCCTGAAGCTTGTTTATAAAATCAGATCTCAGTGAGGGAGAGAGGGAGTAAAAATCCTAGGAGTGCTGTGCTGACTTCTCAGTGTCACATTTGCCAGGGGATGGGTTCTGAATCTCAGGCAGCTTCCTTGAGACTTGCAGGTAGTGAGTGGACTGGCCGCTGACTCTATTCAGAGGCAATGTATGGTCAGGTTGGAATAGGTATTGTTTTATGTATTCACTGGTTTCCGTGAGAGAGGTTTCCAAATAATGAAACTCAGCATTTCAATAATTTCCTTCTTATGAAGCATTGCTGGAGCCCCAGAGGATGAAAAATCGCAGAGCACAGTCCCCCAGGCACCAGAGTGCTTCGATCCTGCAGGGCCAGCTGGGTTCGTGAGGCCGACCTCTGGCCTTTCTCAGGGCCCAGGAAAGGAAACCTTGGAAAGTGCTCTAATCGCCCTGGACTCTGAAAAGTAAGAGCCAGCCTAGTGTTTTTGTTTTTGTTTTTTCAAAGACAACTTAAGATCATGTTCTTCCTCAAAGGTTCCCAGTACTTTCCAGCTTTTTGAACAACAGTGTTCTTCAAAAGGATGAACATTTGAGATGCTAGCCTCATATGTCTTTCCATGGTCTGGGATAAATTGTTGCAAATTATTATCCATTCATGCTAATAGCAAGAAGTGAGATTATTATTATCCTGGGCTAGAGGTATTATGACCTCTATTGGGTAAGCTGCCTGCAGGCTCCTAGAGCACACACCCCATTTCAGGAGCTCCTACCATCTACTTTGATATCTAATCTCTGCATAGTGTTGGCTAGATCAAGTGACCCCTTAGGCTATTTGCTAGTCCCCACACTGTAGCCTTTCTTGGCTCACAGGTCTACCTGTGTCCTTTTTCTTTGGGGGTCAGCCTTACACTCCTTAGGTTTATCAAGGTGACCTCTAAATTTACTCTTCTGGAAGGAAAGAAGTTCATATTCTTACCTAACAGACAAGTCCCTCTGTTGGTCTTTCTCATTCTGAATAGCTTCTCTCTATCTCTGTCCTTGCTGAATATCCTTTCTCTATTGCCGTCCTTGCCCGTCTGACACCCATAGTCCCTATCTGTTGACCAGGCCCTAGACTTTTTCTGACCCTCCACCTTTAACTCCTGTTATGAGTTGATGTAAATTTCATAGCAAATATGTTGGTTCAAGCCCCTATTTTGGTGCTACAGGGTAATTAGTATCACTCCATAACATTTGTCATCCCTTGAGTAGCTGCAGAGGTCACCCTGGGCATTTTGCCTGGTACTTCATATGCCATGTTGAGTGTACAATGATGACTAATACATGATGTCTCCCTGACCCTCTACAATGCGTAGCTTGTCTGTGCCCTAGTTAGTTAGGCTCTATGTCATGTTATCAGTGGTGGTTTTGGGTGCAGTGCTTTGATGATATATGAAGATAGTTGCTTTGGATTTGTTTTGTTTTTTTTTGGTCTTTGTTTTTGGGGGGCAGTGCTCAGGGCTTTAAACTTGGCAGATGTTCTTAGTATTGAGCTGTACCTCTAGTCTTATTGTTTTGACATTAAGAGGCTGGTACTGATTGTTGTCCTCTGCTTCTTACAGACCCAAGAAACTTCGATTCCACCCGAAGCAGCTGTACTTCTCGGCTAGGCAGGGTGAGCTGCAGAAGGTTCTTCTCATGCTGGGTGAGTTGCTATACCTGAGGCCCCAAATGGAATACAGGAAAGCCTTGCCAGTTGCCCCTTTTCTCATGAGCTCTATCTCACTGTCTGATGGTTATGATTTTTTGAGTTCTCTGATAAGTAAAAAAAAAAAAAAAAGTGCTCCCTGCTCTTTAGACTGCTGCATAGCCCTAGAAATTTCTCTGTGCATTTCTACACAGAAAGGATTAAGTGATTATTAGATGAAGAAGTATGCATATATGTAGAAAGATAATATAAATGGGTCCTGTGGTGACTTGCTTCAGTGAAGAAACCAGTGCTTCTTTGTTGACAGAAGCAGCACAGGTGTACAAAGTGACTTGGGAACTAGGCACAATATTTGCCTTTGCAGCTTCTGAGCTTGGCTTAGTTTTTTTTTGTACCTGAGAATGTGCTTGTTAGAGATGGTCCAGTTGCAATTTGATTCCTGAACTCCTAATTCTAGGCTTAATTTCTCTGAAGTTCATCTTTTTTTAGGTTGGAAAGCATAAGAAAAGAGCTCTTTGACAACAAACCATAAAAGAAGCTAATTTTTTTTTTTCTGAGGGGAAAGGGGGAGATGGGGAAGCTCATTTAATTTACAAAATATTTTACTCTTCATAGACTTAATGTAGTATTAAATTGCTTTATTACTTTTTGCGTGATACCTTGGTTAAATGTCTAGAAAAATGTCCAACATTTGGGAGACTAAGGCAGAAGGAGTTCAAATTCATGGCTGGTCTTGGATATATAGTGAGACCCTGTGAACCCCCTAAAGTAAAAATGAAACAAGAAATATGTTCAAGTCTTACTTTTCTACTCCTGGGATATGTCTGTTCTTAGAGCTCTGTTTGCCTTTATAACTGTTTTCAAGAGGTTGAGACAGGAATATCTGAAAACAGAACTCAAGAATTAGAAAAAAGTATGGTGAAGCACTTTGGTAAACCTGCCTGTTGGGTTTCATGTGGTGCTGTATAGGTTCTTTTGGTCTTGGCATAAGCGGCGCCTGATTTCTGCCTGCAGACAGGGCATTGTGGTATAGTGGCTCCATCATGACTCCAAAACTTAAATTTTATCTCAAATATCCGTGTCCGCTCTGTCAGCCATTGTAAGTATCTGTGAAAGTGCATTGTGGTTGCATCTGATATTAAAATTAGTAAAACTGTGTTTATTTACAGTTGATGGAATTGATCCCAACTTCAAAATGGAGCACCAGAGTAAGCGTTCCCCACTGCATGCTGCTGCAGAAGCTGGCCACGTGGACATCTGCCACATGCTGGTTCAGGTTTGGAAGGATAGCATTAAATAGATTTCTTCATCCTCTCAGTGTTTATCTAAGTATCACTAAGTTTTTAGTGGAAGGCTAAAATTGCAGTGGGATCTTGAGGCTCATAGGAATTCGCCTTCCAGACCTGCAGTTATTGACCTCTCTTACTGCTTATTCTGACATTTGCCTCTGTGTAGCTGTGCCTCAACTTATTTTCTAGATTTAGTGTAGTCTTGTCTTTCATATTTATTAATGTCTGCTGTAGAAGTTGGAGGCTTAGTGAGGCCCAGATCCTTCCTTCTTCTAATCCCAGTGACTGATTATATGTCCTTCATTGTTTAAGTTACTTAAACATAACTTATGTTTAACAGTTAAAGGTGCTTGCCACCAAACCTGGCAACCTGAGTTTGACTCTTGCAACACACATGGTGGAAGAAGAAAACACAGTTGTTCTCTTTGACTCTCACATGTGTTGTGTTGTATGCATATGTCTCCCACAATGTAAAACAAACAAACAAAAAAAACCCCCAAGATTATGTGAGTATTTAAAATTACAAATGTTTAGACATGTCAGAATTGTGTATATTTATGGGGTACAGAGTAATGTTTCAGTATATAATGTGTAATCATTATTTCTTTGTTATTTTGAAATCTGTAGTTAGTTGTGTCATCCCAGTTCCCTGCAGTACTTTAGAACACTGAAAGTTATTTTTCCCATCCAGTCACACTCTGTAATCATTAACCATCCTTAATCCTCCCCACACCTTTTCCCAGTGGTTTGTAACCACTGTTTCACTCTTGGCTTCTACATACAAGTGAGACTGTGCAGTGTTTTATTGTGTTGCTATAAATGCAGGATCACAGTCTTACTTGTGGAAGCTATTATATTTTCTGTATGCCACTTTGCTTTTTCTTATTTGTTAGTGGACAGCAGGTTTGCTTCAGTGTCATAGCTCTTGTGAACAGAGCTGGAGTAGACTTATGTACAGAGGTCTCTCAGATACATGTTTCTTTCTTTTGGATGCACACCCAGGAGTACAGTTTCTGGATCACTTGGTTGCTCTAGTTCCAGAGTCTGAGAAACCTCTATACTGTCTTCATATGACTGTTTTGCTGCCCATCCAGGTTGCAAATGTTTTTCTTTTTCCACATCTTGTTATAAGTGGTTATTAATACTTATTGGTTTATCTTCTAGTAAAGCTTGCTGCTAATCTTAAACAGCTGTATAACCAAATCACCACACAGAGACTGGGTTTTAGTTAACCTAGAACACAATGCTGGGCAATATTTACTCCCTCCTAAACCTCCAAGCCCTCAGTTTCCTAACATTTAGATTTCCCACATTATACTTGCTTTTTGTGAAATCTTAGGTCTGGTTCATGCTCCATGTCCTCCAAGATCTCCCTCCAGCTCTGTTTCCTAGCTCTCCTCTCACATGATTTTGGTTGTTTGCTATGGCTATGAAATTTTATTGTCATTGGGAGATGTTTATTATTAATGATCTTATTCAAAGTAAAACAAGGAATATACAGGGATATTTTATAGAAATAGAAAAAAAGGGTAGATTATTGAATCTACTCAACTTAAGGTTTTATTTGTTATTCCCAAATAAGGTTAATTTTAACTCTGGTATAGTATTTTGCATATTGATGCAAAAATAAGTATTTTTAATACATTGGTATAAGCTTTAGTATATTAATAGAAAGTCAAGGTTACTTCCAATACTTTTAAACTACTATATTAAAAGGTGGTTAGGATATTAGATATGCAAGTTAATTGTTAGTTATTCAACTCATAGTCATGTCAGACACTAGTCTAATTTATCAGAGGAGTATACATCATCTATATAACATTTGCTACTTTTTGAAGTTGTATTTCCTTGATGATTAATGATGTTGAGCAGTTTTTCATATACTTGTTATATTTTTTTTTTGAGAAATGTCTGATATATTATTCTATTTAAGTTTTGTGTCTATTTGCCAGGGATAGCTGTTTTCTGTAGCTTTTGATGCTGTAACTGTTGGAGAGTGCCTCCCTTCTCCATAGTTTAGAAATATGGGCATTAATTGCCCCACTCTGGAAAGACATTTTCTTTTACTTTACTCCAGTTCATTCTTATTTATTGGACTCCAGGCATTTTATTTCATCATTCAAGTTTTGTTTGTTTTAGATGTTCAAAAAGTCATCCATTTCTTGCTATCATGTGATAGTTCATAATAGTCTCTAATGATCCTTTGTGTTTCTATGTTGAGTTGATGTGTATCTACTTTGTGCTTTTGTTTTGCTTGTGTGTTCCTTATTTCTTAGTTAGATTAACTGAAGGTTTGTTCATTTTTCCTAAAAATCAACTTTGTCGTCTTTTTCTTCTCATATTTATTTCATTTGTTTCTCTTCAGATCTTTGTTGTTTCTTTATTAATTTTGGGCTTTGTTCTTTCTGTTTCTTTAGTTTGTATATTTATCCATCTATTTATTGTTATTGTTTGATGTGGTTTATTGCCATAATACCATTCTTAGTATTGCTTTTGCCATATTGCATATTGTATTTTCATTTGTTCCATAAAATTTGTGTGTATGTATATATACAGCAAAGGTTGACATCAGATGTCTTTCTTAATTCAACTCCACTTTGTATATAGAGGTAGATAGAATCTCTTATTTAAGACCAGAGCTTGAAGATTAACCTAGTTTAGCTAAGCCAACTTGTGTCTGGGATCCCTTAGTTCTGCCTCTCTGATGCTGGTATAATAGCCAGGCTGCCCTGCCAATTCTACATTTACATGGGATACAAACTCTTGTCATGTTTGCATGACAAGAGGTTTGCCTCCCAGTTCTCAGTTCTAGGAAATATTTGAAGTTTCTCTTTTGTTTCTTCATTGGCCCATTGGCTGTTTAAGAATACATTTATAGGACATTTGAATTTCTTTGTATATATACCATTTCTAAAGCTCTTTTTTTATTGATTTCCATTTTTATTTCATTATGGCCATAGGAGATATATGCTGTGGTTCCTTTTTTTTTTTTTTTTTTTTTTTTTTTTTCCTTCTCTTCCCCTGCTCCGTTTTGGGGAACGGGTGGACAAAAATTATTTGGGCTAAAGCGAGCAGTTAAGAGCACATACTACTCTTTCGGAGGACTGAAGTTTGAGTCCCAAAAACCATGTTGTATAGGGTGAAGGAGGTGTTACAGCCTCCTGTAACTCCAGATCTTGTGTTTATACACACAATACACATATTTAAAAACCAAATAAATCTTAAAAACTGTATTTATAAGCCAGGCATAGTTCTGCATGCCTGTAATCCCAGCACTCTGGGAGGCAGAGGCAGGTGGATCATTGTGAGTTTGAGGCCAGTCTGGTCTACAAAGTAAAGGACAGCCAGGGCTACCTAAAGAAACCCTGTCTTCGGGGGAAAAAAATGTATTCAGATTCACTTGTGGTCTGGTCTACAGAATGTTCCATATACTGATGTGAAGACATTACATTGTGCAGCTCTAACATGAAATGTTCTATAAATGTCTGGCTTGTTTTTTTGATTTGTTGTACAGTTAAACTCAACTGATTCTTTGTTGATTTTGGTTTGAGTTGATTTTGGTGTGAGTGAGGTCAACAAATGAATGGTATGAAACCCCCAACTATACCATGTTGGAGTGTTCTCTGACCCTTTAAATGTGATGTTCATATTATCTAATTGGGTTCTCTAGTATTGAATACATAGATATTTATAATTGTTGTTTTCTCTTGTTGAATTACCTATTATGTCATACAGTGACCTTCACATTTTTCTTTTTAATTTTATTTCATGTATATGAGTATTTTGCTTACATGTAAGTCTATGCACCACATGCATATCTGGTGACTGTGGATGCCAGAAGAAGTCATTTTCTGTCCCTGGAAACTGTCATGTGTAGGGCTCTTTTTAAACTACTTTATTTTCATTTCTTAAGCTTTTACCTCCCTCCCAACCCTCTGACTCTAGATAGGAGAGAAAGAAGGTTAGAAGAGACAGGAGACATAGACCTCTTTGACTTAGTTCTGACTAGTTAGGTCTTTGCGTTTTTTGGAAAAATACCAGTCTTAGTCGTCAAAATATCTAACAATCCAGCAACAGCAAACACAGCACCAGCCTTCTTGCTTCTTGGAGGAGCATTCTTCCTCTTTCTCCGGGCTGTGGTATTTATACCCTCTTATAGTCCCCAGAATTAAACTGACTGCAGCTGGTTAAGACCATACCCTTTTCCAAGCCACACAAGGCAATTATCAGCTGTGGACAAACTAAAGCAGTCTTATATCCCACACTTGGGATTAAAACAAAAACCTGTTTACATAACATAACTGTTTTTTAAAAGAAACAAAAACTTCCACTACAGTTGTGAGTCATTATGTAGGTTCTGGGTATCTCACCCAGGCTCTCTAGAAGAGCAGCGACTGTCTTCAAAACCACTATATAGGTTTTTGTTTATTTTACTTAATATCTGTTTTATGTAAGTACATCAACTTGCTCTTTGTTGTGGTACATCTTTTTTTCTTCTATTCACTTGAACTGTGTGTTACTCAAATGAATTTCTTATTGGCAACATATCAGCCCTTGGTTGTTGTTGTTTTTTTTAAATCTGTTTAGTCTGTATTTTTTTATTTGGTGGATTTATTCTCTCTCTATTTAAGGTTATTATTGTGAATGACATAATCCTGTCAGCTTGTTCCTTGTTCTTCCCATTATTTAAAAAATTTTTTTTTTAATTTATTACAATTTATTCACTTTATATTCCAGCTGTCTTCCCATTATATATTTGATTTTTATCTCTTCTGTGTCTTTGTGGTTTGGTGGATCTTTGAATGGAGAGGGTTTGATCCTCTTTTATCTGGGTGAGTCTTTTTGTATATTTTCTTGATAGTTTTTTTTTTCTAATACTTTTTTATTAAATTTTTATTTTTTATATTAATTACAGTTTATTCAATTTTTATCCCAGCTGTAGCCCTCTCCCTTAATACTTTTCTTATATGGCTAGGCTGATGACAAAGCTCTCAGTGTTGGCTGTCTCAAAAGTCTGTGGTCCTCCTTCATTTCTTGATAATAGCTTTTGGTAGTATGTATTCTCAGCTAGTAGATTTTTTTGTTTTTTTATTTATTTTGTTTTTTCTTTCAGCAGATACCATTTCACCTCACCTGGATTTTTATTTAAAATCCTGTTGTGATACATTGGGATTCCTTTGTGTGTGACATCATGATTTTCCATGGCTGTTTTAAGATTCTCACTTTGGCTTGAGCTTTTGCTACTATAAGCCTTAAAAACTATCTGTTTTGGTTAATTCTATTTTGGGGTTCTTTGTGGCTTCCTGGTTCTGGTTCATTTTCTCCAAGATTTGTAAGCTTTTCAGTAGTTATTTATTTGAACAAATTTTTTGTATTTTTTCTTTCCCTTATCCTTCTAAGACAATTGTAAATGTAATTGTTGTTTCTTATCATGACATCCAATTCTCAGGTATTTTTGTTGCTGTTTTTGTAAATATTCATGTGTATTTATACAGACTTTTTTTGTTTTGTCAGGCTAAGAAATTCTTCTGCATATACTTTATGCTGAGTTCACAATGGTATATTTTTATCTTATCTGTAGCCATTCGTTGTCTTGTTTTTGCCCTGGTTGAGCTCTTCCCTATGCATAAATTGTAGAACTTTCTCCACTAAAAGTAGACAACATTGACATCTTGTCTTGTGATTACTCCTTGTGGTGTCTGTCTCCTACAGGATCAAGACTCTGGTAGTGGGTCTATTTTCTAGATTCCGTGCTAAGGTTGTTTTATTGACTTCTGACACTTTGTACATGATGTTTTACTTGTTTCTGTATACTTCAAGAACTGTCCTCTTGTCTTAGTGATCTGAATTCTCTTGTCATTATACTTCAGTTGATTTTCAGTCTCTCAGATCCATGACCTCTTCGTTCTTTCTAATATCTCCAGAAGCATCCCTTATCTGTCTCAGCTCTTTCCTGCTAGGATTCCTCTACATCAGGGTTGGATCTTGTTGATTGATTTTTGGCCATGGCCCCCCTGAAGATATGGCTCAGTACTGTGGTATGTTTATTGATTGTCAACTTGATATTTGGAATCACTTAGGAAACAAGCCTCCATGTATACCTATATCTGTATAGATTAGGTTAGCATACCTTGGCTACCTTGATTTGTTTAATTGACATGAAAAGACCCTAAAGGAAGACTGCATCATTCTCTGGGCTTGGGACCTAGAGTACCTAAAGAAGAAGAAAATACTTAACAAAAGTATTCCTCACTATCTTTCTGATGATTTTTGTTCCTGCCACCTTGATTTCTCCCCTCCCCCCAGGAAGGAGTATACTCTTGAACAAAAATAAACCCATTATTTTTAAAATTGCTTTTCTCAGGGTGTTTTATAACAGCAAGAGGAAAAAAAAAATACTACCTAAGACACTATATACTTAGTATGCAAGAGGCTCCATGTCCAGTACTATAAAACAAAACCTCTTAAATGAGTATATAATGTATGTTTTAAATCGAGAAACATTTCCTAAAGATGCAAACATTCTGGTGTTTTACATGTTAGAAGGTAGACTCACCATAATTTCTGGATCCAGTTTTACTGTGTCCTTAGAACAAGTGCTGCTGGCCCAAATGTACTATCTTTGTCTATCTCTGGCCTGAAGCAATCACAAGCAGTATGGTTCACTTCTCTCTCTCTCTCTCTTGCTCTCACTCTCTCTCTCTATTTTAGCCTTTGCTAATTTAGATATAATAGTACGTTCTTTTTTTTTAATCTACCTTCATTTATTGCAAAACAACAACAAAGCATAAAATAAGAACCAAATGGATATATGCAAAAAAAAAAAAAAAAACAAACAAACAAACAAATAAAAATCGAGGGAATCTGAGTGAGTTCTGACTTAAGTTCAATATCAAGGCCAGGATTGCTGCTTTTCTGATTCCAGGCCCCAACCACATTGTTTTTTCTTACTGTTGCTTAAGGCAGAGTGCTGCTTTCTGTCTTTGTCATGGGAGATGGTTTGCTTATATGGGTAAGTCATTTGAGCTTTCTGTTTCATTTTCACCATTCATGTCTTGTAAGGCAGAAGATATTACAAAATAAGATGTGTATTTTGGTAACCTTTTATATAAGGGAGGTTTTTGTTGCTGCTGTTCAGTGTCTGGTAGTCTGGTTAAGCATGTCACAGCTTACTTATTTCTCACCAGGCACTTGGTCTAATTCCTGGCTGTCCTTAAAAGGTCCTTGAATTTTGTGTGTTTCACCGCACCCCACCCCCTCCCCAGAACCTAATCAGTATCACCAAAATTTTCCAGGAAGAACAATAAGATATATTTACTTATAGTTTTTTTTTTTTTTGTGAATCCAGAGGTGGTGTTTCTCCAGATTACAGCATTTATGAAGTGCCTTAATATTTACTTTCACCTGCAGGCTCTGGCTAGAGGGACTAAAGACTGACACCTGTGTCAGGGCTCACAGATTCTTTCCCTGGGGTGCTCACAGTCGAACCAAACTGACTCCAGGACTCTTTTCTTTTTAAAAATGTATTTTATTTTATTATTTTTAAAAATGTTACATCTAAGACTATTTTGCCTGCATGTATGTCTGTGCATCACATGCATGCCTGATACCTGGAGGCCAGAAGAGGTCAGATACTTGGATCTGGAGTTTCAAATGTGGTAAACCACAATGTTAGTGGGAATTGAACTCGGGTCTTCTGGAAGTGTAGTTAGTACTCTTAACCACTGGGCCATCTCTTCAGCCCCTAGTACTTTTCATGTTATTATGATAAAAGGTGTTGACAGAAGCAACTTAAGATAAGATTGTATCTCCTAGGGAGCTATACCCATAGCACTTCCACAACATGGCTGACTAAACAAGACTTGAACAGTGTTAATAGACATGGTAACATGGAAGCAGGGAATCTCATCATGTCCTACCCCTAGGCAAGGAACTAGACAAAGCAACTGATGAGAAAGGGAAAATTAATCTCTCCGAGGAATAGCTCTCTAATTGTTTATCCAATACAAAGTGATCAGCCATCATGCACACAAACAATACCAAATGGACGCAGCAGGTCGGTTGGTTTGTTTTATTTTTTGGAGTCAGGGTTTCTCTGTGTAGCCCTGGCTGTCCTGGGACTCACTCTGTGGACCAGGCTGGCCTCAATATGAGAGATTCACCTGTCTCTGCTTCTCGAGTACAGGATTAAAGGCGTGAGACACCACTGCCCAGTACCAGCAGATTGTATTTATATATTTATGTGTTTAAATATACATGTAACAACAATAAGGAGAATAAAAGAGGTCATCAATTTGAGAGGGAATGAAGTAGAGATATAGAAAGGGTTAGGGCCAGGGGAGGGATTCGAGTAAGGAAAGAGGGAAGTGTTATGATTAAATTTTAGTTAAGAATTAAAAAGTGACATAAGGGACATAAACGTTTTTCTGGCTTACAGTTTGAAGCTACAGTTCATCATGGAGGAGAAGCTTGTAGTGGCAGGAACATGAGATACCTGATCCTATTGTATCCATAGTCAAGAATGAGTGATGAATGCTTATTCTGTACTCAATTTCTCCATTTTATATAGTTAGGGTCCTAGCTAAGGGATAATGCTACCCACTGGGGGTGGGTCTTCCTGCCTCAGTCAACTTAAGCACCTCATACCCAAATGCTGTGTCTAGGTGATTCTCCATTTCATCAAGTTGACAACTGAGATTACCACACACTTGGTTATGAAACAAGAAATCAACATCAATCAGCATAGAAGCCTATTCAGAAGCAATTTTGTTGTTCACCTGCTTGCTACTATGAGTCCTTTCTGAACGAGACAGAGTTCCTGTGTGTGTTCCTGCATTTCTATGTTTTGCTGATTGTACATGGCTATTGGAGCACAATGGCCCCTGCTACATGTGTTGTCTGGATTTAAAGTGACACGATGCTGCCTGTTCCTCAGGTATTTGGATGGAACTGAGCAAAATGGATGGAAAGTGCTCTTTTTTTTTTTTTTCTTCCCAGTAGTGAGTCATTTTTTAGGATAAAAAGGATAAGTGAAAGGGATAATGAAGCGATTTTAAAATTACAATAAAATACTGTTTAGTGTTCATATAGTGGTCATCTTGTGCTATATGTTGTTCAAGTTTTATGCATACTTATGTATACACACAAACGTGTAAAGTACATCTGTAGTATGTCTAATACTTTAGAACACAGCATTACTAGTAGTTGGATATTCTTAGTCATATCTTGTTTGTCATATTTAAGCCCAATGATGTTAAAGTAAGTTGGCCGAACATAAAAGTTGGTGAACATAAAAGATGGATAGTTTAGAACAAGTTGGCTAAATTGTTGCATCACTGAGAGTGCCTATTTCTTTCTTATTATAATTTTTATTAATTACAGTTTATTCCCTTTGTATCCCACCTGTAGCTCCCTCCCTCTTCTCCTTCCTCCCTCTTCTCCACCCATATTCCTCCCCCAGTCTACTGATAAGGGAGATGGTCCTCCCCTTCTATCTGATCCTAGCCTATCAGGTCTCATCAGGACTGCCTGCATTGTCTTCTTTTGTGGCCTCAGACGATTAGGAATAGTGCTACCTCAAGATCCAGCTATATCTCTCATAGGCATATATCCAAAAGATGCTCAAGTACACAACAAGGACATTTGTTCAACCATGTTCGTAGCAGCTTTATTTGTAATAGCCAGAAGCTGGAAGCAACCCAGATGGCCCTCAGTCGAGGAATAGATACAGAAATTTTGGTACACTTACACAATGGAATATTACTCAGCAATTAAAAACAAGGAAATCATGAAATTTCCAGGCAAATGGTGGGACCTAGAAAAGATCATCCTGATTGAGGTATCTCAGAAGCAGAAAGACACACAGGGTATATACTCACTTATAAGTAGACATTAGACATATTATATAGGATGAACATACTAAAATCTATAGTCCTAAAGAAGCTAATGAAGAAGGCCTCTGGGTAAGATGCTCAATCCTCATTCAGAAAGTCAAAGAAGGTGGACATCAGAAGAGGGGGAAAACAGGGAACAGGACAAGAGCCTACCACAGAGAGCCTCTGAAAGACTCTACCCTGCAGAGTATCAAAGCAGATGCTAAGACTCATAGCCAAACTTTGGGCAGAGTGCAGGGAATCTTATGAAAGAAGGGGGAGATAGAAAGACCTGGAGGGGACAGGAGCTCCACAAGGAGAGCAAGAGAACCAAAAAATCTGGACATGGGTGTTTTTTGAGACTGATACCCCAACCATGGACCATGTATGGCCATAACCTAGGCTATAACCCCTGCACAGATGTAGCTCAGGGCAGCTCAGTGTCCAAGTAGGTTCCCTAGTAATGGGAACAGGGACTGTCTCTTACATAAACTGATTGGCCTGCTCTTTGATCACCTCCCCCTCAGGGGGGTACAGCCACCGAGAAAGTACTCTTTTAGTCTGGAGTTCTCCCTATTTTGTCAGTGTTTTGGAAGCCTACTGTCTGGCTCGGGGGCTGAGAGAAGCACAGAATCACTGTTATGCTTGACTGTCCTGTCTAGTAGTGTTGTCTTGTGGGTTTCTATTTACTGACAGAATTCTGTTTAACAGCACTTTATTTTTAGTAGCATACCCTGCTGTGCTGAGGGCTCTGGAGGGCAGGTTGGCAGAGGAGAGAACTTGGTTTGATAAGAGTCATCAACCCTTCCTTCCTTCCTTCCTTCCTTCCTTCCTTCCTTCCTTCCTTCCTTCCTTCCTTCCTTCCTTCCTTCCTCCTCTCTCCCTCCCCCCCTCCCTCCCTCTCTCTCCCCATCTCCTGCCACTGGCTCTCAGGATTGCACCCTTACTCTCAGTAAGGGCTTGGGAATCTATGGAAGTGGGTCATGTCAATTTCACAGTGGTTTAGCATACCACATCCAGCATTCTGTCTATCTGTATCCCTCATGATAGGTGTGGTTTTAAAGCCCAGTAGTGAAGAATATATTTTTCTCTTTGAAAATCTGATTAATCACTTGGTGGACCTTACTTTTATACCCCCATACCTCTCACATAGCCTTAATAATCTCAGAGGGTTTTTTGTTTTCCTTGGGTAGGGTGTTGGGCTGCTGAGTATTTGCTTTGCTGAGTGCTGGGATTAAAGGTGTGTGCCACCACTGCCTGGCCATTCTGTGTGTTTTTAAAAATTACATACTTATTAAAATTAAATGGCTTTAAAGTTCTGGCTTTCTTTGCCTTCTTTTTTTTTTTTTTTGGCAGCCAAACTTTAACGTGGTCTCTTGATCTCTGGTCCCAGCATTGTGGGGCTACACTACCTTTTGGAGCATATCTCTGGACTATTTTTGTTTTTGTTTTTGTTTTTCGAAACAGGGTTTCTCTGTGTAGACTTGGCTGGCCTGGTCTTGCTTTGTAGACCAGGCTGGCCTTGAACTCACTGAGCTCTACCTGCCTCTGCCTCTGCCTCCATGAGTGCTGGGATTAAAGGCCAGTGTGCCACCATGCCCAGCTGACTTTAGCTTATTTTACTCCTGATGGCAAGAATACTATTTTTACTTTATTACTGTAAACATTTACTTTATAAGGTAAGTATTAGTCCTTTGTCTTTAAGAAATTAGTCTGAGAATCCTATGAAGAAGGCTTAGCTGTCAGTAGTTGTCTTGCTTTTGGCCACACCTGATATCAAACTGGGATCTTACCTATCTGTACTCTTACCTATCTGTTCATTTGCCTCTTAATTTTATTGAAAAAGTTATAATTTATTCCAAAATTCATATCTTCTGGAGCAAGTGTTTGTTTATTCCAGAAAATATTTTAACATTTGAAGAAAAAGGCTGTATAGGATGTTCTCTGCCATCCCATACTCCTCCCCCCAATCCCTGAGGCTCTTCTTCTTCCTTTCTTAGACATCTCTGTATCCTGCTGTGCCTGTATGTCAGGTTAATTTAGAAATTCACTCTACCAAAAATATTCTGCTTGAACTAGAGCTTTATAGGATAATTGTAGCTGTCTGTGTGTGTGGTATTATGTGTTGGGTGTGTAGGGCTAGAGGTTGAACCCAGGGACTTGTTTATGCAAGGTGGGTACCTACCACTGAATCGCCGTCAGTGAAACAGTTTTTTTTTTTTTTTTTTTTTTTTTTTTTTAGTGAAACAGTTTTAATGTTGTTTGTTGAATCTCTTTTATGACCACTCCAGAAGCCTCGCAGCTCTTTACTTACTGGGAAAGAGGATGCAGAACTTACCCTCAACACATCTAAACAATTTGTGTTTTACTAGGCGGGTGCCAATATTGACACTTGCTCAGAAGATCAGCGGACCCCACTGATGGAGGCTGCAGAAAACAATCACTTGGATGCAGTGAAGTACCTCATCAAGGCCGGAGCACAGGTGGATCCGAAGGTACCCACCCAGTCAGGTTCATATTCCTATTTCATGTGTAGATGTTTCTAAGGTGAACAGGGAACAGTTTTTCCTTGAAACACCTGCAGGAACTTATTGCTATCAGATATTTATTCTGTTGTCTAGCATAGCGTTTCCACTTACTTGGTGTAGTACTGACTTTTCTTCTTATTGTGACAAAATGCCTGGCAGAATGACTTACAGGAGTAAAGATTTAGTTTGGCTCAAAATTTCAGAAGGGTTTCAGTCAATCAAAGTGCAGGAGGATGGCAGAATTGCAGCAGGAACTTATGGCAGTCAGTGTTTGTGTGCTGATAGTTCAGAAGGAGAAGATATAAGCCAGGCCCCAGAGCAGGTATAACCCGGAAGAGGCCTCTTCATGGTGACCTGCTTCTGCCAGCCAGGCTCCACCTTCTGAAAATTTCAGATTTTAAGCTGGGACTCAGTCTTTGGAACATTTCAGATACAAACTATAAGTACATAGTGACCTGGTCTACTCGTAAAGATTTCCTAGTAACCACTGGATCTATCTGTTGTACCAGTAACAGACAAATCAACTAATCAGGAGTTGGCCGTGAAGTATATGTCTTCCTTCTTTCATTTTGCTTTTCCTCTATTGTGTATTTGTGTAGAACATCAGTTAGGCAAGAAGAGAAATAGATGGCTTAAATATCACTCAGTTCGCAGTTAATGTGATCTTATGTGTAAAAACCATAAAGGATCAACAAAACTATTGTTAGAGTTAGTAAAATAATTTAACAAGTAATAGGACACAAAATTGACACGAATAACAGTTAAATTTCATTTTTCTCGTGTCTTTTTTTGGTACAGGGTCTTATTATATATTGTGAGCTTAGGACTTATGATCCTCCTGCCTCAGACTTCTCAGGTTGGGGTTATAGGTGTGCATCACCATGTTTGATTTATTTTTCTATATTCTTTCAGTTAATTTATCCAAAAAGGAAGTTGAGTTAATTTCATTTATAGTTATCATCAAAAAGAATAAAATACTTAGAAGTCTTTGATTAGTTTAATCAAAGAGACCAAAAGCTTACACATTGAGAAGCAATTGTTAAAGGAGGCAGGATTTAGTATGTAGCTCAGTTAGTGGTGCTTGCTTCATTACCACATAAACCCTTCATTGAGATTTGCACCTTTAATTCCAGCATTTGGGAGGCAAAAGGCAGGATGATCAGAATTCAAGGTCATCTTTTGGCTATACAGTGAGTTTGATGCCAGCTTGGGCTACTTGAAGGCTTTATCTTTAAAAAAAAAAAAAATTCAAATAAATGGGAGATCATTATGTAATCCTTATCAAAATTCCAACCACATATAGAAACACCAATCTTAAAGTTTATACAGGCCTTTCAGGAAATCTAGAATAGTGGTACAAGGTTGAAAGAGAACAAATTGGTGTGATTAGACTTCCTTATGTCAGAACTTACTGCAAAGCTACAGTAATGAAAATGGTATAGTTCTGGTATGAAGATAGAGCTGCAGATCAATGGAATTAGATGAAAAAAATCTTAGAAATAAACTACTACTTGTGATGTTAGTCCATTTAAGGCAACTTTTCAGCAAATGGTGCTGGGAAAACTTGGTATTCTATATTGAATAATGTGTGTGTGTATATATATATATAATGTATAATATAATGTATATAATTCCATGTATGTGTAAAAATGGATCAAAGAACTGAACATAATAGCTAAAGTTATATACTTTTCAAGATAGTAAAACCCATAACCATAACACTTAAAATAAAGAGGTCGGAGGATTGTGACTCCAAGGCCAAACTCTGTCAAGAACTCTTTCAAGAACCTCTCTCAAAATAATGCAATTCCTAATGGCTTGGTGACTCAACAATTCTACCTGTAGGTATATAACCAAGAAATACAAGACAGTCTTGAACACCACTATGTATTGTTGCACTCTTCCCAGAAATAACTCAACAATCCTGTATTACTTTAAGGAACAAGTAGTCTGTCTACTCAACGGAATGTCATTCAGCCATGGTTAGGAATAAAACATAGAGATGTTACAGCCCAGGTAAACTTTTGGGGATATAAAATATAAAAAGCTAGACACAAGCTTATAAGGCCTCTTTCTCTGTAGCCTAATAAGGCCACCTCTCCAGGGGAAGGTGATGAAAGAGCAGGCAACTGAGGCCATGGCAGTGACTGCCTCTACTCCCCTTACTAGGGAACCCACATGTAGACTGAACTCCCCATGGGCTACATCTGAGCAGGGGGTCTAGGTCCTCTCCATGCATGGTCCTTGGTTGATTTGTCAGTCTCTGCAGTCCCCACTAGGCCCGGAATTTTTTGCTCTGTTGGGCTCCTTGTGGAGCTCCTGTCCCCTAGGTCTTTCTGTCTCCCTCTTCTTCCATAAAATTGCCTGCACGCTGCCCAAAGTTTGGCTATAAGTCTCAGCATCTGCTTCAATACCCTGCCGAGTAGAGTCCTTTTAGAGGTCCTCTGTGGAAGGCTCCTGTCCTGTTCCCTGTCTTATCCTACTTCCGATGTCTATCCTATTTTCCCTTCTGAATGAGGATTAAGCCTCTTCCCTAGGGTCCTTTTTGTTGCTTAGCTTCTTTATGACTATAGATTTTAGTATGTTCATCCTATATAATATGATTGATATCCACTTACTAGTGAGTATATACCATGTGTGTCTTTCTGCTTCTGGGTTACCTCAATCAGGATGATCTTTTCTAGTTCTATCCATTTGCCTGCCAGTTTCATGATTTCCTTGTTTTTAATTGCTAAGTAGTATTTCATTGTGTAAATGTACCACAATTTCTGTATCCATTCTTCAGTTGAGGGACATCTAGGTTGTTTCCAGATTCTGGTATTATGAATAAAGCTGCTATGAACATAGTTGAGCAAATGTCCTTGTATGGTTGAGTAGGGGAGGAGGACCTCCCCTTTCAGTGGACTAGGGGAAGGACGTGGTGGGGGGATAGGAGGGGAGGTAGGGTGGGACCAGGAGATGAGGGAGGGGGCTACAGCCAGGATATAAAGTGAATAAATTATAATTAATAATAATAATAATAATAACGAAAAATATTTTTCAGAAAACCAAAACTTGACATTTAAAAAATTAAAAAAAAAGAAGCTAGACACAAAGCATAATTACCACAAACTTCCATTTATGTAAGATTCCAAGATAGGAAAATCATAGATAGAGTGTGGCTTGGATAATGATGCCAGGTATAGAAAAGATGCGAGGTAAGTAGGTAGAGCCTGATGATTGTAGGGTTTTTGTTTTGTTTTGAAAAAGTTATTGAAACAGTGACAATCATGTTTTAATATTATATGTAATTTCACTGATTTGTATACTTAGAAATTAGAGGGCCTGTAATCCCTCTAATTACTTGGGGAGGTAGCAGCAGAAGGATCTCTATGAGTTCAGTGGTGACTTGGTTTATGTAGTGAGTTCCAGGGCAACCCAAGTAGGACTGTACCAAAAAAGCAAAATAAACCTAAAATAGTACTAATAATAAGAAATTATAAAATAAAAATTGGATGGCTAAGGATATAGCTTTTAGTGGAATGCTTGCCTAGCATGCATTTGATCCTCATAAACTGGGTGTGGTAGGGTAGGCCTGTAGTCATTACACTCAGGAGATAGAGGTGGGGCCATCAGAAGTTGATGTCTACAGAATGACTTCAAGGGTCAGACTTAGTACATGAGACTGAGAACAAAACATAAGAATGCAATAGTTTATGACATACTGTGCTAAATAAACAATGTAAAGAATAAAGGTATAATGATATTATTCCATGATAGAGTACATGCCTAGGACTTAGTTTTGAGGCTCTGTATTCATCTCTTAACACCCTTCCCCAGTGTAGAAGTTATTCTTTTTCACATCAGTACCTGTGTGTTTGTTTTTTCAACAAAATGTGGCTATAACCTCTGTTCAGATTTATCAAGTCTGTATTCACATCAAGTTAAAATTTCGCTATTTCTCTCTTATTAAATACCACTCTTGGAGCGAGCCAGGTATCTTTTTGGGTAGATTTGCTACATTAAAAAGGAGAGTACTAAGTTTTCATCTGGAACAGGTGGGAGCCTACAAATCCAAGATGTAGAGGGGCTGCCATCTAAGTGCTGAGGGCAGATGTTAAGACTGAGAATTGTGTGAATGGGTTTTGCAGTAGTTTTAATATAGCAAAAGAAAGGGTGAAACTTTTCAGTATTCAAACATTATAGGCTATACCCCAACATGTATGTTCCTGATTTCTCAAAAAGATGGTATAGAAAACCTAGGAGAGAAAAAATTTGGATTAAGAACGAAGAACTCATGATCTCGTGTGTGTGTGTGTGTGTGTGTGTGTGTGTGTGTGTGTGTGTGTGTGTACAGTTTGTTTGTTTGAGACAGGATTTTTCTGTGTAGCCTTGGCTGTCCTAGACTCACTTTGTAGGCCAGACTGGCCTGGAACTTACAGAGATCCGCCTGCCTCTGCTGGGATTACAGGCGTGCACCACCACACCCAGCTCATACATTTCTTATATTTAAGAAAACCAGTAATCCATAGATCTAAACAAACAAACAAAAAAGCAACTCAATAACCTGAAGTAAGGCAAATGGAAAACATACCACATTCAGATACATCAGTGAGAAATTGTCAAGAATGTCCAGAGCAAACATGCAAGTTGGGTACTAGCAGACTCCCTGACCTGATGCCTGATGCCCTGATAACCCAGAGAAGGTGTTCTTTTAAAAATGAGGTAAAACAAGGTATGGTGGTACATGTCTATTATCCCAGTACTCTGGGGGCAGAGGCAGGCAGATCTCTTGAGTTCAGTGCCTGCCTGGGCTACACAGTGAGACACTGTCTCAAACAATAAAATGAATATAGAAGCTGTTCTTTAAATTTCTGTTAATAACTGACATTTTAGTTTGTACACAATTTTAACACATGTACCAAAAAACTGAGAGACATATATTATGTGTTTTTTAAACCAGTTAGTTATTCCAGTGGTGTTCCAGCTTAAATTAAGCTCAGTGGAAATTTTTCCTTTAGGGATCTCACATAATATTATTAAATGATAGCATCATTACTTTCTCATATTTATTTTGTCATTATGCTATATACTCAGATTTTTTTTTCTTTCAAAGCACATTGTGAAAATTGACCACCACAATTAGAGATGTTAAAATTGTAGAGTTTTTTGTTTGTTTGTTTGTTTTTTCGTTATTGTGTTTGTTAGTTTTTATTTGTTTGTTTGGTCGGTTGGTTGGCTGGTTTTTGTTTTTGTTTTGTTTTTGTTTTGGAGACTGGGTCTCTCTGTGTAGTCCTGATGTCCTGGAACTAGATCAAACTATCCTCAAACTCAGAGATCTTCTCTCCTCTGCCTCCCAAGGAAAGATTAAAGGCTCATACCATGACACCCTGCTTGGTTCACAGTTTTGCATGGACAAGAACCAAGAAGTGATTCATTTAATTTTTAAAAAAAGGGAAAGTTTTTAAAAACATGAGACTGAAAGTAATTTAAAAGACTTGAGATACATTAAGTGTATGACTGAGATTCCAAATTACCATTAAGAATGCTTTGAATTGTAAGATGTAAAATTTACCCCTACATGTAATGTTAGGCTGATACCTAAAGCAGTCACAACCTCCCATCGTTCAGCACCCCACTGTCTTTTCTGGTTGTATCACAACATAAACACCTGCTGAATGATCTCACTTTTATAAAAAATCATTTACATGTAAAAATGGAATGAGGTGGGATCCCCTTTTTATAATGTTCCTAGTTACTAAAAACTTTCATTGAGAACACAGTAAGATATTATCCTAGATTAAAGAAGAGTGGGATTGTACAATAAGGGAGACTGGAGTCACTGAAAGACATGATACACAATTATGGCTTCTACTTGATTAGAGGCCAGACTTTCCTTTGTTTCTGTCGGGCAGATTTTTTTGGTTGCTTGGTTAGCCACTTGGGCCTGTTTACTTTTTATTTCTTTCTTCCCTTGTGTTTATTTTTTTCTCTGATGCTGAGCTGGAGCCTGCTTTTTTTGTTTTGTTTTTAAATGGTTTTTCGAGAAAGGGTTTCTCTGTATAAGAGCCTTGACTGTCCTGGACACACTTTGTAGATTAGGCTGGCTTCAGACTCATAGAAATCCACCTGCCTCTGCCTCCCAAGTGCTGGAATTAAAGGTGTAGCCAGCATGCCTGCCTCCAGACTCTTTTCTTTAAAAGACAAGAGGCTGTTTAAAACAAGGATACATAAGATGGAGTTTATACAGATTTACAAATAATTATACACCAGCAATAACACAGAGACAGATAATGTACAAATGGAATCCATTTTTAAGGTTATTTTATTGTAGGATGTCAAAATACTATTTAAGTTAAATAAGAGATGAATAATGCTTTTTAAAATATTTTTCTTTTTTGAGAGTAATATAATTTCATCATTTTCCCCCTTCCCTTCCTTCAGACTCCCCCCCCCCCAAACACACACATATACACTTACTTTCAAATTCATGGCTTCCTTTTCTTTAATTGCACACATACGTGTGTATGTAATGTATAATATACATATATATTTCTAAGTATATAAAGACAACCTGTTCAGTTTGTATGTTGCTTGTATAGGTTTTTGCTATTTAGCCAATTTTTGGGCTATTTTCTGGGAAATACCATTTCTAATAGTTCTTCTTCTAGGGTTGAGTCCTTGACAGCTTTCCCCTAACCATTAGAATGTCTACTGGTGTCATCCTTGTTTAATTCATATTTTGGCAGCTGTGTTGTTAAGACTTCATGGATGTACTTCTCTGACATAGCTAGGAAACACAATCTCATAGCAAACTTCATGTTCTCTTAGAATCTTTCCATCCCTTTTTCTGAGCCTTACATTGTATTGTGGATGTATCAGTTGGGACTGGGCTCTACAACTCTGCATTTGTTATGGTTTTCTGTAGTAGTCTCCATCTTCTGCAAAGAGAAGTTTTCTTGATAAAGGGTGAGAACTACTGTGAGTATGAGGGTAAATAGAATGTAGTTAATAATTATGCTAATTTAATGGATACTCTTAAAGATTTGTTTTAAATATGTGATGTGTCTCTGTGTGGGTATGTGCATGTGAGTGTAGGTGCCTGAGAAGAATCAAAGAGGGCATCTAGGAGCTGGTGTTATACGTCTTATGAGCCACCTGATGCAAGTGCTTGGAACTGAGCTCAGGTCCTCCACCAGAGCAATATGGGATTTTATTAAAGATAAATATTGTATTCTTTTGAGAAAATGCTAAGAAATACAGTGTTAAAAAAAATGCTAGTAGGGAAGAAAGTAAAGTGGAATCTGGGAAAAGTTTATGTAGCTTCCATACAGGAAGTGTGTTAACCAGATCAGACAAATAGAGAATGTGGAAAATATTTAAACCAGTAGTCATGGCTGCAGACTGAACTCTGATGGGAAATGCACATGTATATACACAAACAACACCCATAACAACCAACAGTGGTATATTAGAATGGTGATAGACATGATATGAGAGACTCTTGCACTATGCAGATTATAAACTTGAAGATAATATTTAGAAGGTGAACTGATTCTGGGAGGCAGAGGCAGGTAAATCTCTGTGAGTTTGAGGCCAGCCTGGTCTACAAAGCGCGTCCAGGACAGCCAAAGCTACACAAAGAAACCCTGCCTCCAAAAGCCCCCCCCTCCCAAAACAAAAAAAAGAGAGGAGGAAGTGAACTGATAGAACTTTCAGAAAGATTATCTTTGTGATTACATAAAAGAAAATTGAGAACGTAATTAGCCCATAGAAGATGACATAACAATTTTAAATGTAAAAAAGTACTCAGCCTTTAAAACCTGATTAAGATAAGCACTGTAATGTTTAAAATACCTGAGAAGGTATAGAGTTGTATGCACATGTTCATACATGTGGGGGAGATGGCCATTTCCTGGATAGCGGCTTGTCATACCAGTAAAGCGGGATCCTGATAATTCTTATGTGGCTGACCCTACCACAGGCAATGAAAGAAACGTTGTATTATTTAACATATTTTTAAACAGCAGGAAATGAGAAATAGCTGTATGTTCCTCAGCTAGGGATGTAGAATCTAGGGTTAATTTTATCTCAGCTATACACAAACAATGAGGTGCTGGAGAAATGGTTCCACATCTAAGAGCATTAGCTGCTCTTCCAGAGAATCACTTTCTGTTTTCAGCACCTACATGTTGACTTAAAATAATCTGTAAATCCAGTCCCAGGGGGTCTGCTACCTTTTTCTACCTCCATGGTATGTGGTATAGATATGCATGCAGGCAAAATATCCATACACAAATAAAAAAAAGTAAAGATAACAAATGAGTGTTTCATGTCATTTTTAACATTGGCCTAAAAAGGAGTTGTAGAGGACCTGTGGAATGACGTACAGTATTATAAATTATTCAGGGTTCCTGCTGTTGGATTATAGACATATTCACATACATCAAAAAGCAGATACTAAGAGCCGTTGTTCTTGAGGGGTTGGATGAAAAGGGAAGGAAGCTTTGTGGGTGTGTCTATGGCTGGTGTGATAAAAACTTCAGTTGTACTTGTAGACTGTACTACTGACTGCTCTGAACAGTATACCAGAAGCTTATCCCTGCCAGAAATCCCTGCTATTTGCTAAGTTCATATCTTAGTTCAGTGAGTTTCTTTTGCATAAATTATTCTCCAGTCTGCACAGGTGCGCGTGCGTGCGTGCGTGCGTGCGTGTGTGTGTGTGTGTGTGTGTATGTGGTGCATGCGCGCATGCAAGTGTCTGCCTGCCTTTCTGCTCTGTAGTAGTTCAGCTAGCTACCAGTTCTTTCTGCCATATATGTCATCACTATTTTTTTTTAATTATTTATTTTTATTTTTTTTATGTGCATTGGTGTTTTGCCTGCATGTATGTCATGTCTATGGTTATCAGATCTTGGAGTTACAGACAGTTGTGGGTGCTGGGAATTGAACCCAGGCCCTCTGGAAGAGCAGTTAGTGCTCTTAACTGGTGAGCTACATCACTATTCTTAAAACCTGCAGAAGTCTTCCAGTGTCAATTCTCAATGTCAGTGACATGGAACTGGGGATGCAGATTCCTCTTGAGAAAGATGGACATCCTTATTAATACATCACATTTGTTGATGTGTGTCTAATGATAAATGTTTGGACTCTGAGAGAGAAAGGTAATAGACATAAAGTCAGTACAAAAATCGGAAAGGGAGCATTGTCTTTTAAGAACAATGGTCAGTATATCCATATGATCCTTGTGATCAGTGAAAACAGGAGCAGGGGAGCAATGCCTGGCCTGGTGGCTATACTCAGTTTTTTTATTGTGTAGAGCTATTTGCCTGTCCTGAAGCTTCTTTGTCAGTGTCTTCCATTATTATTATTGTTGTTGTCGTTGTTACTATTTTTGTGAGGTAGTATGATGTGTGTAGAATCCAGGAGGGAGCAGAACCAAAAGCTAATGAAATAGTCTCAGCACCAAAGAATACAAAAGCAGTAATATGGCTGAATTGTATATGTACGGCAAGCTTGCTTGCTGCCTGTTCTTTTCACCTTGTTTAAAATTATCTGTGGATGGCTGATTAATCCACTCTATTTTCCTGTGCTCTGTGACCATGGTTAGCTCTCCAGAGTACAAAGTCCTTTAAGGAGCAACTGTGGCCTGGATAGGCCTCATATTCATCTTAGAACTGTTTCTGGCAGGAGCTGGCAAAGCATGTTCATTATGAAAAGTACCTTGGTGGTCATCTAGTTCAGGGTGGGTAGAAATGGGCAAGTTCTTCATCAGGATGTACATATTATGTAGGTACATATGATTGAAGCGGGATTTCTTCCAACCTAAGGGTTGGGACTAAGGACTTGGCTCTTGTAGCCAATGGGCTTTTGAGACAGGACCTTGGTCCTCTTAGCTTGGGTTCAGTTGAGTGGTTTCATTGACAGTACGTCCTTTTGGTTGGGAGTATAAGTTCTCTGTGGTTTGCACCAACAACAACTTGTGAGTGGTTTCTCTGCATTGAATGGCATTTGTATTGCAGGACGCAGAGGGCTCCACATGTTTGCACTTGGCTGCCAAGAAAGGCCATTATGATGTGGTTCAGTATCTGCTTTCAAATGGACAGATGGATGTCAACTGCCAGGTAAAGCCATTTCCCTATTCAGTGGCATAGCTTTCCCACCACCTTCTTCACATATCTCCTCTTGATTTCAGATGCTTAAAGGCCCACAAGCCCCAAAAGGCCTTATCTTATTTTCAGTTTCTGTGATAAACACCTTGGCCAAAAGTAACCTGGGGAGGGAAGGGGTTATTTGATCTTACAGGTTATACTCTTTCATTGATGGAAGTCAGGGTAGGGACCTGGAGGCAGGAACTGAAGCAGAGACCATGGTGGAACACAGCTTACTGGCT
Organism: Psammomys obesus; assembly: GCF_907164565.1. NCBI lineage: Eukaryota > Metazoa > Chordata > Mammalia > Rodentia > Muridae > Psammomys > Psammomys obesus. The sequence goes on along the minus strand of NW_026585895.1, from coordinate 56,724,632 downwards.
TGCTTTCCATAGCTTGCTTAATTTGCTTTCTTATATATTCTAGACTACCTGCCCAGCGGTAGTAGTGCCTACAGTAGGCTGGGCCTTTTCACATCAATTATGAAACAAGAAAATGTCTTCACAGACTTGTCTACAAAACCAATCTAATGGAGGCATTTTCTCAGTTGAGGTTCCCTCTTCCCAGCTGACCCTAGCCTATATTAAGTAGACTAAAGAAGTGGCCAGCATAGGCCTCATTCTCACATTCTCCACTTGTTTTGTAAGGCCTCTCTGCAGTACTAGTCTGATGGTTCCATTCTTGGTATTCTGTTAGGCCTCCTCACCTCTATTCAGTGTTTCCCAAACTCCCATGCCCAGGATAGCTTCTGTCCTCCCTGAGGGAATCCAGGTTTCCTCCTAGATCTAGTTGTTCCTTAGCACTGTCCATTGTCTTACTAGGTTTGTTGTTTACTGACCAGCCTCCCCCACCATCATAAGGAGGTGTTTCACCAGTTCTGTGACCTGTGTGCCTTATTGGCGTTAGGCACACAATAGGCATCTATAAAGACATGTCAGTCTAGCAAACAATCTAAGAAGACCTACTAGCTTTAAGACTGTTTCACGCACATGATGGTAGGGCCCTTTGATTCTTGGTTTGGGGCTGCATTTCCATCTCCCTCATGTCCCTGCATCTTAGCCCTGCCATTTTGCTTTAGACCTTGCTCTTCTACATCTTGTCTGTGATCTCCTGCCACATAGACAAGAAAATAGCAGCTTGTAGTTGAGCCCCTTCCTTCCTTTTTCATTATCTAAAAATAGCATGGTCTGATTTATTTTAACTGCCACTAGCATTATATATTTATTTGTCCTGTTGGGTCACTGTGAGGCATTCCATTCCTTGTCATTCTAGGCTGGTATTTGTGCAGCATGTATGTGTCTAATGTCACCCTATGTCACCATTGTCTCAGATGTTGCCACTAGCTGACTACAGGGAGAGATCATCTTTATTTGTGGAGGAAAGCTATGTGTGTCTACAATGACATGCAAGTGTGGATGTACAGGAAGCCCTTTGGAGCTGTTGGGAAGGAGGCTATCTCCCACCTCCAGACCGATAAGTGGCCACAGAACAGTCAGGTCCTGCAGAATACCCTTTCTGGTCTAAATGAAACTACTTAACATGCGTTGATCTCAGCCATAGTGATGGGAAAGCAATTCCTGAGGTCCTTAATGAACCCTATAGACTCAGGAGATAGGATTGGTCTTTCTTCCTCTGGCCTTTGAAAAGAGGCAGTGACAATTACCTCTGTACCTGATATTTATTAGTTCATCTGCTGATCGGTCTTATGCTTAGTCATCAAAAGGCTGAGAGCATGAGTGAAAGCATTCTATTCATGTTTCCCACAAACCTTGCTATGAGTCCTCCTGGGTTGGTCAGGCTAACTAAGTGTTTAGTCCTGACAGCAGTGTTAGTTGGAGCAGAAAGGTCAGCCGAGCAACTTACCTCTCCTACTACAAAGGGACTGTGCCTTTCCTGGCTTTGACTTGTCAGAAAACAGTTCTCTGAGGACTCTTAGCCCCTGAGCAAGCTGCATGAAGTTATTTTCTCACTTCCTATCTGTGGTGGTGATATCTTTTGTCTCTTACACTCAGGATGATGGTGGTTGGACACCTATGATCTGGGCCACTGAGTACAAGCACGTGGACCTGGTGAAGCTGCTGCTGTCTAAAGGTTCTGACATCAATATCCGGGACAATGTGAGTTTTTCATGGTGGTTTAGGAACCTTATGGACATAGCCTCTTAGAAGGCCAGAGGCTCCAGGCTTCCTTCTTCTGAAGGGCTTTGATGTCTGAAGTGGAGTTCTAGCACATGATGGCTGTTTTGGTCCTTTGTAGTCAATATCTCACTTACTCAAACAAATGCGGCCTCTGTAGGGGTACATACCTTGTGTGAATCACTGCCCTATTCTTTGCTCCTGGCTCATGTCCCTGACTGACCTGGTGGAGGAGTCCAAGAAAGGTCACTAGGAACCAGATCTCTTGTAGGAGCCATGGTCTGAAAGAAAAAGACATATGAATAGACTGATTTAATATATTCTGTGGATGCAGAGTTGTATGGAGTCAGTTCATTTGCCCAGAAACAATAAGAGTAGGCAAAGAAGTAGTTTTGTTATCCATCTTGATAATATGTGATTTTTCTGGGGATAGTTGAACAAATGTCTGTTCATCTCAGATAGGGTACTCATAACAGACCAAAGAAACAATTGTACCTATCTGTTGCTAAAATTCCTTTTCAGAGGAGATGCAAGCAATGTCTACTCCTTTTTCTAAGGGGACATGATTCCAGCAGAGTTTACTTTGGGAAACCAGTGAATTTATTGGGGTGGGCCCTCTAAATATAATCAAGACAACTGCTGAACAGATTTGACCAGAGGCTGATCAGATGAAGTTATAAGGAATTAACTGAAATTATCTGATCTTAGGTTATTCTAGGTTGTGCCAAGTTGACAAAAACCAAGCAGCTAGTTCTGGTGTGCAACTAACAGCTATAGAAATAGTCTTTATGTTTGTGGCTTTTAGGGGCCTAGCCTCCCCAACTAGGGATGCAGTCTACTTCTGGCCCTGTGATTCTCATTAAGCAGCCTTAGGGCTTCCAAGAACGCCTTTTCCCACCCATGCACTGTGCCCTCATTCAAACTCTTTTAACTGCTATTTTTATTGTTCTTCCAGATGCTTTTCCAAATCTGCAAGTTATTCAAGAGTTATATAATGAAGCTTTGTTACAGAGAGGGGACAGAATTTCTTAAGGGCTATCCCAGTCCATTCTAAGCAAATTCAAGTTGGGAAAAAACTAAAAAAGAAACATTTCCAAGGTCCAGTACAGCATGAAAAGGTCCTATCACTTCAATGAATTGTACTTAAGAACCAGGCTGAGTATAGTTACCCTAGCGGGAGATATTAGTCCATCCATAATCTAGCCGTTCTTCACAGGCCATCTGGTTTTGTTTTAGGTTGCTGTTGAATTTTTTGTTGTTGTTGTGTTTTATATTTTGGTTTTTTGAAATAGGGTTCTTTTTGTAGTTTTGGCTGTCCTGGAATTATCTTTGTAAACCAGGATGGCCTTGAACTCACAGAGATCCACCTGCTTCTGCCTCCAGAGTGCTGTGATTAAAGGCCAGTGTGCCACCACTGCCTGGCTGCTGCTGAGGTTTTTAAGTTTTATTGTGTATTTTCCTTCTTTCTTTCTCTCTCTCTCTCTTTCTTCTTTTTTAACTTATGTATTAGATTTGGGGGAGGGGTCTTCACATTTGGCCTTCTTTCTGGATCCTACCATTTGTCATGATTTTATCAAAATGGAGGCTAATTCTCAGTGGAAGTGACTGTCCAGGTTCATTTTATGCTCTGTTGGTGGTTCTTTCTTCTTGCTTGAAATGTATATCTATGTGGCCATCTACTGACCCTTTGTTGGTGGACACATTGCTATTACAGTTATTAATATTTGTGCCCTGACTGAATCCTAGAAATGGAAACTATGGAAACTATCCAGAGTAGCTACCACATTGGCTCCAGAGTGGTTGTGCTGTTTCTGGCTTCTGGTGGTTTTAATCCTCATTTAATTTTGTGTAATGGCTGTTTGATGTTAACATCATCTTCTTGTGGGCTTTTTTGCTGTTTAATATGCTTTTTGGTCAAGGATGTTTTCAGAACTTTAACTCATGGCAGGTGTTTGGGTTTTTTTGTTTTGTTTTGTTTTGCCCTTCTCCTTAAGGTAGGATTTCAATCTGGCACAGTGGCGCATGCCTCTAATCCCAGCATTAGGGGAAAGAGAGGTACACAGATCTCTCTGAGTTCGAGACCATCCTGGTGTACAAAGCAAGTCTAGGACAAGCAGGGCTGTTACATAGAGAAACCCTGTATTAAAAAAAAAAAACAAAACAACAAATAAAAAGAAGTAGGATTTCACTGAGTAGCTTTGGCTGCATATAGACCACACTGGCTTGAAAAGGTACAAACATTGCTCATCTTTGTGTATATGTTTGGATTCTGCTTCCTGTATTATTTAAGACACCATTGCTTAGGTAGACATGATGGCTTGTGCTTCTTAATGAAGCTGAAGCAGGTGCATTGTTACAAGTATAGCCAGGCCATTCTGGGCTAGAGTGAAACCCTATCTCAAAACAAACAAAAACAGCAACAACAACAAATCACTGCTTTAACTGAAGGTGATGTTCTTCTGTGTTTTTAGAGTTGCATTTAATTTCTAGCTTTGCATTTAGGCCTATGGTCTATTGAATCAATTTTTTGTAGATGGTGTGAGCTGTGGAAAGTTTTTTGAGACAGTGTTCCTCTTTGTAACAAACCTGGCTGTTCTGGAACTCACTTTGTAGACCAGGCTGGTCTCAAACCAGAGATGCACCTGCCTCTATTTACTGAGGACTAGAATTAAAGGCATGTGCTACCACCACTTGGCTCTTCTTCACCTTCTTTTCTTTTCCTTTTCTTCTTCTTTTTCATGTAAACATTTGCCAGTACTGAAGTGGAGAAAGCCATTCTTTTTTCATAGAGCTGACAGGAGATCTATCAAGATCTTCTCATAGACAAATTACCAGGTCTAACTTTGTCCATCCTTGCAGAGGCCTCAGCAGCACATGTGGCAGAGGAGCCTTGTTTTATTTCATCTTTCACCTCAAACTCAAGGTCATTTTTCCCCACATTCTCTGTGAGTATGTCCTGAGCCTTGGTCTCATGTCCCTGCTTTCTGGGAAGAGTGACAGTCATGGTTTGGTGGCTGTTCCACCCTAACTGACATCTGGTTCCTGCTTCCTCTTGCTGCTCATGCTAAGCTCCTCACCTCTTTGTGGCAGAGCAGTCTTTAATTTGCCAAAGATATTTGGAAGATGCTTTTGTTGGTGTAGAGTTCTTTCTGGTCAGTGGGTTTAATGGTGTGCATGTTGCTTCCCAGAGTTCTTACTAAGATGTTTCAGAAACTGTTGTGCCTTTTTCTTGTGTTTTTGTGTGTAACATAGGCTTTTCTTTCAGGCTATTTTGAAGACTGTGTGATGTGCTTTGGTGTTACTTATCTCTGTGTATGTGTAGGTTGATTAGTTATCTTAGAACTGTGATTTAGGGTTTTTGTCAAATTTTGAATTTTAGTTGTCATTTCTTCAGATGATGTGAACTAGATTGTAAGAAGTTGTCTTGATGGTCTTGAATAGTCTTGTCAGCTTCTAGAAACTGCTTTCCACCCTAATTTTTGGCCAACTGGTTTTATTATGGCCTCTAATATACTGCTCCTTTTTATTTTTTTAATTTCTTTTACCTTAAACATGGTTTTCAGCTCACAAAGTTCTGTGGGTTTTTCGTTGCTATGTATTGGTGGGAAGTCAGTGGAGGGGTTTTGTTTGTAATTTGTACCGCATCTCTTACCTTTTGAGTGTGTGGGATTCAGTTACCAGGTGCTTAATGGCCAGATTGCTAGCTCTGTATCCATAGCAGTTGTGACTGGTCGGAGGTCATTTACCTCTTGTTGGTGTGCCAGGAGCTTGAAGCAGCTTACTTACACCTTGCTGTCAGGACTCTTGCTCTGTTTCTGTGAGTCATTGTTATGATGTCTGTCTCATTATGTTGGTTTTGTTCTCTAGTCTGCTCTAGTGAGCCTACTGCCATTCTCAATGCAAGATGATGGCTGTCACAGTGGGTCCTACCTATGGTCTGCAGGCTGATGGTGCTTCCCGCCTGGCTAAAAGAATGACAACCTTTGTGGGAGCCCATTCTCAACAGACCTTTGTAGCTCTGTTATCTGCTCTGTTTTCTCTGGCTTTTGACTGAGTAGCAACTCTAGCTCCCTTGTCTGTATCTTCTGTTTCCTGTGTAGAATCAGTAACCATGATTTTACACTGTATTCTTTTCACATTTTTTCATTGGTGGGAGGGAATGTTCAGTCTGGCCTGTAGAAGCAGAAAGTGCCACCCCCATTGTGAAAGTAAAACTGCTCAGAAGGTCAGTCCAGCACTGTGGCTCTACAGAAGTAAGCAGTCTCCTAAGAGTGAGATCTTAGAATTTAAAAACAATGTAATTCTGGCTAAAAAGCAAAGAACATTCTGATAAGAAAAAAGGCCCTGAGGAGGCAGGACTTTGTTTGAGCTCTCAGATGTGTGGGGGCTGTAACCAAGTAAAATCAGAGGCCCGAAAACCACTGAGAACAGCAACTAGAAAAGAATTCAAGATAGCTAAGGTTTTTGACAGAATGCTAATGTTGACTAGCAGTTTGCTTTTAGTTTTTCCTTTAGAAATAAATGTGCTTGGGGCAGTTAGGGGTGAGACTGATAGGCTGTCTCTGTTCTGTTTTTGTTTTCAAGTGGTCATTGAATTGAAAATCCCTGGTTCTACCTTACCATGTGGACATTGGAAGGGGACTGTTCAACTGTCAGAGAGCACCAGAGTGTTAGGATGTGACCCCTGAGGGCCTGCAGAATGTGCCCTTGGGATATGGCTTGGCATTGTCGTCTTGCCCAAGAAGGCAGATATGATGCTTTGTGTCTTGTGATGGCTTTCACTGCACATGCTCTCCAGGTGGTCAGGCTACACTTTTATCTATGGCTGTGTTCCCGAGGGGAAGGAAGCCACAATGAGCTGTTCACAGGGGAGAAGGCACGTCAAACCAATCTTTTTTATATCTATAGCCAAAAATTTTTACCTCTGAGGGTTTAAACTTGAGAAGAAGAACTAATCCAGAAGAAAGAGAAAAAGAAGAGGGAAAGGGAAGAATAAGAATCCAGAGGAGAAACCAGAAGCACTCAATAAATTAAAGTTAATTGTGAAGTGGGCTGTTCATTCAGTGGACAGGAAAAGTACTAAGGCTGTATAATGTGTAGCTGTAGTTGCAGGCCCAGTTGAAATGAGACCTCAGAGGGATGGTGAGCATAGGATGGGCAGAGATTGACAGGGGTTTGTTGCTATGGTGTCCTGATGTGAGAATATAAGTAAGTATTACTTAGTGAGTTTTTAAAATGTTTGTGTGTGTCCTCAGAGTCCAAAGATGTTAAATCCCTGAGAGCTGGACTTACAGTCATTTATAGATGCTTTGCTTGTTATGTGGGTGCTAGGAGCCAGACTCCAGTCCTCATGATAGAACAACAAAGTACTTTCAGCCATTGAGGCATCTCTTCAGCTCCTGCTTTTGAAAATATTTTACTATTTTATTAATTGAGAATTCCATAAATTTCTCAATTTGATTTGTAATTGATTGTATTGACCACCTGACTTCTTCAGATCTACTTACCTCTTCACCGCTTTCTAACTTAATGTCCTCCATTTTATTTCAAATAACCTACCAAATTCAGTGCTACCATCACTGGCTTGCAGTGTGTGGTTGACCTATCAGGTGCCATATTCTACTGAGAATGATTCTTCCTCAAAAGTTATCAACTGCCAATATTTTCTTAGTTTTTTTTTCTTCACCTTTATGTGAGCTTTAGGGATCAAATTTAGGTTATTGAATGGTTTTACTTTTTAAAAATAAGAAGAAAAGTATGCTATATGTTATATTATAAAGCTCCTATTCAAAGTGGTATAATCTTGTGTTTTTATTCTATTTTCAAAATAGACTATAGTGATTATATTACTTTTTTCCCCTTAGTTTTTTTTTTTAATTGTGAGTGAATATGTGTGTGTGTGTATGCATGCGTGTGTATGATTGTTGGATTCCTGGAACTGGAGTTAAAGGTGAACTATCGTATGGGTTTTGGGAAGCAAACTCAGGTCTCCTGGGCTCTACAAGAGAAGCAAGTGGTCTTAACCATTGAGCCATCTCCCTAACCCTACATTATATTACTTTTAAAATGAAAAACAAAAGTAAATAAAGGCTGCAGTTTAGATAGAATTTTTGTTTTCTGTTCATTAAAACTACAAATCCCTTCTCTAGTATAGCTTGTGCTAGGAATAACAGCTGTATGCAAGTACAAAAGTGAGTTTTGCCTGATCCCAGCATTGTGTTATAAGCCAGAAGCAATCTTCACTGGGCTCTCAATTTTATCTCTGTGCAGGAGGAGAACATTTGTCTGCACTGGGCAGCATTTTCAGGCTGTGTGGACATAGCTGAAATACTTCTGGCTGCTAAGTGTGACCTGCATGCTGTGAATATCCATGGAGACTCACCCCTGCACATCGCAGCCAGGGAGAATCGCTACGACTGTGTTGTGTGAGTGTGGTCCTGTGCCAATATAGCTCTTGCTGCCAGCCTACCAGGGGTGGCTGCTAAATGACTGTACCCACGCTCTACCTAGAGCTGATGCAATATAGGTGAAGTGTTTTTCCCAGTTGACATCTCAGACTAACAATGGTGCCCTTTGGACTCATAGTTGTCATAAATAACAGAAAGAAACAAACATAAAAACCCACCCAAATTCTTAGTTGAATCTTGACAACATCTTGGACCCAACAGTATGAGGACATTTTGACTCATAGGTTCCAGGAGGAACTGCGTGCTATTTGTTTTTCCCTCTCAGATGGAACTGGCTGCTTAGTGCCCTTTGTTAGCAGAAAGGCCTTCTTACAGTTTGTTTGTTTTTTTACGTATCACCAATGTCTACGTGGTGTAGCATCTCTGCCACGTTCCTTTGGAAGGAGAAGGAGGGCAGTTACTATACTACTTCACCTGGAAAGAGAGATGAAGTGACTTTGTGGCACTTTCAACTCTAGCCCAGGTATGGCAAACCAGCTGTTAACTTCATCAGGCAGATGTGCTATGCTGCCCTTCAGCATACCCCAAACACCTTTTCTCCATATCATTTTTCTTTATCCTTAAGGGCAAATTTGAAAACAAAATTTAAGAAAAATTAAGCATTCTTAGCTCCTACACACATGTTCAGGTGAGAAAACTGATGCCTCATTATAAATATAGGGGGCAGCAGATGTGCTCCTAAGGAAGCATTTTTTATTCCAGAGTCACTGAACTAGTAAGTTGGGTGCTATATGACAGATTGTTAGTCATTTTATGGGTCTTAACTGTGTCTCTTCTAAATTCAGATCTGGAAGCTTTGTTGGCTTACATTTTCCCTTTTAGCCTCTTTCTTTCTCGGGATTCAGATGTTACTCTAAAAAACAAGGAAGGAGAGACTCCCTTGCAGTGTGCAAGCCTCAATTCCCAGGTGTGGAGTGCACTGCAGATGAGCAAAGCACTTCGGGACTCAGCCCCTGACAAGCCTGTTGCTGTTGAGAAGACAGTGAGCAGGTGAGAAGGTTCTAAGACTGAGATGATTCTTGTAAACCATTTATAGGTGGGCTGGAAGATATTGGAGCAAACACTACATGAAGCCTGGCTCCCAGAATCCAGCCTAGTGTGGGTACTGGTTAGGAGCTTTGTCTCCCATGGGGCAGAATCTGAAACAGCACAAGTAACATCCCCCTTTTCCTGTGCAGGGACATTGCTCGAGGGTATGAGCGTATTCCCATTCCCTGTGTCAATGCTGTGGATAGTGAGTTGTGTCCCACCAACTATAAGTACGTCTCCCAGAACTGCGTGACTTCCCCCATGAACATTGACAGGAACATCACTCATTTGCAGGTTGGTGGGGATAAGGGATGGCAGGTCCCTAGAACTGAGTCCTAGGACTTAGCACCATTCTGGAAGGCCTGTGTCAGCTTCCCAGGAGATCCTGTTCTCTCTGAACTTGCCTCCCAGGAATGAAGTAGAAAAGAGATGTCCAGTTCTGGATTAGGCAGCACACTGGTTCTCCTAGCATGCTTTGAAAGCCTATTAAAGGCCCTAAGTGCTCCCTGATCAGTGGTTGCTCAGAGCTGTGATACTATCTGGCCCTTGAGTCGTAAACAGGAGGGTCCGTGCAGGTCTAAGAAGTGACCACTGCATGCTCCTTGGTCCTGGCAACTATACCCAACAAACAACTTTCCCACCTCTGACTTTTTCTTGGCTAAATAGACTTACTTGAAAGGATTTTTCCTATGGCTGTGCTTATGGGAGTCCCCTAATTCTCACAAGATGAGCTATATAAACCTTAGCTTGGTTGTGAGCTTCTGGCTTCTCTTCTTTCCTGTGAGGTGTCTGGCCTTGAGTGCACAGGTTTTTTAGCTCCCCTGCAGGCTACACCTATCTAAAGCCCCACCTGCTCCCTGTCAACATGGTGCATTCTTCTCAGTATGTCCCAAGTGTTTCTGCCCTGCTCCTAAGAGAGCCTATGGCAAATTAAAGGCAGTTGAGATTCTTCCAGGGCATTTGATGGTGATTGGAAGGAGGAAGGGATTAGGGGAGCAGGAATGTGGTGCCTGTCTGACATGCTGTGCTCTCTGTTCTTAGTACTGCGTATGCGTAGATGACTGCTCTTCCAGCACCTGCATGTGTGGCCAACTCAGCATGCGCTGCTGGTATGATAAGGTGAGGAAGCATATTTGCTGCACATGTGCTCATGTGGTAAGTTCTGTGAGAGTGAGTCTATGAACATGTCTCCCGATTGTAAGGTGTCCTAGTGACTTTGGGACAGTTTGAGGTGAGCTGGTTGTGGAAAACAAGTAGGAGGAGGTAATAGGCTGAAATCGAGGGGCTATTCCAAGTGGATTGTGGGGCTAAGGTGGGAGTTCACAGGGTGCTAGGGCTGGAGCTCAATGCCCTTTGTCACTGACAGAGGTACAGTAGCTGCCCTGCCATAGCCATCAGAGGAAACTTCTTTGTTGTTTTTGTTTGGTGAGCCTTGCCATATTTTGACATACAGTTGTCCAAAGAGATACTTAGTAGAAAGAGTAGGCCAGGGCCTAGGCTAGATGCAGTATCACTAGACACAGTGGCCTGAGGTGAAGCTCACAAGCCTAAAAGTAACTGGCAGTGCTAGTGTAAGAACGAAGTAAGGCAGTAGAGCCTTGAAGCCCAGGATGCAGCTCAGGGACAGAGTATGCAGAAAGAGGAGGTGCATATTCTTCATTTCAGTTCAGAGGCTATGGATGCTGGGATGTGCTTAGTGAAGAGGAAGCAGGCCGCAAAGGGGAACAGCATCATGTTCTTTGTTTAGAAGAGGAGAGTAGATAGATCATGGGGATTGGAGTGCTTGTCATCTGAATGAGAGGACAACACAAATAAGAACTGTGCTTGGGAAGAGGGGCGGGGCTAGCAGGGGTATGGTCTATGCTGGGGCTTAGCAGTTAGGAGCATTCTCATCAAAGTCCTACTTGTGCAAAAGATTCCCTAAAGTCTCAGATGTGCACATGGTCCTAGTGTGTTGCCTGTAGATAGAACTGAGTTGAAGAAAGGGAGAGCTGTATGGCTGAGTTCTCCAGGAGCAGCCTGCTAACAACTTGAGACAGGGAAGGGCAAGGGGGTTAGGAGAAAAGCATAACCTGATAGGAACCTGGGGTGATCTCTCCAAGAGGCCCTTGAACTAGTATCATACCCAGTAAAATTACCATTCAAACCAGATGTGGAGCCCAACTCTTTTATTCGCCCAGCTGTTATAGTCTCTATAAACCATTGTGTTTGTGTATATTTGAAGCCAGACTGGGCACCTTGTGAAATAAATACTGGTTGACATCTGCTGGCCCTTGTGGCCATCTGTTAATAGGATGGCCGACTTCTGCCCGAGTTTAACATGGCAGAACCACCCTTGATCTTCGAGTGCAATCATGCCTGCTCATGCTGGAGGAACTGCCGCAACCGTGTGGTGCAAAATGGTCTCAGGTGAGAGATATAGATGCATTAAGTCACATTAGGCCAGAAGCACGTGTATTTGTGGGTAAAGCCAATTTCGGGGGTTGGGGGTTGGGGAGAGGCTTGTGTTTGTGTGTAAACAACCAGCCAAGGTACACTTGCTTAGATATGAGTAGTAGGCTTGTTTCATTTGGTTTTACCACTTGAATCTTTTCTGTTCAGTGTTAGAGAAAGCCAAACAACATTGAGAATGGTGGTGTTTGATGGCTTTTCTCTTACAATTGTGTTCCTTCCTGGTGCTTAGTGCCTCCTGTGTCACAGCCACAATCAGGTCTTAAGCATTGGTAGTTGTGGTCTGTTCTTGGTGTACCAAGGACAGAGTGTACATGCTTCTCTGCCTGTGCCCCCTTCACCATATTTACAAATGGGCCAATAAGATGAACATGATGTGAGAGTGCCTGGAAGAATGGGTGAATTCCTTAAGCCTGGTCTACCTCGAGCCTGGCGGCCTATAGGAGCCTGCCTGGCTGCTTGTTGCAGGCACACTCCTTGAGTAATAGAATGACAGCAGTCTGGATTCTAGTAGAAACACTTCTAAGGGGTGAATACCTTTAGTCTTCACTGCTAACTCTTGGATTAGGCCAGCTGCATTTGAGGAAGGCAAGTGCTGCTATACTTTATCTTCGATAGTCTGAATCCTGGGTTCTCAACTTCCTGTGTGGTGCTGGATCTGTCAGGTGACTGTAGTTGCTCAAAGTCACCTGCAGAGTAGCAATATTCCTTGATTTGGAACCTGCACAATTTTTCTGTTTACTCATCTCACTCATTTCAAAATGGATATAGCTGGTTTGCTGACCATCAGGTACATGTCCACCTCCCCTCTACCTTTTTTCCAGGGCAAGGCTGCAGCTTTATCGGACACAGGACATGGGCTGGGGTGTGCGCTCCCTCCAGGATATCCCACTGGGCACCTTTGTCTGCGAGTAAGTGGGTTCCCAGAGTTCCACATCTCTGTCGATGTGTTTTTTGTTTGTTTGCTTGTTTGTTTTTTATTTTGGGGACTCCTCATGCATATTTGTGCTCTAAGAAGCCCCTGGGAGCATAAGATCCACTGTTCTGCAGAAGTGGGGTACAAGGCAGTAGAGGTATTGATTGCACCAGGTTTTTGCTGCTAGCTGTACAGTTGTGCTCAGATTTTCTACCTAAGTCATTCACTAAAGGTGTTAGCTTCAGAGTTCTGCACAGTACTAGTATCTTTGGTAAACCACCCTTGGTCCTCACCTTGCACTGCTGATCCCAGCTTAGGCCATACAACTTTTCCAGAGTGTCCTGTGTCTGCATTCTTTCTTGGCACTGTTCCTTGTCTGAGGGCACAGAGGTGAGATGGGTCTTCCCTTTTCTCACTACAGATACGTAGGGGAGCTGATTTCGGACTCTGAAGCTGATGTTCGGGAAGAGGACTCTTACCTCTTTGATCTTGATAATAAGGTAATGTCTTGTGAAGGGTCAAAGCATATGAGAAAATGACTGAAAAATATTGTAGAACTTGGGACAATTTGTTTTGGTGGATTCTGGAAAATGGCTGGCACAGGCAAACTAGCTCTCGACTCACTCCGATGAGCACCATGCTGCTGGTAGGTGTAGGCTCATTGTAGGTCTGTTAAGTTTACCACATAGTTCTGGGTTCATTGTGGTGTTCAAGGCATAGGCACCTAATTTGGGAGATTTCTGTGTTATTGTAGTAGGACTTCTACCTAGGATACCTCATTGTCTCCCCCAGCTCCCATGCTGGTCCCCTGAGACCAGCAGTAGGGACAGCTCATAGAGTTGTATAAGAAGCAGCAAGAGATCCAGAAATGCTGGCAGTGAGGTTGTCCTATATGTTTCTCTTGACCTCAGGATACTAATGTGCTTGGTCTGCTCTGGGAGTCAGGTTTCCAGTGGTTTCTGGGACAGTTGAAAATGGCTGAGACCACCTCCTCCTATCACTTTCTGAATTCAGGAGCTGCTCTTTAAAAAGCTGTGGTAGTACACAGCTTTAATCCTAGTATGAGAGAGCTGAGACAGGAAGACCTCAGTGAGCTTGAAGCCAGCCAGAGTTAAGTGGTGAGACCCTGTTTAAAACAAGTAAATAGTAAGTAAATGCATCCCAAAGCTCACAGTCTGTGCTAGTGGTTAAGGAAATAAAGGTTTTCTAATCTTAATTGCAGCCACCCAATCATGGAATCAGTATTATCCCCAGAGAACAGGGCCACCCTGACCCCAGGCCCTTAATTTACTTAAGAACTTACCATTTGTGAAACAAGACTTACATTATAATTAGCTGTAGAGACTGGAAAGATAGCAAAGCAGTTAAGCACACTGCCTGATATCTCCGAAGACCTGGGTTCAATCCCAGCATATATGGCAACTATCCTGTCTTTGTATAGAAGCTGTGTTTGGATCTCTTCCTGCTTTGAGTCAAACTTGGTGGGTAGTCTGAGGAGAGGGCTGGGCTTGTTTCTGCCTATGAGGATTTGTAGTCATCCAGGCACTATTGACCAGGACACTACTTGTCGCTCCCATGCTCCTGTCTATGTCTGAAACATGTTTTGTTCCTTGTCTGATTTCTGACTCTCACACTGGTACCCTTGGTGGCAGAGTTCAGCTGGTGGCTGTTGCTGCCTTGGTGGCTATTAGTCCGCACACTCTTCTTTTCATGATTGTGTTAGTGCTTGGAACTTCAGGTTCTGGGTAAACCTGACAGCCAGTGAAGGTGTCTGCACACCTGCAGATCTGCAGTCTTGACTCAACTATTGGTGTCCAAATCCACTAAGTCTTTACTTTGAAGTGGTTTGTTTGTTTTTCTTTTTTTCTTTTTTTTCCTTTTTTCTTTTTTTTTTTTTTTTTTTTTTTTTTTTTTTTTTTTTTTTTTTTTTTTGCTTGACCTTACCATATTTGCCTTTTAATTTTGGTACTTTTCATGGGTTATTGATTAGGATTTGTTGTGTACACTATTATGTGCTATATGAATAAAGGTAGTTTTATTTGCCCTTTCTACGCTGTGTAACTTTTGCCTTTTGTCCCTTTACCCATTGTTTGAGGGTAAACATCTTCCCTACCAGGGGATGTTAGTGCAGGAGTCTCGTGAGTACTCAAACACTTTCAAAACTTCCTAGGAGGGTCATCCCCATCTTATCCTTGGTTGTAGGATAAGGCCAGTATCCAGGACTTTTTTTCAGCTGTAGAAGCAGAGCAACAGCTTTTTCCATATTCCTTTCATCACATTGGTGTGTGACCATTTTTATCAGCTCCTGCCATTGCATTTTTTATCTTAAAGAATACTATGTCAGTGGCTCTTGTTCACTTCAGAGGACATAAAAGTTATGAGAATACCAAAGTCTTCTGTTTGCTGGACCTGCTCAGACCATACCCCAGAATATGTCTACATGAGTACCATGTTCATGACCACATCTACTGTCCCATTACCAGAACCTACCAACATTTTTTTCCCCCTTCATTGGGATTCCTAGGCACAGGATTCCTGACGCCCCTTCAAGTGCACTATGTCCTGTGGTCATGCTAAGGTATGTGTGTCCTTATCAAAGAAATTCAGGACTAACTGCAGCTACATAAGGACTGTGACAGGCTCTGAGCAGGAGAAATGGGCTGGATGAGGCCTATTCAAAGGAAGTTGATGCAGCTCCACACTATCGCTGTTCTGCAAAAGATGGGCATTAACAGCGGTGGCATGAAGTTGGTATGCTGAAGCCAAAGTTAGGTATAGAAAATTGCTTGTTCCAAAGGCAGAGTTGAAAGCCCTTAATCCCTGGGTCCTGTAGACTGTGCTTGTGGCCTCTGAGTTTCTGAGCTGGGTACTGGTTAGTGACCACACATGTTTTAGTGCTTTTGTCCTTCAGTTTTTAGTAAAGAATCCAGTCATGGGTAGTGGCTCTCCAACTTGGGGACAGCCTGTGGTGTTCTGGGCCAGGAAGTGTACACTTGACAGTTGCAGAAGTACTCTGGGTCATGCTGAGGCTCTTTCTTTGAACAGTGACAGTGTGCTTAAGAGGGGTGACCACATCTTCCACCCTAGGAGATTTTGGTACAAAGGTAGAAGCTTTTCCAAGTGGAAAGATCATTTTAAAATATAGCACTAGTCATGCCTAGGCTTGAAGTTCTAGACAGAAATATCTCTAGATGATAATAATAGCCTCTGCCTGCCTAGGGCTATAGGCCCATAGGCTCACAGTCAGCCTCTGGCTCTTTGAGACACTGGCCAGACCCTATGGAATGTTCCCTCCCCTCTTAGCAGATGTGGATGGTTTGTGTTCTGTTAGGTGCTGTGAAATCCCAGTGAACAAAAGTGACTCTGTACAGCAAGTAAAGGGATGTCCAGTAAACCACACTAGCCCCTGCTGGACCTGTTACAACACGGCTGCTTAGAAATACCCATATTCCTCTTGCTGCTGAACAAGCATATCCTGTCTGTCCCACTCAGGCCTACCCTATTCTTCCTTCTCTCCTAAATTTTGCTCCCTCCTGTCTCATCTGTAGTATCACCCTCCCTTACACAGGTATTCCTGGCCTTATTTTTCTCTGCTGCCCTTTCCTAATTTAAAAGATAAAGGGAAGACAAGAAAAAAAGAAAGCCTTTTTTCTTGGCTGCCGTTTCTTGGGGTGTATTTTGCTTCCCACAGTCATGGTAGCCTCTTTTTTGATGGGTGCTCTGGGAATGTTCTGACCTCTAGAAGAATGAAGATAATCAGAGGTAGGGGCTCCATACTTTCACCAGATTCAGCATGTCTTTCTTTCCTTTCTTTCTTTTTCTCTTTTCTTTCTTTCTTTCTTTCTTTCTTTCTTTCTTTCTTTCTTTCTTTCTTTCTTTCTTTCTTTCTTTCTTTCTCTTTCTTTTTTCTTGTTACTTTCTCCTTCCTTCCTTCCTTCCTTCCTTCCTTCCCTCCCTCCCTCCCTCCCTCCCTCCCTCTCTCTCCCTTTCTTTCTTCTTTCTTTCTTTCTTTCTTTCTTTCTTTCTTTCTTTCTTTCTTTCTTTCTTTCTTTCTTTCTTTTCTTTCTTTCTTTTCTGTTTATACAGTGTTAAAAATAATAATAATAAAACACCTCACTCCATTCCACCAGTGTGTATCTTTGTGTAATGCCATTTTCACAACTGTGGCATTGTCATCACACCCAGTTATGTACAAGGTGGTGGTTATCTGCTGCCAGCTTTCTCACACATTTCTACAGTTTTTCCAAGTACCTTTGCACTGAGCAGGTTCCCAGAGCCAGTCAGGGCTGAGCTCACACTTACTGCATCCAAGGAGAGCAGCATTCTTCCACATCATCTGCTGAAGACAGTTACTGCCCTGTAGCGTTCCTGCCACCTGGACATGTCTGTCCTCAGATGTGCTTATTTCCTGAGACCCAGTGACACCTGTGCTTGTGGCACTGTATTCTTCCCAGCCAGTGTTCTTAAAGGAACTTTGTGGTAGTTGTGAGCCTTGGCTGCTCCCCTTTTACCTGACATTTCTGTACCATTAGGGACTTTTGTTAATGCTATTCACATTTATTTTACAAAATTTTTATTTTAGTCTATATTTGGGGTATATGTATGTATGTATGTTTGTGTGCGTGTATGTGGAAAGGCCAAATGTTGGCATCAAATGTCTTGCTTTTTACCATATTTCTTGATTTGGAGAGACTGGGCTTATTGACACAATGACACATCTCCATGCTAGGGATCTAAGCTCAAATGCTTAGTGTGCCTGACATTTTACTGACAGAGCCATTTCCACAGCCCAGAATTTTTTTTTTTTTTTAAAGGAAAATAAAGATGTTTCCCCACCTATATCCACCTGTTCTTTCTTGGGAGAATGCAGATAACTCTGTCCTGCCAATATGTCTGCCCATTTCCAGAATGAGGCAGAGGTGAAAAAATGCCAGATATAAAAGAAATTTGTTGTTTCAAATTTTTCCCCTTTGTATGTTTTAAGATAGGATTTTACTATCTAGATTAGGATGGTCTTGAACTTGTGGCTCTCCTCCTGCCTCTGCCTCCCAAGTGCTGGAATTACAGGTGTGTACCATCTCACCCTTTTGTTTTGAATGTTGGTGTAGATCATGGTTTGTCTCTCCCTCTTTAAAAAAAAAAATGTATGCAGTATGTTTTGTCAGTTACAGCTCTCTTTAATATGCACATTACTCTTGTTTTGGGTTTCACAGACCTCTTGCCTCTTACTTGTCTTGATGTTTTCTGGCACCACTAGGTTTCCTTTGTGTAGTGCAATCCCATTTTTTTAAAGACCCCTGTGTCATGTGGTAGTGTGGATTTCATAGAACAAAATCTTCTGCCAAAGCATTCATTCATTATTTTGTGTGTGTGAGTTTTGCCTGCATGTGTTGTATTTCTGTGCACCATGAGTGTGCCTGGTGCCCTTGGAGGTCAGAAGAGAGTGTCATATTCCTTGGTATTCCTTGGAACTGGAGTTGTATGGGAGCTGGGAACACATCTTCTGTGTTCTGTTACCAGGTATCGGGGGTCTTTTGGCTCCTGTCACAAACGCTGACACCCACTTACCCTGTTCTCCCAGCTTTTGTGCTGGTGAAGGCCACCTCTTGGCTCATAGCCAGCACCTTTGCATTGTCCTGTGAGAAGGAACTCTTTGGAGTCTGAGTGCAGATAGGCTTTGTCCTCAGCTGTGGTCAGCTCCATTCTTCCTTGTCTCCCGATCCTGTTGATTCTATCACTGTGGGGTGAGGATTCCCAATAGGAAATTTTAAGGGGAATAACAGTCATGGTACTGTTCCCCTTGTTCCCAAATGGAAACCATTTATAGGAATAAAGGTATGTATTTTGTCTGTGTTTGTGTGGAAAGTTGTATAGTTTTTCTACTTCGTTTTTCATTTGCCAGTGTAGTACAGAAATCAACACTTAGTCTTTTGGGGACATTGAAGTTGATTTCATCTTTGCTACTTTTGCAAATGACATGTGAATGAGTCATCTTGTGCAGTGGTTTATTGCTGCCTCTTTGGGCCTGCTCCTTTTTGCAGAAGAAGGTTAAATAGCCAGTAGATCCTCACTAGATTCCCACTTGAGTCTTTTTATTAGTTCCTTTTTGTTGCCCAGACTTTGCACTGCTCTGTCGTGACTGCACTCTGTTCTGTGTTACATAGAACATGAGCAGTTTCTGTAATCTTCTCTCTTGTAGCATTGGTTGTCTCAAGCTAGACTTGGCTGACTTTTTAATCTTGTTCGTGTAGGTGTTTAGTGGTTTTGTTCTTGGTTGTTTTGTTTTTTTTTTTTTGTTTTGTTTTGTTTTTGTGTGTGTGTGTGTGTGTGTATTAAATCTACCACCTTCTCCACTCCAATTTCTTCCCCACCCCCACCCCCACCCCCACAACACTGTGTGGGTGAGAAAGAAGGTTAGAGGGGAAAGGGAACATAGACCTCTTAAACTGCTTCCTGCTGATCAGAGTCATTAGGTTCCTGTAGCAAGTCTAATCTTTATCAGAATATCCAGAAATCCAGCAATAGCAAATGCAGTAACATGAACCAACAGCAGCACGGGGATTAGCAGCTGTCACAGGCCTTAACGGGGCTCTGCCATTTCTACCCTCTCCAGAGTCCCCAGAATTAAACTATCTGCAGTGAGCAAAAATCACACCCCTGCTATTACATGAGGCAAATTATAATCAACCTCTTATCCCACAGCTGGATTAAAACAAAACATTCACATAACATAACTGGGTTCTTAAAAAACCAAAATTCTCACTACATGCATGTTTATTTGCTTGTTTTTTGTTTGTTTGTTTCTTGAGTCAGGGTCTCAATATGTAGCTCTGGCTGTCCAGAAACTTACTATTTAGACCAGGCTGGCTTCAAACTCAATAGAGATCTGCCTACCACTGTTTTCATTTGTCTGTCTGTTTCAGGAGTGAGGAGGGTTTAAGACAGGGTTTCTCTGTGTAACCCTGGCTGTCCTGGAACAAATCTGTGGCCTCAAACTCAGAAATCTGCCTGCCTTCTGAGCACTGGAATTAAGGGTGTGTGCTACCACACATGGTACTCATTTGGTTTTTGTTTGATTTTTGTTTTTTTGAGACAGGTTTTCACTGTGTAACAGCCCTGGCTGTCCTGGACTCACTTTGTAGTGACCGGCCTTGAATTCCCAGAGATCCGCCTGCCTCTGCCTCCCAAGTGCTGGGATTAAAGGTGTACGCCACCATGCCTGGCCCTCGTATTCTTAATGTTAACTGTTTTGTTTTTGTCTTTCTTTTTTTGTCCCGCAAGTGGGCATGTTGTTTTCTGGACTTTTTTAATAATTAGCCCAGCTTCAGATTTAAGCTTTGCTATTTGTTTACAGCTCTAGTCTCTGTCCAACTGTCTTCCAGTCAGCTTGATATCTGCTTTCAATATGGGCCAGGTCACTCAGAAGTTTCAGTGTATAGACTTTGGCACCTACCCCAGTAGCCCAAGGACTCTTTCCCTGTGACTCCGCAGCCCTGAGTACCTTTAGCATGTGTAGTGGCTGCTTTTAGAGTTGTTTTCTTTGGAGGCTAAGCTTTATCTGTAACTTCCTAGGTTGTCACCACACAAGTTGAGTCTCAAAAGTCTAACACCTGGGTCTCTTACTGTCTTTATGGCAGATGCAGGACATGGGTTGTTCTGTCTTTGATCTGGGTGGTTGATGCTGAATTCTCTCACAGGGTCTGTTCTTCAGGGACATGACTGGAGAACATTTATCCATGTCCATATCCACCGCTGTTTTCTCCTGCAAGTCTTGAAGTTAAAAAATGAAGGTTTATAGATACCCATCTCAGACCCAGGATTCCCGTGATTGGTTTGGGTTTGACCTTTGTCTGAATTCTTGTTTGGGCTTATACTCCACAGAGTTAGGCCCAATAAACCCTTCATCACTCTCTTCATTCCAGTATACCTGGCTTTCCTCTCTAACTCTCCTCTTTTATATACTGTGGTTGTGTAGTAGTCATACCCTAAGCATCACAACTTGGGATAGTCTATAGCAACAAGCTCTGGATATGCAGTGTGGCCAGTCGCAGACTTATCTGGAGACCTCAAATACCTCATTTGCCAGGCAGTACTCATCATATCACAATAGTTTCTCATACATAGGATCTCTGTGAGAAACTGTTTAAATGGTCCAAGAGTTAGCACAACCTACTCAGCAAGTTTGATCCTACAGTCTCTCCCTCTGCTGAGAAACAACCACAGAATCTAAGCAGAATTTGTGGGACAAGGACACTCAGAATCTTATACTTGTCTGTGTCTCAGGTTAGCATTGTGCTCCTACCTCTGGCACTGCTGGATTGAGTACAGCATGGCCTGTGTCTACTTTCAGGCTGTGACAAAAGTCTACTTTGGTGAGCCCTGAGTTGTCACTGTGGACCACAGAAGAAAGCTCTTTAATCCTGCCAGAGCCACTGCCTAGTTCCAGATTTTCAAGAGTATGGTGCTGGTTTCTAGAGCAAGGAGTGATTATTGGATGCAGCCTATCATGGACCCTTTTGCTTTTTTACCCCAAAGGATGGAGAGGTGTACTGCATTGATGCTCGGTTCTATGGGAATGTCAGCCGGTTCATAAACCACCACTGCGAACCCAACCTTGTGCCTGTGCGCGTGTTCATGTCACACCAGGACCTACGGTTTCCTAGGATCGCCTTCTTCAGTACTCGCCTGATCCAGGCTGGGGAGCAGCTGGGGTATGTACAACCCCAGGCACAATGTGACCCTGGCTGGGTGGGTGTGGTCCTTGCCTTCCTAGCAATGCATGTGCTTCCAAC
Organism: Psammomys obesus; assembly: GCF_907164565.1. Lineage (NCBI taxonomy): Eukaryota > Metazoa > Chordata > Mammalia > Rodentia > Muridae > Psammomys > Psammomys obesus. Next base: position 56,703,225 of record NW_026585895.1, on the reverse strand, counting down.
ATGTAGGGTTCTGGACCTAGATGGGACAGCTCAGGGGCACTTGGGATATCCCACCTGTCATCCATATCCAACATACAGAAGTGCTGAGTTCTACTCCCCTAGGTTCGACTACGGGGAACGCTTTTGGGACGTCAAGGGCAAGTTTTTCAGTTGCCGGTGTGGTTCTTCCAAGTGTCGGCACTCAAGCGCAGCCCTGGCTCAGCGGCAAGCCAGTGCAACTCAGGAAGCTCAGGAGAATGGCCTTCCGGATACCAGCTCTGCAGCTGCTGCTGACCCCCTATGAATTGCCAACTGGGGCCAGTGGGATTCTCAGAATCAGATTCTGGTGACTGCAATTTAGAGAGGAGGGAATTCTGCACATGATGTCCAAGAGGAGCTGGAGAGGTGTGGACACCTCCCAAGAATGTTCTGGGCCTGAGGCAGTCATTTCCACTGGCCCAGTGTTCAAGCCAGAGCATGTGTCTGGTCCTGCACCTCAGAGACCCGGGACTCCATGTTGCATAACTTGTGAGTTACTGGTGGTGGCTCTGTTGCTGTAGCGCTTCCCATTTCTCCCTCTGGTCTCTGAGGCCCTTGCTTCACTGCCAGTTTTATTTGTATACTGTCTGGTCAGGTTCCTGTAAGGCACTCACCAAGGCCACCATCACCTACAAGCTGCTCCGTTAGACCTGCTGCCCACAGCCTGTGTTTCTGGTACCAGCTCCCTGGAGGACACTAGCTCCCTGACAGCCTTGGAGAGTTTGGCTGACCCACCACTCATTTTGATGAAATGTGGGTTTGCTTTTTAAAGAAATCCTATATCTCGCCCTATATATCAAGCCTCTCACTGGTGTTTCTTTGCTAGGAAGCAGGTTGGTGTGTGCAGGCAGACTCTGTACCAACCCCAGCCAGTTCCGTTGATGCAGGCACCTTTTGTTGATTTCTAAGCCACATGCTATGATGATGAATAAACTCGTTTGTTTTCTACCATTACTGAACATTAGGAAAAACAAAGAATAAAAACACAAAACACAGACAACGGTGCTGAATCTGATGTGGTTTCTACTCACCACATGAAAATAAACTATCAACTGTAAAAAGAGAACAAAATGATTTTAGAATAAAGTGCAGGAAAAACTTTTTTAAAATGTTAGTCTTGTAGTTGAATAAATTTGCCATCACCTTTTGTGTGATGGCCTGGCAGGTCATGTACTTTTTTTTGGCATATACCTTTCTAAATACTGTAATTAGTGCAACGACAGTGGGGGGGAGGGTGTTTTTTGTTTTTTTTGTTGTTGTTGTTGTTTTGTTTTGTTTTTGTTTTGTGTGTGTGTGTGTCTGTGTGACTCTTCTAAAACATTCATAATGCAGTCATGTTTATTTTTTTCTGTTAAAATGTTTTTGACAGTTTTAAGAGCAGTCTTTTGGCTCAGACCATTTCTTGTTCTGTTTTCAACGAAATCAATAAAAAAAAAGTACTTTAAATGGAGTTTTCATTATGACACATTTCTTTCTCCTGGTTTCTGCAAACCCCTAGCCCACACTGTGGGGGCTAATACTCAGGAGTTACATGGGTAAATGTAAAATGGAAATCTGCCAGGCCCATTGCCAAACCCAAGGCTGGAGGGCTGCATGTGTCCACATTTGTCCATGTGTTTTTGGCACCCAGTGTTGAAGTTTGAGAGCCATTCTGAAGGAGCAGGTGAGTCCCCATACCTGAAGATCTCTTGGATGGGAAGCCTCTACTAACCATGCTACAGTTTAGAATTTCTGCCTAGCTAGTGAGCTGCCACCACACACCCTTTGGTGTGTGTATGTGGGGGGTTGTTTTTCTTCATTAGGATACAGTGAGGGGAAGGGAAAAGCTCTTTTCTCCCTGTAGACAAGCAATGCCTGCATTCTTCCATAAAGACCCTAGACAAACCAACGCCTCTGTGCTCCATGGAAGTCTGGCCTTGTCCTCTACAGGAGAGCTTGTAACCTCAATGAAAAAATTCATCAAAGGCTTTATCTTTGATGCATGGGGTTCGTTCAGTTAGGCCTTTCTTAGAAGGAAGATAACCATCTTACATCATAATGAAGCAGGGTACTTGAAGCATGCTGTCTAGTCTGTGGCCCTTGCATCACTACTGGCAGCAGCTGCGGAGTGACTATGGTAGACTAAATGGGATACTGGTAGACCAGAGGAAAGGCCAGCTTCACTTCTCCCAGAAGAGCTTCAGCCTCAGTCCTTATTGCCCTGAGGAGAAGTTGTGTCTTGCAGATAGATACAAACTGAAGCCCAAAGCAGCTTTCCTCTTTAGTCTTCATTGCCTGTCTCTAGAAATACTCCTCCATACTACAGCTCTCCTAGGGCAGAGGTGTCCATGTTAATATAATCAGTTTTTTTGTGGTGTTGGATGTGTTGTGTGGTTCATGCAGCATCAATACCTAAACTTTTGCTGATGAACACAGGCCTATTTCCAAAGTTCCTCTAATAAAAACTCTGCTGGAAAGAAGAATTTTTGTACATTTGTCTTTTTTACTAATCATAGTCTTGGGGAAGGGTATCTCAGTGATAGTTTCTATTATTGTGAAGAGACATCATGACCACAGCAGTTCTTATAAGGGAAAATATTTCATTGGGGCTGGCTTAAAGGTTTAGAGGTTTAGTCTATTGTCATGGCAAGAAACATGTAGCCATGGTAGACATGGTGCTGGATAAGTAGCCAAGAGTTCTACATCTGGATTGATGGTCAGGAAGAGTGAGTGACACTTCCTCTAACAAGGCCAGAAGTCCTAATCCTTTCCAGTAATGCCACTCCCTATGAGCTTATGGGGACCATGTATAAGGATATATGTTGTACTATGCTAGGAAATAAAGCTACAAAACATGGAGACCTGTTAAAAGGTGTGAGCACTGAACATACCTGCTGAGGTGCAGCCAAAAGCTTGCTGGACACTGAAACTCTCTTGGCTGGGAAGCCCCTAGTAACTAATCAGGATGCATCTGCAGTTTAGAATTTCTGTCTAGCTAGTAAACTACCTCCACACACCCTTTGTATGTTGTGGCGGGGAGAGTGTTTGTGTGTGAGAGTGTTTGTGTAACTTCCTACAGTGCCCTCAAACTCAGGAGTTACCTCAAAGGAATCTGAATTGCAATTCTGTATTTCCCAGTAAATGCTTTTGACTTTTGCCTCCCTATCTACCTTTTAGTTATCAGTAACTTTTTAATCTATTACCAAACTGCCCTAAAACGGATTGGGTATACTCATCATTCTTGTTTTCATTGTCCACAGGGAAACACTGTAGTGAGCTGTTTGGGACTTTTTTGACATTAACATTTGTTGGAAAGTTGGTGTCCCCTTTCTGTATACTGCCTCTGTAAAGTATTCCACTGTGCTGTATCTCACTTTTTTTTTTAATGAACTTTGTATATGCTGCAGTTTTATACACATGCTGAATTTACATTTTCCTGTGGCAAAGTATGTCTTCTGACTTCTGATTGTGTAGTGTATTTAGAAAGAACTTCAGGGTCTGTCATAGTGGCACACAACTTTACTTCCAGCACCTGGGGGATAGAGGCTGGTGGATCTGTGTAAATTTTAGTCCAGCTTGGCCATCCAGGACTACATAGTGAGACTAAGTCAGAGAGGGAGAATGAAAGGGAGAGACAGAATGTACTCTAAGGCCTCCCACTAGGCAAGTGCTCTATCACTGCATCTTCCTCTTATTTTTATTTTGAGGCTAAGTTGTCCCAGCTGGTCTTTAATTCACTTCCCCCCTCCCTCGCCAGGCAGTGTTCTCACTGGGGTGATAGGCATGTTTCTCAATAAAAGCATATTGTCCTGCAGCAGTTCTGGTACCATATTTTTAAGGTTTGCTCTTGGAGATATGTGTAGCTCAGTGTATGATGTATAGTAATTCTAAGTTGACAAGGTTTTGCCAAAGCATGATTTATAGATTTAAACCATAGGTCATGTCGTTGTAGCTACACACATTATGCCATATGTGTTTGCCTAGTAATCTTACTATTTTCTTCACTCAGTAAATGCCCCTGCTCCTCCCAGCCACTTGCTGCAACCCTAAGCTGTCCCTTGTCTTGATTTCTCACATTACAAGTTGCTTTGCCTGTTCTAGACGTCATAGACATCTAGATGTCTGTTCTTGGCCTTGCTCTGTGTCTGAGTTTTCTGCTCTTGCCTGTAAGAGCATCACTATATTAATCTTTTTTTCATTCTCCCTCCTGAAAGAATTCCATACTGGGAGAATACAGTTACTCATTTTCCTATGCATGTATGTTTAAGTCTTCCCTCATTTGCTATCATTAAAGCATTCTTGCCCAGCTGCAAGTGTTTTTGTTTGTCTGAGATGACTACTAGATGTAGATTGGCTAATTATGTAAGTCTTACATGCTACTATGGCTGCACCATCATACTTGCATGCTAGTCATGAGACTTGACCTCTTACCCATGCTAGAGTCCAAACACATAGCACTGAGCTTCAGGGCCATATCGTCAAAAGAGCATTTTCCACTTGTATCCTTAGGAACAAAGTATTTTCAGTATCTTGGCCCATTCCCCTGGAACTCTCTCTTATGTCCTTCATTGGTTTCTTCAGAAGGAAATAGAAAATTCTTTCCTATATTCTTCTAAAGCTCATTGTGACCTTGCTGGGGTGTCATGTGTTGAAATTTGACCTTTCTCCCCGGGAGGTATTCAGCTTGTGGAAATTCAATACAAATGCTATGTGCAGAGGGTCCATTTTTAGGGGTTTGAGATGGAATGCAGTCGTCAGAGTGGCACCGTTGGTCAGTACCATTTTTGTGTAGATAGAGAAACCAGAACACATACGAACATCCTCTCCTTGTCTGTTGTCATGTGGTACCTTACTGCCACCTCACTACCCTGTCAGCAAGATGGCTATCACCAGGTGTGTTCTGACTCTTGGGCAAAGATCATGACGCACAGTAAGTTCTTTGTATAAGTTAGCCTGTCTCAAGTTTTACATTTTATTAAAGTAATGAAAAACAAGCTATACAAATATTGTAGTTGGGCCAGTCAGGGTGGCACATGCCTTTAATCCTAGCACTTGGGAGGCAGGCAGATGTCTGTGAGTTTGAGGCCAGCCTTGTTCATATTGAATTCTATGAAAGCAAAGACTACGTAGAGTCCCTATCTCAAGAAAACAAAACAAACCACACAGTTTTTTGAGTACAATTCATTTTGCCTTCACTTTTCTGACTAGACCAGCATAGATATTGAGATACCTTTTTGTGAAGACACCCAAACTGTTTACTATGAATGAGCTCTGACAGAATAGTGTGGAAGAACAGGATCTTCAAAATTATATGAAGGAAACCAGTACAGAGAAGACTTAAAACCCCTTCCCACCAAGGGTGATATATAGTAGAGCATGGCAGAAAAAGTCCCAAGTATTGCATCTGCCATTGAGTGTTTAACCTTCCTCACCTCCAAGGCTCCTTCCTTCAAAGTGCTTGCTTTCTTAATACTTTTAAATTTCTTTCTGTTTCTACCATTATCTGTGTATCACTGGTTCAATTGCTTGTTCCAGGACACAATCTGGAAATCCCAGCAGGTACTCTCCGGATATAGATCCATGCCTGTAGCAGAACTGCATTGGCCCTTTGTAGAACTCCAAGTGACTTATGCTTATTCTCAAACTATATTATTTCTGCCTATTATAGTCTTATTACTATAATTTTAAACAGCAAAATCATAACATGTCAACTACTGCCCCACAGAGAACAAAACACTGGTAAGATTTTGTTGACCTTTAAATCAACTTTAGTGGAATCTGATTCACATGTTATAAAACATTAAATATTTGTTGAATTTTGACCACTACATTTATATCTTTTTTAGAAGTTTTATTATATTTTTACATTTAGGCCTGTAGTCCATCAAGTGAATTTTTGTGGAAAGTATAAGACATGTGTCTAGGTGGATTATTTTTTACTTCATATGAAAATATGAAGAAAACTTTATTCACCAGAGAGAAAGCAATCAAATCCAAGTTGGGAAATCACTCAGTGAAAGTCTGAAGAGTTCACTGAGTCAGATTGTTCTTTGGGTTTGAGATTTGTTAGGAGAGTTAATAATGCCATAGAAAGCCAGCATGGCAGGGACTCTGATGAGAGTTTCTGTGTGTGAGGCAAAGCAGGGGTCCACTCCCACAGGTCTCAGAGGGAGGAAGGGTTCATGCTATAGGTGATAAGTAGCCCATTGTATATGCTTACAGTTAGGTTGCCTGGTTCCTGGATGGGAGGGAAGGACAGGTTCTACGCTTGCCTTAATGTATAGCCATCATCTGTGATATTCTACTTGTAGCCTCTGACAGCTTAGGGTAGGTACTTCATGAACTTCTGTGTTGGTTTGAATGACAGTAGCCCTTTATAGGCCCATATATTTGAAAGCTTAGTCTCCAATTGGTAAAAATGTTTGGGAAGGATTAGGAAATGTGGCCTTGTTGGAGGAAGTGTGTCACTGGGAGTAGGGGCTATATTTTTGAGAGTTCTAACACCCACACCATTCACAGTTAGCTCACTCTCTGTCTCTTGCTTGTGGTTCAGAATATAAGCTCTCAGCTACTGCTCCAGCACCATGCCTGCCTGCCTGTTGCCATGTTCCCTACCACGATGGCCATGAACTCACCCTCTGAATCTATAAGCAAGGCCAATTAAGTGCATTCATTTTTAAGTTGCCTTGGTCATGGTGTTTTGTCACAGCAATAGAAAAGTAACTAAGCCAGGCAGTGGTGGTACACACCTTTAATCCCAGCACTTAGGAAACAGACGCAGGCAGATCTCTATGAATTTGAGGCTAGCCTGGTCTACCAAGTAAGTCCAGGACAGCCAAGGCTACACAGAGAAACCCTGTCTTGAAAACCAAAACAAACAAACAAACAAACAAACAAAAGAAGTAACTAAGAAGTTGGTACCAGGGACTGGGATATTGCTGTGATAGGCCTGACCATACTGTTTATTGGGAAATTGTGGGTGGCTTTGGGATCATGTTCCAGGAAAGCGGTTAACAATGTAATTAGGGATTAATGAGCTACTCTGATAGGAGCTTGGAAGACAACAGTGCTAATAGCTGTGTGAACTGTGGAAGCCCAGCTCAAGAGGTTTCAGAGGAGAATGGTATTAGCAACTGGCTAGAGACCATTCTTGTGATATTTTGACAAAGAATGTGGTTGGTTTTTGCTCCTGTCCTGAGGATCTGCCCAAGGCTACATTGAAGACTTCTGGACCAATTTCCTAGGCAGAGGTAATTTCATTGCAGCCTAACATTGGCTGTCATATTAGTGATCATTCTTAGGTAGTCTACAATGAAAAGGTGCAAGTGGGGCAGAAAGAAATACAAAATCTACAGGTTAAGGAGAAAAAGAGTACTAGGAAATTTAATGTTGGAGCCATGGTTTGTGCTGAAAGAGTTGAGAGATGGGAATAATGGAAGAGGTGCTCTCAGATCGGAACTCCACCCAGCTGACCCTGCAACTTGTGAATAGAAAAGGCCTAAGGAATCTGGTTCCTAAAGTCACAGTTTATGCAAATATAATTCAAGGATGGAGCCAGCTTTCATTCCATGCAGGCAGCAGAAGTTGGTAGCATTGGCCATGTGGTTCTGGCTTTACAGTCAGGATGGATACAGTGGAATCTTTCTTGCTGTTAAGGAAAGCTGCTGAGATGAAGTGTGTGGCAGGGGAGAGCCTGCATGGAATCCCAGAGACACCTTGAAGTAAATCTATGAAAGTGAAGCCTGGCTTGCATTGGAGATTCCAGAGCTGTGGGATGTCTGCTAGGGAGAGCTACATAGTGGGAGTAGAACCAGCCCAAGAGAGAGAACTGCAGTCCACAAAGCTTGGAGGGCAAAGACCTTTGACATCAGACATGGAGCTATTCTTATAGATTTGGAGTTGGCCCTTGCAAAAGCTTTTCAGTCTTGCTTTGGTCCATTATTTCCTCACTATTCCCCCTTTCCTCTCTTTTGGAATGGTAGTCTTTATTCTTTGCCATTGTATGTTGGAAATGTCTTTTTGCTTTTTATTTTATAGGAGGGTACAGTTAAGAATTTACCTTGAGTCTCAGAAGAGACTTTGAACTTCGAAACTGTTGAGACTGTGTGCTGCTATGAGGACTTTAGAAGCTGGACTAAGTGTGTTTTTTTGCACTGTGATATGGCCACAAGCCTAGAGGGAACTAGGGAGTAGAATGTGGTTTTAATGAGAATGGTCCCCATAGGTTCATATACTTGAGAATGCCTGGGCCCCATTGATGGAAATGTATGAGAAGGATTAGGAGGTGTGGCCTTGTTTAGAGGAGGTGTGTCACCTGGGGTAGAATTTGGGGTTTTAACCACACCATTCCTAGTTAGTGTTCTCTCTTTCTCTTTCTCTTCCTCTGCCTCATCCTTGTGGATCAGAATGTAAATGTTCAACTACTTCTCTAGCACCATGCCTGGCTGCATATAAGAACCTAATAACGTTTTTCTTTTATAAGTTTCCTTGATCATGGTGTTTTATCGCAGCAATAGAAAAGAAACTGAAAGCCTGGCGCAGTGGCTCATGCCTTTAATCCCAGCACTCAGGGAGGCAGGGGGAGGTGGGTTGCTGTGAATTCTGGGCCAGCCTGGTCTACAACGCAAGTGCAGGACAGCCAAGACTACACAGAAAAACCCTGTCTCAAAAAAGAAAAAAAGAAAAGAAAAAACTGAGACAACTTTTTTTGGGGAATTGAGAATTAGGCATCACAAAATCCACTGTAAGGTACCTACCCTTCCTTTTTATTTCTTTTTTAACAGCAGCTGTGAAGGTAGAGAGAAAAGCTGATGCAAATAGGCATGACCTGAGTAGCTCCCAGCCCAAGCCTAACTGAGTTTTCTAGAGATAGCTTCATCATTGAGAAGTCTCAGCCTGGCATGGGTGAGTCCCATGGGTGAGGACTGATGAGTCCCTAACCCCAATATACCCTCACCTTCTATAAAATCTGACCCCTCAATACTATGTGCAGCCAGGGCAGAAGAATGGTGGTTCTTCCTCAATGCTGATACTATCATTACCCTGGTTCTAGCTATCAACTTGTTTTGCTTATTTCCTTGCAGTGATTGTGGGCCAAATCTTTATATAGAAGTCACCACATCTTTCCTGCTTCAGAGTGTCAATGGTTGTATGATGTCTGAAAAAGGCGTCCACACTTAGGATGTTCAGTTGGCCTTGATTTTTGTATTAAGATCAATTGATGTAACGTAGGTCTAATTCTAACCTGGGGCTTTCTGTTGGATCTTAGTGATCTATATATCTGCATCCTTTAGTATCTAATTACTAGCTCTTTGTAAGGATATCTATACATGTATGTACACACACACCGCATGTTCGGGTACATGCTGCTGCGAGAATATGAAAGTCAGAAGACAACTTTCAGATTTTCTTGCCTTCAACTTTGTTGTGGCAGTTTGTCTAGTTGTTTCTGTTACTCCAAGCAAGCTGGTTCATAAGCTTCCAGATAACCCTTTAAGTCTGTGCTTCTCATTTTACTGTAGGAGTGCAGATATTTCAGGCACATACCACTGCTTCCTGCTTTTTATATAGGTTCTCTCCATAGACCTCAGGTCATCAGACTTGCACTGTTGTGCTCTTTTTTTAAACTCTTATTTTATTTGGGGTGTTTAGGCCACTAACTCACTTACACCAACCCTTTAATCCTAGGTAAGAAAGAGAAGGTTAGTGGGGAGAGGGGTGCACACACCTTTACTTCTCCCAGCTGTTTAGGGTTGATGGATTCTTTTGGAGGCTATACCAGTCTCTGGTTACAGCTAACACAGTAAGCAGTCTCCTCAGTCTTTTTCTCCAAGCTGCTGTGCCACAAAGTGTCTCTCCCATGTGTCTCTACAAACTGTCACACTGTGTATTTCTGGTCTTTTCTAAGTGCCACCTTTTCTCTTTCTGGGCTCTCCTATTTATATCCCTCAGAGTCCTAGACCACGCCCCTCTTTGTGCTGCATGTGGCAGGCTGTTACCAGTTGGCAAAAGACCATGCCCTGCAGGAGGCAATTATCAGCTGTGGACAAACTAAAGCCCAAACTAAAATCCCACACTTGGGATTAAACAAAAACATATTTACATAACATAACAATTTTTAAAGAAACCAAAACTCCCATTACATTGCATAGCAAGTGGCATTACTCTAGCCCCTGTAGAAGTCTCTGAGACAAGCAGTATAAGATATCTGACCTTATTTCTTTCAGTGTTGTGTTGACTGAGTTTCCATGTTTACCCTGTAATCTGTTGACCACAATATAACTCTTTGGAACTTGTATTTCTATCACAATGACCCTGACATCTCAGCCCCATTCAGTCTTGCTTGTATTCATGAACATGGTGTGTGGGGCTCACTTATGCACTTGCTCATTCTCTCTCTTCTTCCTCTCCTTCCCTTTTCTTCTATCCTTCTTACCTCCCTTCTTTCCCTCTTTCTCCATCCTTTTGATCTTCTGAATTTTTTTTATTGGTTTTATAATTTTTCCATTCCAGATAGATACAGATTTTCCTTTACTAGGTAGATACTTTGAACATACTTTGCTAGATTTGTAACCTGTTTGAATTTCAGTGATAGTGTACATGGTGTTCTTTTATTTTTGTTGTGAGAGAAATAATAACCTGAGTAGTTCTTTCAGAGACTCCAATCAGGTGGTCGGAACTGAACACAGGTCCTCTGCAAAAGCAAGTACTCTTAACTGCTGAGCCATCTCCTTAGCCACACAAATGTTGGGTTTTGTTTACATGCTTTTCTATATTTAAAGTAAATTATAAAATTTGCTTCATTTTTTTGTGTGTAAGTGTTTTACTGAATCCAGGTCCTCTGTAAAAGCAACAAGTGCTCTTAACCACAGAGCCATCTCTCCAGCCACATATTTTTCTATTTTAATTCACACAGTGTATTTCTTCCTCAGTTGATTGACAAACATTATATTCATTTATATTGAATGTTGTATTGTGTTTTTGGTTTGCTCTGTTTGAGATTGTCTTTTTTAAAGATTTATTATTTGTTATGTATGTGTTCTGACTGCATGTACACCTGCATGCCAGAAGAGGGAGCCAGATCTCACTATAGATGGTTGTGAGCCACTATGTGGTTGCTGGGGATTGAACTCAGGACCTTTGGAAAAGCAGCCAGCGCTCTTAACCTCAGAGCCATCTCTCCAGGCCCTTGAGATTATCTTAAACTGTAGCCCATACTGTCCTGGAACTAACTGTGTAGCTAGTTTGTCCTCAAACTTTACAAATATAAGTCCATTTATTTTTCATCATGACTGTCTTTAGGAGGATTGCCAATACCACCAACCATGCCATGAGGAGTCAGCATGAAGCTTATACAACTCATAAAAGCAAAGTGTGAACTGCATAGTGTCTGCTCCAGGCTTCAAGAGTATCATAGTTGACACATCATCTCAGGATAGGCCCACTAGGTGCCTGCTAAGAATCTAAAAAGCCTCACCATCATCAGAACTGTAGTGTTGTGTGTTGAAAGTTCTTTAGGGATAGTGTAAAGCATATTTTCACATTCTTTCCCTATTTCTAGTTGAATCATTAATGCTTTTATTATTGATCTTACAGAGTTCCTTGACTATGTACTAAATTCATTTCTTGTATTACATATTGCTAGGATTCTTTACTTTTCAGGTTATGTTCTTGGGACAGCAACTTCTAGTGATTTCTCACAATTTCAACTATTCTACAATTAGGTGAACAGCCTTTGCCTGAAATTGGTGGCTCTCGCTGAGACTCTTAGTCAACCTTTGGACAGAATGCAGGGAATCTTATGAAAGAAGGGGATATGAAAGACCTGGAGGGGACAGGAGTTACACAAGGAGACCAACAGAACCAAAAAAAAAAAAAAAAAAAAAAAAGCTGGGCACAGGCATCTTTTCTGAGACCGATACTCCAACCAAGGACCATGCATGGAGATAACCTAGAACCCCTGCACAGATGTAGCCCATGGCAGCTCAGTCTCTAAGTGGGTACCTAGGGAATGTCTCTGACATGTACTTAGTGGCCTGCTCTTTGATCACCTCCTTCTGAGGGGGAGCGGCCTTACCAGGCCACAGAGGAAGACAATGCAGCCAGTCCTGATGAGACCTGATAGGCTAGGGTCAGATGGAAGGGGAGGATGACCTCCCCTATCAGTGGTGGGGGAGGGACAAGAGAGGAGAAGAGGGAGGGGGAGGGAGGGGGCTACAGCTGGGATACAAAAGTGAATAAATTGTAATACAAAAGATACCAAATCTGTTAATGCCCCCACCACCACCAAAGAAAGAAAGAAAAATTGGTGGCTCTCAATTCCAGCTGAACAGCTTCCTGGTGCTCAGGTGAGTGGTGGGAAGTGACAGGGTTTAGGCTTCCCTCCTCTGCCACCTTAAGATTATTACCCCCTTGCATTAGTTACTTTTCTTGCTACTGTGACAAAGAGCTGGCAGAAACAGCTTAAGGAGGGAAGTGAATTACTTTGTGTGCGCAGCTGCCACATTGTGTCCAGTCAAGAAGAGCCAGCTTCTGGTGCTCAGCTCACTTTCTTTTTATTCAGTCCAGGCAGGAACTTAGCCAATTCAGTGGTGCTGCCCACATTAAGAGTGGGTCTCCTCTCCTTACATCTTCCTGGAAATACTCAGTAGACACACCCAGATTGTGTTTCCATGGTGATTCTAAATCCAGTCAAGTAGAAAATGAAGGTTAACCATCTCACTCCTTTGCTTTTCCATAGCTTAGTTTGCAGTTATCTCATAGGATCTAGAATTTATTGCAATCTCTATACTGCATCTTTTGAGTTGTGGGTCATTTTGAAGTACATTTCCATACTATCCTTCTTTATTCTTCCCTTATTGTCTCATTTCATTTCTCTGCTCTTCCAGATTAGTTTTGTTAAAAACTTGTCAATTTTCTCCCCCACTGTTTGAAATTCCATTTTAGTGTCTAGAAAACAATGTCTAGAAGGTAAATTAGACCCTAAGGTGTGAGGCTCAGGACCTGGACAGAGCTGTGGGTTTGGGAATGCAAAGCACTGAACAGTAGTTTTCACCTGGAAACAGTGCAGGGGTGATAATGGCAGTCAGTGGCATCTCACAGTCTGGAGGCCCATCCTCCACCCAAGGGACTTGTTTAAGCCAAATGTCGGTGGCCCATTAACATGTCAGTGCTAAGGGGACAATGTAGTAAACATATTGAACCCAGCCTTCTGGCTGGTGTTACCTGGGGCATGTGTGGGAGACAGTGGGGAGGTTGAAAGAAAGGCCATGCTGCATGGCACAGTGTCCTCGAGAAATGCCAGTCATGAGTTCTACAAAGAGGTGGGAGAAGAAGCTGTCTGATATGGTTCCCACAAGCTTGTTGAGGAGCACAGACCTGAAAGTGGCAGGGAGGGGGCTGTGTCTCCTGTTGTGCTCTGAAGGCTAAAGAAGGACACAGAGCCCATCGCTGGTGGTGCTGTGGCTCCTAGTTGTGCTTGTGGGGTGTGGGAGTCAGGGGTCAAGCTCTGCAAGTGAGAGAAGCTGCAAGTCTGAACTTAATCCAACAGGACATGTTCGGCCACTGGGGTTTGGCATTCACTAAATGGCTTTTTTATCCTGCCCAGTGTGGCACCAAGGAAGAAGCAGTGCAGACTGGCTTATTCTGAGTGTCTGTGCAAAGAAGAAACATAAGTCAGAGGGGCCACATGGAAAACCACAGAAACAAATGTATGCACTCTGTGATAGAGAAGCAGGCATGTGTAGGCTTTTCTGAGACCAGAGCCAGCGTGGCCTACGCCAGGCCTGCAGAAACATGTGCTGGACATTTGTGGAAAGGCTTTATTTGAACTGTGTTTTTGGGCTTATTAATTTTGATCAGTTCCAACTCAGTTTAATTAGTAGATAAAACCTTTGCTCCTGGATACATAGTTGTCTCCCATATGACACTGTCACAAACTACAACTTTGTATACTGTGCCATCAGCAGGCTTATGGCTAATGTCTTCAGCAGTTATCTTTAAATTGCATAGTTCTTACAGAGGAACCACAGACCTACAGACCCTCCTATTTATCATCTAGTCAAGAAATAAGTGGAGGACAGGGTCCACCATACCAGTTTCTCCCTCGTAGGCTGGCTGCTTCTTCCAACAGTAGGTTCCAAACCTGAAAACTGAGGCAAGGATCTCAACTTTGTACCCCCAGGTTTCATTGCATTCATGCAGCATTTTGATCGCAGATCCTCTCCACACAACTCTGGCTTTCATAGAACAGCATGGCCTGGCTTCTTCCAAACTCAGTGATAGCGCCTGTGAGCTACACTGAGCCTTGTTGAGCCATCAGCTGCTGAGACATCTCTGCCTCATCTTTCTGCAGGTTGTTTGAACACAGGAGTCAACTAGTCCTACTTTGTGGTCCTTGGTTTCCCTGTGCCCATTGCTCTTCAAAGGCCTCATTAGCTATAGCATCTTCCTTGGGATGTCTTCTAAGGACATCTTCATGAAACCCCATTTATGTCAGGGACACCGTCTGCTAACAACTGGGAAATCCCCTTTTTCCTTGACTGCTGGTGTGTAATGGAACTTTTGGTTTCTTTAAAAACTCAGTTATGCTATGTAAACATGTTAATCCCAAGTGTCCTTTAGTTTGTCCACAGCTGATAATTGCCTCATGTGATTATTCGCCAGCTGGAGTTATTTGCATTCTGAGGACTTTGAGGGGTATAAATATAAGATCCCAGAGGAAGAAGCCACAGCAGCTTGGAGGAGACAGAGGACTGCTTGCCATGTTCGCTAGTTTGCTGGTTACTTGTACTGCTGGATATCTTGATGACTAAGATTGGTATTACCTCAAAAAGAACCCAACAAACCCTACCCAGCTGGAAGAAGTCAAGAAGTCTACGTCCCCTCTCCCCACCAACCTTTCTCTCCTATCTGGTGTTGTAAGGGATTGGGGTGGAGAAGGGAGGTAGAAGAAGAAAGACTACCCTGAACATTGGTGGCACTATCCCATAAGCCGGCATCCTTCACTGAAGGAAGAGGAGAAAGCAAGGTAAGTAGCAGCTTTCATCTGTTTGAAGAGATAAGATCACCAGCTACCCATGCCACTGTCGCCATACCACCACTACTCCACCACAGTGTAATGCCAAATATATCCTTAAACTTGAGCTAACATACATGCTTCTTTCCTTTCATTGTTCCTTGTCAGGTGTCTAGTTACAACAGAGAAATGAGTAACTAATCCTATCGGAGCGTGAAAACAGGTAAAACATTTCAGAAAGAAACAGCACCAATCTTTATTAAAAAGTGAAAGATTTCATGGAAATGCACTAAGAATGGCCCTACCCAATGAAGATACATAGCACTATGATATTAGAAACTAAAAATCACAAAGACTTATATTTGCTTCTGACTGATCTATTGATTCTATGCAATTTCTGTGAAAAGCCCACTGTATGTATATGTTTAACTTGACAGTCTGATTATAAAATCTACAAGGGTGAATCAAGGCTCAAGGAGAGTAAGACATTTCCTAAAGAAAATCAAGTGAGTATATTTGCCTTCCTAGGAAACTTTAGGAGTGCATGCTTTAGACATATGACTTACCTGAGGGAAGGCAGGGCCCAGGAATGACAGTCCTTTCTAAACCTAAGTGGTGTTGTGGCAGTTTGATGCTGTAATAAAAGCAAGTAGATACTTCCTCAAGTCATGCAGGAAAATTTGTTGAAGGTGTTTAGAACAGAAAAGTCAAATCACACCAGTGTTAGAAGTGAGCACATCATATCCTCAACACTTTAAAAAGATGGCAAGAGGTGACTGTCACAGTGATGACTAAAAAGAACTTCTTAGGGTTCATTACCCCAAAGCATAAAGCCCGTCAAATGGAGAGTTTCGTGGAACCATTCAGGGAATAACAATACAGATTCATTTGAAAGGACAGTTCCTGACAAGGTGGAACCTCATGAGGTTCAGGTGCATTTTGCATTATGAACTGTTGGGAGCACAAAGGTCCTTGTGCCCACAGATCACTAGGGAAACCAGGAATGTTAAGTATGCAGTGTTGTCTTTTCAAAGACACTGTTGTCTTTTCCCATCCAGAAGCCTGGAAATTGGAGATGATTAATAGCCCAGTAATCTGTGTTATCTGAAGTGTGAGGCTATAGTAAGGTCCCAACATCCCAAATGCCTTCTATGCTATCTATATGACAGGGACCATTCCAGATCCTCTCCTAGGCTCTCCTAGAACTCATCTCCATGGAAGAAGTAACAGGTACTTTGAATTGACTTTCGATGTAATTATGCTTCCTTGTACACAGGGGATTGTGTTACACCAGGAAACTCTTTCCCAGGTTGCTTAAAAATGCTTACAATAAACTCCTCAGGGTCAGATTAGAGAAGTTTGAAGCAGTTGGGCAACTAAGTCATGCTGAACTAAGTTTCCTTCTTGCCTCTCACAGTTTTTTCTCTGCCAGCAGTAGAGCTTGCAGGGAACCCCATAATGAAATGACCATGGTACTTTTAGGGGTCAGGGGTGCAGTGTTATGGTTTAAAGAGATGTATTTGAGGGTCAGGTTGACAAGGTATAGACTTATGGTAGCTAATTTCAGTTCTTAATTTGATTAGATTAAGGAGCTGGACGTGGTGGTATATGCCTTTAATTCCAACACTTGGGAGGTAGAGGTAGGTGGACCTCAGAGTTAGGGCCAGTCTAGTCTACAAAACAAGTATCAGGATAGAAAGGGCTACACAGAGAGACCCTGTCCAAAAAAAAAAAAGGCACTTAAGCACTTAGGTGAGCATTAAAGAGCACTTAAAGAGAGCATTAAGTGAGCACTTAAAGAGAGCATTGTGTCTGTGTAGGTATTTCCAGAGAAGAGCAACTGAGATGAACCGCCTTGAATGTGGGCTGTATCATCCCATGGGCTGTTGTCCTGGACTGGAAAAAGGGAATAAGAAGAAAGCCAGTGATGGCAATCCTTTTCTCTGCTTCTTAATCTTTCTAGATATAAACAAGAAGCTTCATACTCCTATTGACACCCATTGTAAGCCTTTCTTCCTGACATGTCTTTGTGCCCATGATGGACTGTGCTCCTTGTGTCAGTAATCAAAATAAGCCCTTCCTTTCTCTTGTTGCTTCTTGTCAGATATTTGGCCACATTAACAAGAAAAATAACCAGTACAGTATAGTTAGACTTCATTATAGCTACGAAAGCTGTGAACTTCCATATTAAAAGAATTGCAAAATGGGCTGGAAAGATGGCTTACTGGTTAAGAGCATTGGCTGCTCTTTCAGGGGACCCAGGTTCAGTTCCCAGCATCCACGTGGCAGCTTACCATTGTCTGTAACTCCAGCTCCAGGGCATCTGACACCCTCACACCAGGGCACATAAAATAAAAGTAAGTAAATCATTAAAAACCAAAAAAGAATTACCAAACAAGAGACAAATCATAGTAAGAAAAGACACAGTGTCCATGCACTTCTAGTAGAGGACTCAATCGGGAGAGAAAATCCAGTTGAGAAATGAATGAAAATTTCAAACAGCTCTTTCATAAAGAGAAGAACTCCAGTGGTAACAAGTATGAGTAGCTTCATTAGTAATTAGAAAAATGCAGCTTAAAACCAAAGCATGATACTTGAAATACTGATCAGATTGCAAAATTCTAGCTGACTAAAGAACCCATACATGTGGCAGTGTTAACAGCACCTGGTGGGGTCACAGAGCATGTGCTATGGCTACAATTTCTCTCCTGGGGTCATATCAGCAGGTTCTTGCATCATACCAGAAGAACCACATCAAGAAATATTCCAGGCTGGGTGCGGTAGCACGCTTTTAATCATAGCACTCGGGAGGCAGAGGCAGTCAGATCTTTGTGAGTTTGAGGCTAGCCCAGTCTACAGAGTAAATTTCGGGACAGCCAGGACTATAGAGAGAGACCCTGCCTCAAAAACAAACAAACAAATTCTAGTACAGAAGGGAAGAATAAATGATTACACAACAGACTAATACAAGTGGTAATGACACATGATTTATATTGAAGTGCAGGAGCTTGTAAATCTGCATTCATGTATTTCACAGGGTTACAGCTCTGGGTAATGCTGAGCACTGTGATGGCTTTGAGCAGACTCAGGGCTGCAAAAATACAGGTGTTGGAACCAGGTGGGAGACAAGGCTCCTATGCATTGTCCATAGAACCACTGGGAGTGTCTCTCACTTTTAGGGTAAATGTTGGTCATATTCAAAAGAAAAATTCTTGTCCCTCTTTATAGGGAAGAGGATGACACAGTAGTAGAGGTAGGATTTACCTAGCAGACATCAAAGACAATTAACAAAGGGGTAGGCTTGCGGAAGTCATATAACACTCATTCTCATTGAGAGTAGCAGGGGCCTATCTTATCAGGACATTATCAGAACATGGTTACAGTCACCAGGTACATAGCAGTCAGCAACCCAGGGACTATAGGGACTTCCTGGAAGATGCCTGCATGCCTGTCAGCACTTGTAACCTAGTAGGTATGACCCTGAGGGTTTAAGCATTTTGTAGGTAAGGTAGACAGATGTGAGGAGGGACAAAGAGCCAGACATGCCAGAGTGGGAGACGTTAGACACAATGGATGTTGAAGTCAAGTGAAGGAGAGCAATGCCTGCCATAGTGACTCAGATCTGTAATACCAGTACTCAGACAGCTCAAGGGGGAGGGTTGAGTGAGATTACATATAGCAAGATTCTCTGTCAAGAAGTGGAGGAAAGGGTGGGAGTGCTGAGTGTAATGCACGTTCTGGAAGGGGGAACAGGTTCATGGAGGCAAGTTACAGTTCTCTTGGTCACTCTTTCCCAGCCTCCATCCTTTCCGCTGACATTTCTGTAGTGAGATCTTAGTGTGTCCTTGGATGATCATTTAAAATTCATCCTTCTCAAGGCTGACCTTCATCTATCATCCCCATCTTGATTTCATTGAGAGAAACAATCAAGACACAGTCCTTGGCCTTCCCAATTAACCTACAACCCAGCCCCCACAAACAACCTGGGTTTGGTCTCTGTTTCGCAAAAGCAGGACTGTCCCGAGTACTGAGTCTCTTATCTAGACCTGGCACTGCACCATCCTCTTGCCTCAGCAGCTTTATAAGGAATCAATCATCAGTATACACACCCAATGACATTGCTTATCATTAAAGAAAAACAAACAAACAGCTACACAACCCTCAAATTCTTGGTGCTCACTGAAGCTTGCTGGCTAGCCAGCTTCTCCGAATAGACAAGGGTCAGTGAGAGACCTTGTCTCAAAAAAATAGACTGTAGAGAGTAGTTGTGGGAAGATGCCTGGCATCAACCTCTCTCCCTTGCACACATGCGCGCACACACCTATGTAGCTGTTTTCAATTGTCGAATACACCTCCTCACTGAGTAGACTGTCTGTACCCTAAGCTACCTACACTCCTGTGTATACTTCCTCACTAGACAGGCTATTTACACACTCACTCTGGGCAGTTCCTTACTGAATGAGCTGTCTACACCCACTATGGTCACTTCTTCACTGGACAAGCTATACACTGGTGTGGGCACTTCTTCTGAGGAAAGACTTTGGTGCTGTGAGTACTTCCTCCACAAAAAAGTTATCTATGCCTGCTTTAAGTGTGATACAGTGACTGGTGTCCCTTTGTTCCTTGAAGTCGGCTGTTTCCTACTCTGTAACACCTGCTCTATGGAGGTGACAGCTACTCTGCTTTCCATTCTCAGGACTACAAGTTTGTTCACATTTCTTTGGGAAGCTTCACACAAGCCCCCTCTTGGCTGAGGGGTGTTTTGTGTTCCTCCTTGCCTAATAGATACTTAAATCTTATCTGCCTCATCTAGTCCCTTGGTAATGGTAACTCTGAGGCAGGTTGACATAGTAGAAGGTACATTCTACCAAGCTCTGTGTAGGTACAGTGAAGCCTCAAGAGAACATGAGTGTATTGTAGCCATAGGCTGCAGACACAAAAGGAAGGAGCCAGAGATAGAGAGAGGATGCAGAGTGAGGGCTGAACAGGAGTGACAAATCAGCTCTTGGTGTGTGTGTGTGTGTGTGTGTGTGTGTGTGTGTGTGTGTTTGTTTTCTGTGTCTTCTCTTTGTCTCATTCTTTTCTCAGGTGCCTGCTGGTGCTTTGACTAGCCACTGGAGCAGGGTAGTGTAGTAGAGAAGAGGCCTGTGGATAGGTATGTGGTACATCTCCTAGCTATGGCCTGCCAAATGGACTTCTTTTGAAATCTGTGCCAAAATATCCTGTGATGAACAAGCTCTTCCATGTTTCACTACAGAGCACAACCACCTACACCATCACTCAGGCCAAAAGCCAAGAGTCTCAATTTTCTTTCCTTTCACTAGAATGTCCAACATATCCATAATTAAGTTTGCTCTGGACCAGTCAGAGCCTTTTCTTCCTCTCCTGCCCTCTCTTCTCCCTCTTCTTTTCTTCTCTCCTCTCCCTCTCCTCTTTCTTTTTCTTTCTTTCTCTTTCACTATCTCTCTTTCTTCTCTTTCTTTCTTTCCTTTCTCTCTATTTCTTTCCTTCCTTCTTTCTTTCTTTCTCTTTCTTTCTTTCTTTCTCTTTCTTTCCTTCCTTCTTTCTTTCTTTCTCTCTTTCTTTCCTTCTTTCTCTCTCTTTCTTTCTCTCTTTCTCTTTTTTCTCTTTCTTTTCCTTTCTCTCTTTCTTTCCTTCTTTCTCTCTCTCTTTTTCTTTCTCTTTCTTTATTTCTCTCTTTCTCTTTCTTTCTTTCCTTCCTTTTTTCTCTTTCTTTTTTCTTTCTTTCTTTCTTTCTTTCTTTCTTTCTTTCTCTCTTTCTTTCCTTCCTTCTTTCTTTCTCTTTTCTCTTTTTCTTTCTCTCTTCTTTCTTTCTCTGTTTCTTTCTTTCCTTCTCTCTTTTTTCTCTCTTTTTCTTTCTTTCTTTTTCTTTCTTTCTTTCTTTCTTTCTTTCTTTCTTTCTTTCTTTCTTTCTTTCTTTCTTTCTTTCTTTCTTTCTTT